>NC_063217.1:28203335-28509235 GCF_020740725.1 Corvus hawaiiensis
ATTCAGGACCATATGATACCACAGTCATACACATGCAGATAACTGGGATTCCCCTTTAAAAAGTGAGAAACATTTTTACTTTTCTTTCAAATATGACTGTTCTGCGTGATCCTTACCCTTTGTGACTGGTAATTATGCATTCAGCATAACTACACTCTCATGAGGAGAATTATGGTGTGCTGGGGTGCATCAGGAAGACCATTGCCAGCAGGTCAGCTCCTTGCAGGAATGCAGATGCTCAGGTAACTCTATCCTTTCTGGTATACACTGGTTTCACAACAGGTAAGGAATATAACACTTCTCATTGCTGGATGGGCTACATGGTCTTTATTGGAAATAAAAGTATTCTACCTCTCTGTCCTAAACTTTTTATAACATGTTGTAAATGTACACTGGCAAGAGGTTAAGGAGACATCTCCCTAATGAGTTTCAAACAGCTCCCAGTAGTACTTACTAAGAAGAGAATGCTAAAGATCATATGAACTGTTATGGGTAATTTTCCCATTTTTTTATATCCATGGAGTATTACTCATTTTCACTAGGCAAGTTAAAAATATTAATCTGCTAATATGTCCTGTAGATTCCCACCATAGATGAAGCTCTCTTACTATAATCAGCTGTACAGCACATTTTACAAAGAAACAGGGAAAGTACAGGCAAATCTGACTGAGTGTCTTCATTTAAAATAACACTGTCAACCCTAGGTCATTCGGTCTTTTATGGAAGAAGAGGAACTCAGGAGATCTATTTTCCATTCTCTGGCTTGATACAGCTGTTAGTGCTGTAGCTAAAAGCTGGTATTCCTCTTTGAAGATAAGCTGCCCACATGTGTCTCTGGGGTTAGCCAGATGGTCGGAGCACGCTGCTGGTGCACAACTGCAGTGTTAGTACAGCCTGAGTGGAACTAATGGGCTGAAGCGTGGGTGGGATGCTCAACGACTTAAACATTTGCTTCTTTTTTCTTCCTTAGATGATACTGGTGGTCCATGCAGGCTAGCAAACCTTTGCTTCAATTAAGATTGAGGGTTTCACTTTTTTTTTGTGATGTGTGGGTACTGAGAGCTTGCCTTGTCACATGTCACCATCAGATATGCTGTACTCTTAAACTACCTAAACCACATCTAAAAGTATATTTTGTACTTCCCACAAAAGTAAAACTGGGCTAAGACTTCTCATGTAGTTAATATGTTTATAATATACTCTTTAGAGGGTAGATATGCAAAACCTCATTTAACAAGGATGTACTGAATATTGATTAAAACAGCCCTGCATTTAAAAAATAAAAGCTATATTTTATATCTTATTGGTTAGCTTGACAATGCAGTTAGACAAGAACACTGCACACTACAAATTCAAATGTGATTTTTTTCCTGCAATTGGTGCTTCACTGCTATTTTGTCTAAAGCATGTAATGTTGTTTAATGATGCTACCAAAATTCTGAGAGACAGCAATAGGGAAGGGAACAAGAAATCTCCCAGGAGGACAAGAGCACAGAAACCCAGCACTGAAGTAAGCAAACAAGAGCCCAAACAATCTGGTGGTTTTCTGTTGGAAGCAGGCTGAAACTGACTTCTGAAGAAAACAAATCAAACCTTTCTGTTCCTCCAGCATTCTGCCTCATCTATAGAGAATCTGTTCACATTACACAAAGCTTCTTGAAGAGAAAGAAAGCTTTCTTTACCACCAAAGTCCATTAATTCTATGGGAAAAAAACCCTCTCCTTCTGGGTGTTGTTTAGACTTATATAAATCACTATTTTAAGCACTTTACAATTTAGTAGTTTTTTCACCTTAACACTTCAAAATGGCATCCTACAAACTATCAGCTTAAGTACAGGAATACTTACTTAAGAGATATTTCAGTCATTCAAATTTCATTTATTATACCAAAAATTAACCTATAACTAAAATCATACACCCTTCACTTACTAGGTATTTTACACTTTTCCACAATTTCTCTTTTCAACACTAAGAAAACATGAAAAGAGTTAGACTGATTTCTTAGGAATATGAACTGTCTACAGTTACAACAGATCTACATCAGCTTACAGCCTGAACCACAAAACTTATATGTCATTGTCACTCATAAATTTCAGCTAATGTTTTCCACAGTTAAATTCCTGAGTTAGACACCATAGTCCCTGCAGAAAATTATGTAATACATTGTAAAGGGAGAATCAGGAGTACCTGAATGGGACTTGCAACTTTGAGCGCAGTGACTGGAGAGAAGCTGAACGCAACACCTTGGGAACACCAAGAGAGAGAAGTATGGTTGTAATTCAGCCCTCCCTGAGACACAGGCTCTTCCTTGCAGCTTGAGTTAATCTCCTCTCTCTGAGGCTGAGTTTCACAGCCTAGAAATTCTCCCCAAGACACTGGCCCCTGGGCAACATTTCTCATTTCAAGTTTAGCAGAAGAAGAGCAGTGGGTTGTGGCTCCTCTTTCCTCTCCAAGGACACAGATACATTCTTATGGCTTAAGCAAATTTCTGAAAAGTAATATTCTACTTTGATTCCACTCTTCCAGCATGCATGCCTGCCTTCTGTGTACAAAACCTGATTTACCACATCTAAGACTGCCTCCTAGCCCTCCTTTTGCCTTCCTACTACTCCAATACATGGGGCACAGAATGAACACATTTGCCTTTATTTTTATTTTCTAGGGCCCCAAAAAGAAACCCCATAAGGATTTGTTGTCACCTTTGGCTAGTGTAGTAATTCATATTCTTTACTGTTCGTAAGTAAACTTCCAGTAATGTTAGTCTTCTGTCTGTTCTCAAACTCTTTTATTAAACATGAAGAATGTGGCAAAAGCCTGTCTTATATTTACATGAGTTGCAATAACTTTTTACTCTTTGTTTTTCTATCACAAACAAAATATCTTCCAAACTATTCCTAACATTGACAGGAGGAGGAAAGTAACTCTTCAAACCTTCAAAACCCAGTATTTTTCTAAAGCTTTCAGTTTCAGGTAAATACCACTGAAATGCTTGATAAATATGAAAGCGATCAAAACTACAACGACCAGCAGTCTAGAAAAAATAAAAACTGTCCATATGAAATGTTTTTGTCTTAGTTTGGATAATGAAAAATGACCACAAGTCACTGCAGGGAAGCACTGATTTTTCAAATTCTCTGTAGGATGCCAGTATGGGAGAGCACAGAAATCAAGGTGTCACCAAAAAGCAGGAAGCCATCTGCCCCTCTCTCCTACTGGTGGAAAGTTTTCCAATGACCATGAAGGGTGGCAGGCCTGCTCCTGAAGGTGATGGCCTCAGAAGATATAGACCCTGTGGTCACTAAAAAACCTGAGATACAGCAGTAGGTTTTTACATTGTTTCATATGATATCTGTAGAATTTTCCAATTTTTAGGAGAAAACTTCAGCAAACTCATCCTTCTGGAGTCATGCTGATGTCAGAGGTGTTACAGCATGAATTATTTCAGATCTGAGAAGGTAAGTAGCATTGGATCTTAGTTATTCTAGATAGTGACAGTATTTATTATTTCCCTGGCATACGGCTAGGTTCGAGTCTTACTCATAATTATATCTGTAAGCAACTATCAGGCTTATTTGTAGTCTGTTAAAACAAGCAAAATTTGATGCCCATAAAACCCCACTGACATTATATGGTATTTCCAAGACACATTATTAATGATAAACAGCAGCTGTGAAAGTGAAGTCCCTCCAAGTAAATGCAGAAGGCATCTTTCTTGGTAATTATTTGTCAGACTGGACTCTGGAGACAGCAGAGGCTTGAATGCAAATGATGAACTGCACAGCAGCCCACTGTGTGTCTGTAGCCTTGGGAAGGGCAGGCACAGCCCTGACTTTTAAACAAGGACACATAAACAGAGCCAAAATGCTGAAAGCCATCATTATAAAGCCTGAGACAAAATGTAACAACAACAACAAACAGTTGGGTAACCTTTTTGAAGTGGATATACTCCTCTTTCAGTGTTTTCTGAATCTCCTTAAATTTTGATTGGCTTTAGATTTGAAAGCAGTTGGCAGGCAGTCAAAATTTAAAATTGATGAAGTACAATTGGTCTGTTCATGGGATGCTTGGAAAAGAAAATAATGATCTTTCAGACAAAAATGTTCTGAGGAAGCTAAGCCTCCATGTCAACAGATAAGAAAGCAAACAGTGGTACTGAAATGACTGGAACAAACAGTATTTAAAAGAAGGTTTTGTCCTGGAGGAATTGTAGTAAATTCAGAGGTCTCTGTACTTGGTGATCTTTAGGATATTCTTTTATGCTTCCAGGATATGCTGGCAGTATAACGAAATCCAGGGGTCATATCTAATTTGTATAAATTGCATTAGTCCAGAGGGGAGAGCTGAAAGTATGCAGCTCATAGCATAGAAGAATGATGCCTGTATTAATAAAAAAATTTTAAAATGTCAGACCTGCTTAGCACAATCTTTTAGACCACTCTACCCCCATCCCCCCCGCAAAAAAGAGGGGGAAAACCCAACACCAAAACACCAAAAACCACCAAATCACTGTTGAGGTGGCTTTGACTTGTGGACAAATTCAAGAAGGCACACAAAATACATGTAAGTTAGCCTCCCCCTGGCAAGATGTGGGGTAGTGCTGAATCACTCTGTGTCTATCACTTACTGTCCTCCCTGAATGAAAAGCAGTGAACTCCATGGGACAGCTACTGGGTTCTGGCTCAGCAAAGTACTTGGCTTCCTAATCTCCCCTGGGTCCTGAGGGCAACCTGCGAGATGCTAGGAGATTGAAGAAGCTCATGACTTCTGCAGTACTGGGGCTTGAATTTGTATATCAAATTTGATCTACATTTGCATCTGGATGACACGTCATGGTTGATGTCAGAGCAGAGGAAAGTGTGAGAGACAGAAAAACTAGAGGTGTGTAACAATGTCACTCAAACTGTCAGCTACCTGAGGATTCAGAAAATTTGTCCTGTCTTCAATAACAAGGCCAACAAGATTTGGTGACCAGTGTGAAAGAAGGTAAATATAAGGAAGAATTTGTTTTGTGAGGGTGGTGAGACCCTGGAACAGGTTGCCCAAAGAAACCATGGATGCCCCATCACTGGAACTGTTCTATGTCATTTTACAGGGCTTTGAGCAATCTAGTCTAGTAAAACATGTCCCTGTCCATCCTGCAGAAGGGATGGAACATAGGCTTTTTGAAAGTCCCTTACAATCCAAACCATTTTGTGATTTTTCTGTGTTGGAGGATGAACACTGTGGTACCCTGTGGGGAAGGGTCAGTGACATAGGGTTGCACTTCTTTGGTAAATCTAAGCCAAATTGGCATCTGTCAGACAATAAAGGAGTAATTCCTAGAGTAAAAATGGCAATAATAGCTTCCTTTCCCTTTCCCTTTCCCTTTCCCTTTCCCTTTCCCTTTCCCTTTCCTGACAATAACAGCTGTTAAAAATAGAGGACTTCAATTTACAAGCCTACTCCAGGTGAACCAATGCCCCTTTTGATCAGCCAAGCAACAGCTCGCAGGGGCACCAGCCAGTGTGCTGAGCCAAAGGCTGGCTTTTCTTCAGCAGGAATGGAGGAGCAGGGACAGGATTAAGTGAAGGATCTATTTGTATGGGTTTATTGGGAGTCTGCTGGAATCATTTGCACAGGTTGGGGCAGTAAAGGGAGGGCAGCAGGCAGTGTGTGTAATGTGTGGGGAGCTGGGGAGCGGATGGAAAATCTGTAACTAATAGGCATCTTTTCATCTTTCTCACTCTGTTTTCTTTCCAGTGGTGCCCAGATAGGGGACAAATCTTCCCATAAACAGTAATCCTTTAGAAAGTGTTCAAGTATGGCTATTACTTAACTTCCTGATTAGTAGCAATCACCACCTGCTACTTCTGCTCCACATTGTCCAGCATAATGGAAGTGTTCATTTCCCTGGCTGTGAAAAAGTAATGGGAGGGGAGTCCCTCTTCCCTGTTTAAGAAAAAAGAGCAACAGTCCGTCCTTTTCTTCTGTAACTAATCCCAGACCATATTTATCCAAGAAAATAAAATTTTATTTCTGATGACAAATAGCTGGATAAGGCAGATTATGGTTACTTTAAAAACCCTCCAAACAAACCAAAACCAAAACAAAAAACCCAAATCACAAAAGCAATCATTCCAATTTCTTTGAACTAATTAAGGGTTTCTGCTGCAGGGCTTTTTTATTGCCTGCCTATGGCTTTGAGATCCCAGAAAGTACCAAGCAAAGACAATATATCAATATTTTTGACAACTCAAACATGCAAAGACTTTGCAAAGACTTCTGCTTTCTTCAAACCTTACAAGCTGAAGCTGCCAAGAGAGCTGCACATGTTGCCTTGAAAGACAGCTGTTAAAACAGTTTCCTTTGATCAAAATTCTTCCATGTTTATAGCTAGAGCAAGAGAAAGAATTATAGGATTTTCTTAGCACGGACTGAAAATCATAAAAAGAATGAAACTTGCAAAACCTGAAAAGTGCATTTGTCATGAGCGGGCATAACTTTTGAAATGTCAGTAAAAAGGAGACAACCCATGAATAGACTATGAGGATTTTCAGACTTTCTATTTCCCTAAAGTCCTCTTTTGTTTTACACTGGGAGTGGTGGTGTCCCTTCCTAGAGAAGCACAGGCAGGCAGTAGATTAGTCCTTATTTAGATGGTAAGTTCCAGCCTATTTGAATTGTATTAAGCATTCTCCTTACTTCTGTGGGATTTGTCATAAATCTTGAGTAAATATACTTAGCACAATCTCAAAGACTGAAGTTTTGATTTCTCAGAGGGCTCAAATCTTTAAGCCTTAAAACTTCTCTTGTTTAAGAGAGATAAAGCAAAAGAATCTACTTGTCAAAACAAACACGGGGTAAAAAACCCTCAGTACAACCCTAGACTTTATCTCAATGGGAAGTGGCACTCATTCGGGGCTGTTCCATAGCATTCTTTGCCCAGGAGTGAAATCTATTATAGGAATTAGTACTGCCCCTTAAAATGGTAGTATCACTAAGAAGCAAATGAATCCTACTCTCTTTCCCTCTCTTTTCCTATCCATTCTCCTTCTTCTAAACAGTATTCAAAGGTTTCTTCAAAGGTCTTCATCCTATCTTTGTTGCCATGGTCTCTCACAGAGTTGAAACAACATTTTCAAAACTAATGCCTGCTCTAAATGCATTGTTGTTGGGATGCTGAGTCAGTTCTCTGCTGACTAGGGTGAAAGAAAGAGAATCTTTGAAAATCAGTTTTAACATTCAACTAACCTGAATGGGGAAAAGCAAGACATCTATATGCTACTAGACAGAAGCAAAACTTTTCAGGGGTGAGATGCCTTGTATTTTGGAAAGAAAACCAAACTGTCTCTAGGGTTTTTTGTGTCAGCTATGCTGATTTTACTCTTTCTTTTTATTCATACCAGACCTGAGAAAGACAATTGCTTCTAACAAGGGGAAAAAAAAAAAACCACAGAAGAATCCTGTTGATTAACACATACTTCCCCCCCAACTAAATCCTTGCTGTGGGAGTGACAGAGGATGCTTGGTATGCAGTTGTGACAGGCAGGGCTAGTTTTGGCACGGCTGAAATGAGTAGGGGGAAATGATGAAGAAGCGCCATTATTTCTAAGGGAACTAACAAGATATTTTGCTTGTATTCAGCTTCTCTGTTTGCCTCTCTTGTTTAACTACTTGCACATTCTTTGAAATAAGGTCCATCTCTAGCACACATATTTGTACAGCACAAAGGGAAACAAGCTTACTTTTCTAATTCAAACTTTCAAGCTTTATTATATAAATGAGAACATCTATTTGCTATGTAAATTAAAGCACTGCACACTCTGTACACACATTTCAAGGAAGGACAATCTTTGTCACAAACTTGCTTACATCAACTTTAAATTCTTTTTATATGCTTGGCTTCAATTTTTTTGAGATCTTTTGAACATCTGTCCTTAGCCCATGGTCTGGCATGGCATGCTAAATTCTGTATATTTGTTCATTATTCCCAAGGGAGCAATTTACATGAAAATTCTGCTGGTCTAATTATATGCCTCAGCTAGAAAAACTATTCATCTGTCCGCAGCAAATTTCACCTTTATGAAACAGATGATGACTTTGCCAGAAACTTTCTGGACATTGTAACAACTGAAGGTTTTACAGCCTACATTTGTAATATGGGTCATAAACTGAATTGAAGGGGGAAAAAAAACCCCTTAGAACACTACAGTGCTTTTGAAAACAACCCTTCACCTTTGGGGAAAAAAAAAATCACAGTTTAATGGGGAAAGATGTTTGCAGCAGCTTATTAACAGTAAAATGTAGCCTCCCCTGCTACTTGTATCTCCTGGAGTCAGGGAGTTCAGGTTGTGAATGAGGAAAAGCTCAACAAGGATCTGAAACAGCAAGTTGTGGGTCTCAGTCTCTGAGATACTTGTGGGACTGAACACTGGAAATGTTTCAAGGTGACAGGATACAGGAAGAAGAATAAATGGGGCAAGAGTTCTCCCTATAACTCAAAAATCATGAGTAGGAAAGTGCATTCCTATAGGATGAGGATGGATACACAGAAACAGAGCTGGTGATCTTGGGATTTTCAGTTTTTAAAGCTGTCCACATTTTAGAAGTTTTAAAGGTATTTCTAAAGAGATGAACATAGACTGCACATTGTGTTTACACTTCTCCTGCTCCTTTCCCCCCAGTTCTCTCTGTGACTACACTGCTTTTTTACCCCCATGATTTTAATTCACATAACTCTCCCCTTTTCATTTCTAACACCTTTCTCTCCTGGTCTTTTGAATTTACTCTTTTTCTTTCTGTGCTCCTTGCTCATAATTTGCTAATTTTCTCTAAACTTTAGTTTTCCATGTTCTCCTAAATTCGACACTCCCAAAACTCTCATATTCCCCTTTTCTAGTCTGTTCTTGGCTTTACAGTCCTTTTAAACACTGTTTATATACTGTTGCTGGGGCTTCCATTGCTATATATATATATATATATATATATATGCCTCTATATATTTACACTCTCCTATCAGCCATATCAATCCATCAATTCTATTGCCTAATCTACCACACACTCTTCTTCCTAATTAGTATCATAACCTGAAATCCAATTCTCCAAATAACTTCCCTTTTGGATCCCAGTACTACACATCTGCATTAATCTTTTCACCTTCCATGGCTTGGATCCTTCTAGGTTCATTTATTTTCTGCCCAATATCTCCTTTTCTAATGAGTACATTCTCTGAGCTCCTCAGTATGTACTGCATTATCCTCATCTTCTTCCTAAATGGGCTGCTCTTTTTTTTTTTTTCCCAACTTGATTAAAATATCACCCCTTTTTGTACCCATCACAGCAGCATCACAGAGCCTAATGACAAGAATGAAACAGAGAGCCCTCTCTGCTTGCCAGCCTGGGCTTCCCCTGCCATGTTACTTCCTCATAGCTTGTGGACTTTCTATGGAAATTGTATCTTCCCTAGCGATCCATCAGTGGGATTCACAGAGCCATGGGCATAGGAGGGCAGTGCCTCTTGCACTGCCTGCCCAACGCACTTCAGCTGCGGGTTTCACTCCTGATGGGTTGCACCAGAAGAGGAAGAGTTATCCTCATCCCCATCCTTAGAGCACAGCTGGCTCTGTCCTCTTCTCTTCCTCAGGCAGATTCACTGCCTGCCACGGCACAACCTTTGGCACAAAGCGAGGCAGGATTTGGCCCCAAATCAAAGACCTCACCAATGTGTCATACGAGTTAGCATGAGTGTCTGTGCTGGGGAAGGGCTAAGAGCTAGAATAGCAAGGGTATTTCAGGTCAGGCCTGAGGCGAATTAGCAGACAAGTTGTGAAGCTTACACAACATGTGGCCACATTATGTGTGGCTCCAGTCAGCGCTAATAGCCTGTCATTGAGCTCCACGTTTAAACAATTTGAGCAAACAGCAAACACAGAGGATGGGAGGAGGGAAAAAGACCTTCGAGGAATAAGAAAGATCAGGCTACTTATATACTTGACAAGCAAATATTGTAGCAGTGAGGACAACGGAGTATCTATTAGGTAGTTAGAGACACAACCCAGCTCCTACCATGCGAAAGTAACACAACACAAAACCAAAAATATACAATTTGTCAAATTTTAAAATTCACTTGGCTAGCAGTTTTTCAAGCTACAATGGAAACCAGTTTTTGGTTTAGGCTGTATCTGATCATGTGCATTTTAATAGAGAAAAAAATAAAATAGGTATGGTTTTGGTTTAACAGCAAGGAAACTAAAACGGGGGAACAGAAGGAAAAAGAAAAAAACAGTTTTAGTAACAACAAAGAGTAAACTTCAACCATATCCATATAAGTAACATTGATACTAGTGTTGGGAAGTAAATATAAAACATTTTATAACAGAACTTAGAAACCATACTCCACTGTTTAGTATGAAAATAATAGCCTTTCGAGCCAGTCCTGTTAAGAGCGCTTATTTAATCCAGTGCAGAATTGGCTATGAAACCATCCACTCTACCATGGGAATGCTTAGCTCAGTATCTGGTAGGTTGCCAGCCTTTTAAAATGTTTTTGTGTTGGTTTAATGATTGTTCCCATATGAGCACTGATGGTAAGGGTTGACATTAATTAAAATACTAAGTCATCAGAGCTTGCATTGTGGGGAGAGAGAGAATGGGCTGGATCCAATTGTCCCCAAGGTTTCTTCGGCCTTCCACATTTTTCTCTTAGCTGCACCATACGTGCCAAGTATCCTTTTAGCAGAGGTGTAACAATGTAAACAGACTGCCTCCACAAATACAATCTTTGTAAGTTTTTCACATACTTCCATTTAACTGATTAGAGGACAGTCATTAAAATCAGCTAATCATGCAATGTGGCTGTGTTCTGAATGCTAAACAAAATGCCTTAATGAAAGAGGATTTTAAAACAGTGTCTACTTCTCTATTTATTTTTACTGTGTACTCAGTGGCACACAATACAGTACGAATTCTGGGCCTTATCCTCATTAACCTCAAAACTCGTTATCTCATATAAAAACAGGCCCTTTCCATAGAGAGTGTTGTAAAAGGTATGAAAAAACCAAATTAGAGTTGTATTTTGGCACACACTCTGGACACATGATGAAGTATTTCACTTAGAACTGTGAAATTAAACCAGAATAACATGAAATCCTGCTAAAATGATTTTAGCATCATTCAGACAGAATAGTTATCCTTATTCATTTCTCTCATTTTATTAAACAATTACTCAAGATCCAGATCTTCAAAGACACGCAAATAGGAAAAAGTCACTTAACACTTGGGAGTCCTCAAAAGGCCCCCTCAAAAATGAGTAAACAGGCTGAGTTCTTCTACTCCCATCCATTCAGCAAGCCTGTATTTTCATGCTCCTGGCAGGGGCTTAATACTGCAGAGAGCAAGAATGCAAGACAAAGTTTATTCTACATATAACATGATCAATAGCCTAAGAATGAAGACTTCTGGCTTGACCAATGTGAAGAAGCAAGCTGAGCCTACATAAATGCAATGGGACATTTTCACAGTAAGCAATATATATCGTAAAGAAGACTGCTGGTCTCCTAAAAGATAGAGCAACCCTTTCTATATACAAATTGCATTTGCTCCTTTGGATCAGCAGTCACGTGAATCTGCAACTTTGGGTCACCTCTATCTTGGTGAAAACCAAAATCTAAATGAGGTGCCTGAAAGCAGCTACCACCCCAGCTCATTCACCAGCACATAGCATGGTGCTCACACTGCTTCCCATCACAGCATGGGGGCTGCGTAAGAGAAATCCTCATCTCTGAATATCTGCAACCACCACTGTGGGTTGCACATACAAACATTGCTCCTTTACCTTGTTTGTGGACAGACACAGACCTTCTCTGCTGCCCTGATGTCAAACAGGGGGGCAGGTGTTTTAGACCACCACAGATTTCAGTGACGGCAAACCCTGGAATATGGGAACACTCTTTGGCTTTTTGGTGTGAATGTTCTCTGAAAAATCTTCCCATATAAATAAACTACCTGGTCTTTGAGTCATTCAGGAGCTTATCTATGTAATGCAGAAGAGCCAGAGCAGGCAATGTCGTCGTACCTGAGGGCAGGAGATCTAATGCTCTCCTGAGGCTTGTCTTCAGTGGAGCCATCTATGGACACAAGGTTAAAAGGCATTGGGTGGTTTAAAATTATTTTTATTTTAAACTCATGGGTTTAGGTTCGGGGGGGGGGAGGAGTTTGGGGGGGAGAAGGCGGAGAGGGGAGGTTATTTGTTTTTCTGGCGGAGTTGCCTTTCAGGGTGGTGGTGTTTTTCTGTTTGTTTCTTTTTAAAGGACAGGCAGGCTCGCAGGGATAAGGCAGTGCCCAGACAGCCCCACCAGCCCCTCGACTGCCCGAGTGCAGACTCTCAGCTCAGCCTGGCCGTGGCGGTGCATCGATAAAGCGGGTCCCGCTGCTTCTCTGTGCCCCATCCGAGAGCCGCGGGGAGCCGGGATAGCGCGCACGGGGCCCGGCCCGCAGAGCGGGGGGAAAGCGGGCGGTGAGGGCATCGCTGCGGAGGCCGAGGCCGCGCTCCTGCAGCTCCTTAGAGCTCGCTCCCCCGCCGGTCCCCCGCGCCTCGGGGAGCCGGGAGGGGCCCGCCGTGCCCCGCGGCGGCGGGCGGTCGGAAGCGGCAGCGGCAGCGGCGGGTAATCCGCGGGGCCGGGGCGCGGCGAGTGGGTGGTCCGGGCGGCCGGAGGCGCGGGCTGTCCCCCTGCCCCGGCGCCGGGCCCGGCCCGCTCCCGCTCCCGCAGCTGGGCCGGAGGCGGCCCGCAGACCGCTCTCGGCACATTTCTTCATTTCTCACTTGAGTGCCCTTCTTTAGTTCCCTTTCAACTGCCCACTTTATATCGGCTTCATTACACCACCGCTCCATTTGTGATGTAAATCGGGAAACTCAGGGAAGTTTTTCTTTTGGCCTTGTCTACGGAAGAATACCGAGAGGTATTCAAAACGTATTAACACAAATCAATGGCACCAATAAAAGCAAAATCTCCTTAGCAACATAATCTTGATTGCAAAAGGAGAACTGAGAGCATTTAGCAGAACAGTGGCCCACATGGAATACGCATTTGTCTAGAAGAATGCAGCACAAAGCCTAAAAGAGAGATGCTGAAAAAATCCAAAATTAACTCACACTGAACAGTTACTCTTTTTTTCAGAAGTACACAATTGGCTACATTAAATCTATCGTGCGCTTTTCTGCTCAGCAACATTGTATCATACCGCTTTGCAAGCCCACATTACAACACCCGGAATGCTTCACAGCGCCGGGCAGGAGCACCCCTCCTCACCCGCACGTTGGTACATGAGCATGTCTAACACACCCCTTCATATATGTTAGAGACATTGTACACACACACACATTATAAAGAGGCTGTCAAGACTTCCATACTAGAGTAACCAAAGAGCTTAAGATGTTTCATGCAAGGAAAAGCTGCCGGATGGTGAGAACCAAGGCCGTTCTCGGCATGGCAGAGAGCACAGACTTAACTTTTTGTTCCTAAGGTTCAGGTTAACCAGCATTTCATAGTGGATGGTCTGAAAATAACGTGAATTGCATGGATGGGAATGATTCCTTTCTGAATAGGTGGCATCTGCCTCAACTAGATGGAAACCCTATCTTGAGAGTACACGTGAATAAAACATAAAAGTGTAGAAACAGCTTCGACATTACCATTCAACCATGACAGTACATTTAATAAATCCTACTATCATTAGAGCTTGAAAAGCTTAAAGAACTCAAAATGTGGACTTAATGAAAAACCAGTTTGAAACACTTAGCACAGGCAATGCCTGTAATTTGCTAACTCCAGTCCTAGAGTCATCTAAATTACCCTAAATCATTTTCTCTCCCCTCTCACCCACCCACCCCCTACCCCCCCCCCCCCCCCCCCGCCCATTTAGACTAAAAGTATCAACTGGAAGTAAGATGAGACCATTGCACAATACAGCAGTTTCTCAGGTTTTTCCCCTTCTTCCTCTCCCTACCACGCCCTCCCCCAACACAGATGAAAAACGGTAAGGCTTAGTAGATAGGTTAACAATTATTTTATTAGTTTATGACACATACAACTTAAGAAATGCTTTAAAAAAAGTTATATTGGAGTCCATTCCAATCCTGGGTCAGGTCAGGAAAAACCGATGTCGATGTATTAAATAATATTCTATAATTCAACAATAGATTAGCCTCAGTAATTTAGCAGACATGGTTAAATATTCTTAAATATGCATATATACAATTGTGCAGCCTTTAAAAAGTCCTTTTATTCCTAGCTTCTCCTCCCAAAGCTGTGCACCCTGTGAACACAGTACTGGCTTCTAAGCTTTGAGTCTCTCACCCAGACTTAGGATATTTGAAGAGGAATGTTACAACAGTGGAAATTGCAGCAACCCTATCTTTCTAACCTCTTTGTGAGAGGAGAGATGCCCAACAGGCAAAATTAACATCAAGGCTCTCTAGAAGTAGCAGCTTCTGTAATATCCAGTTTTAGGTTAAATTATTGCTTACACATTTTCTGCTTGAAACGGATTTTTAACATACTCCAAAATACTGGGGTTTAAGTTTTCTCTCTTGATGGCAACATCCTTTCAGTGACTTATTTACCATTACTGCTTCATATATTTAACAGGTCTTTCCTAAGCACACACAGTCTGATGCAATTCTCTGCAAATTCTTTCAAAGCAACATGAGTTACACAGGTCTAATTTAGCACACAACATTTAGGCACTGTTTTGTAGTTTACTACTCTCTTTCAAATTTGTTTGGAATGAGTTCATATCCTGATTGCCATACTCCATCCTTTACGAAAACAAGAATCTGGGTTACACTTTTCAAATCAGGAACTACTTGCATTCATGTTATCTCACTGAACCAAACTGTTCATTGACAATATTAACCAGTAGGTACACTGCATATCCTAACAAGTTAGAAAGCCTGCTGCTAGCAGAAACGGATCAGAGATTAACACTTGGAGTGGATGAGTTAGATATTTATATCAGCACAATGAAACCAGTTTGAACATACAGCCAAAAAACTGATAAAAATATCAAGTTATATTGCATCGGGGTATCTTGAAACATTTCTAAATGTGACTCAAAAAATGTATTATAAACCTAAAATACTGTAACAAAAAAAAGTCTTCAGCTGACTACTAAGCCTAGTTTTCAACTCGAGGCAAAGTAACTTTCAATTATTAAGCTATATATGAGGAGCAAACAACAACAAAAAAGCATGTTTCAATAAACATTATAAAAATCTACTATTTGTGCCCTAAAAGTGAGCAGTTGTCAATGGTTCCCTTCTCTGTAAAAACTGCAATTAACTACAAAAGTCTTACTTACCTGAACTTAAATTGTACTAACTGGATCCTACTTGTGGGCCTTCAATATACTGTCACATGACAGGAGCTGTCTGGACAAGTCAAGAATTTCCTTTGGAAACAATTAGCCATGCATTACAGGCTCCAGCTTAGGAAAAGTCTGTTCTGCACTCACAGTGCAGCTCTCATCAGCAATGCCATTTTGGTCTGGCTATTTTAAATGAAGAGATGCTGAGTTTAGAAGGATGCTTACCTTCTGCATTATTATTCTGTATGATAGCAAAATTGTCTATCAACCAGAGCATAAATCATAATTAATAACCCACTTATCAAAATAAAAAAAGTGAACAGAAGGTAACACAGTCTACATAATTACTGAAATGGACTACTAGCTTTTGCTTAACTTGCATCATTCAATACCATTTAATTCAGTTCAAAACTGTTTTCTGTCATACTCACAGAACTCTAAACCTAATCCCCAAATCCAATCTTTTGGGTGTTGCTTCTCCTAATTCCTATGTTTCATCTTTTGCCTCATTAAATTGTTCCTACCGGTCTGTTGTATTTTGAGGAGTCAAGCATTTATGAATCCTTTTTCAAGAAAATAAATCTTAATGGGATATTAATGACATAAACCAGAAGACTTTTTTTTAAAAGGACAACTTCCATGAAAACGTAAAATGTAATTTTATAAAAGATGTGTATTACCCAGGTGTTATGTGGTAGGGATACATACACCAGCACAAGTGTCAACATATGAAGTTTCATGCAAGGAATCAGGGGGTTTTACATTTTCAAACATAGTTTCTAATCTAGCCCACACTGACTGAAGCATCAATGTGCAGAAAGATGAAAGTTCAAAAATTAATGAACTGCGAAGTACTGTTACCAACAAGACAATACAAATGGGTATCTAATGAAGAATAAATGCATGTTTTCAGCAATGAAATTTTTTCTCTGCTAGCGTACTTCTCCCCTTGAAATTATTTTACTTCCTCAAGAAGAATGATACTGTTTTCTTAGTATACCAGTATCCCCTTATTCACCCAGCCTACAGAGGGAACTTTACAAAGAATAAACACAGGAATTAAGAAGGTAGCACCATTAGAAATAATCACTGCATCCAAATCAGAAAAAAAAACCCCTTCATTTATCCTTATCCAACATACTTTGACATTCAGCAGCGTAGTAATACACGGTAAAAGAAGCTCTCATAATTGTATATTGGTAACATTCATAATGGTCATGCATATTACAATCAAGTTTCTAGGGTGACATTTGCAGAGTAAGCCTTCATGCAGATAGGCATTCAGCTCATTAACTCCATTTTCATATTTCCTATTAGTCCCTGAGAAGTTAATATTTCTACCTACAATATGGCTATTAAAGGCATTATAATGATCATACACTTAGCTGTTTGTCATGGAAATGCAACGTGGCTATAGGGAGAAGCACAGAAACTACAGCAAATTAGCAGTGATGAATACAGATTTCTGAAATGCTTTCTTTTCATAAGCAAGGTTGCTGAAGAGCAACATAAATTATTTTAGTTACAGATACAAAAATAGCCAGCGCCACGTACCCTTAATAAGTCACTACTATGAATCCAAGACATCTGAGGCTCTGAGACCTCTCTAATTGAGCATTTCCTTTACACAAAATCATCTGGATTTTGACCTAATGTAGGGTCATCATGATCCTTCTTTCAATTACTCAACAGCAGTGCTGGGAGAACTTAAAAGAACCAGGGATTTTCTTTGCTTAACAAGTCTTTTGCCTCTTCAATTAAAGTGATCTTTTTAAACTGTTCAGAATTCAAATGGGGTTTTTGGTGGACAATTTGCATTATTGCCAGCTGCTCAAAACCCATAAACTAGGGCTCCAAAACAAGGGGACCAATTTAAAATTAAGACTTTAGGGTAGGGGGTGGAGGGAAGGGAATAAAGACAAGTTCTTTTTCCTTGGCTCCTGGATTCTAAGCAGTTACAGATTGCATTTTAAAGCTCTTCCTACAATCTTTGGGATTAAACAATGACTTTTGGAAAAAAAAAAAATTAAAACTGACTTTTAAGTAAGCCTGTATCTGAGAGATAGAGTACTTCATTTAAACACCATGGTCTTGAGAATTACAAAAACATATAATTTAACAAATTGATTTACAGATTATAATTTACATCTAAGTACTGTAAAGCATTCTTACTATCTATTCTACTTGGGTTTAAGTATCATGGGGAATTTTGGATTTGCATAAATAGTTTATTAAAATTACTCTTATTGACCTATCACAAAAAATTTACTGACTTCCTGTAACCTATCTCCATAAACACTTTCATTTCTGGTGAACCTTGCCAATCCCAATATAAACTTCAAGTTACAGCTATTTAACAACAGATGAGCTCTTCAGAATTCTTCACATAGGGTCAGACAGAAGGTTCTTTTCCCTCAGAATTTATTTCCACCTATCACTAAGAAATAAAAAGAATTTGTTGCTATTCTATTACAGTAAGAAAGAAACCTTTATTCAGTTAAGGGCAACTATATCTAAAAATAGTATTTAGCTCTCACAGGGATTCATTGATGCCTTCACCATTAGTTTAGCAGGCTAAAGATGAAACACGCACAATTAGCATCATTTGCTAAATGATTAATATCAACTTGATACCTAACTTAACTGTTCAAGGAAATTTGAGCTAGGTAAGATTATTTGTAGGAATTGCTGAGTTGCAAGAAGCTGAACAAGTTAGTAAAATGTAATAGTTATTTTAGCAAAGAGTAGGCTGTGTCCTGGAAGTCCTGCTATAGCTTCTGGTCTGCTCAAACTGTGCAATTTCATTCTTCGCCAAGTGGACAAAAAAGGTAATATATGTCCTCTCACTAGCAATCAAAATAAATAGATTTAGTATTTCAGAAGCAACATCAAAAGAAAATCCTGACAACTGCCGTAGGCATTAAAGAGTTGATTAAAGCTCCTGCCGTCTTCAACTTCCATCATTGTAATTAATGAATTGAAAGGGATTGTATGAAAATGTTTTGTAACATTCTTACTAGGTGAGTGTACTACTTCTTCAGGAGTGTACCACTTCTGAGATAAAACTCATCTGTCTATATAGGCAGTTTCTCAAGTTTCCTGATTATATTTTAAGTCAGAGACATTGTTTTAATAAAATATCCAAAATACTTTTTGAGGGAGTAAGTCTGGCCTCCTTGCAAAGGGATTTAACTTTTTAATTGCTCAGAGCTCTACTTTAGATCTCTGTATTATTTCTTAAAGAGAAAGTCACAGCCAAAATACAGAAATGCCTGCTAACCAAGCCCACGACTGCTGATGCACCCAGAAGTAGACAAGATCTTAGCTATCACTACCATTAACGTGGAAGCTTTACTAATGGGATACTCTGTAAACCTGTAAGCCACACTCTATTCACTGCTCTGGTCTCAGCACACATCACACCCAAAGCAGCTTTACTGTCGGTGGGTTTGGGTGCTGCTGGCAAGGTAGCTGTGGACATGGACAGAACATAGCATGGGAAGTTTGGGCAGTAGACCAAGGCAAATAGCTGCTATGAATAGCTGCTATGAATATATCATAAGCCATATCTTCCACTAGAGTGGAAGGATAGGTTTCCACACCAGTGGAAAACTGCATCCATGACACAAGGTATTTGTATAGTCAAACAAAAATTTTTATAAAATCTAGGCCTCATATGATCCAATATTCATTTTATTGAAAACTGACACTAAAAGAAACCAGTATGTATTTCTGGTCATCAGTATTTATCACCAGTTATCACTTCTGTTCAATTCCAACCTCTCCTCTGTACCTCTAACCTCCCCAGTCTCTGCTGCCATCAATGTTAGGCTTCTGTCCTTTCACAGGCTGAAACTAGTCCAAGGTTATAATTACTACTACTGGGTGAGAGAAGGAGTAGAGCAGACTCAGATTTGTACTGAAGAAGAGGCTGAAATTGATTTTTAGAAAATTATAAACAGTTACTTTGTAGAGAAACCATTGGTGGCACTCAGAAGAGTGAGGCCAGCACAAAACTGGGATTTTTTGATTAAAAATCATACTCCGTCAAGTCAAAGAAACACACTTGTAGGCTTGTATGAAAAGCATAGCTGAGCTATTTTCCAAGTGGAATAGCTATTTTCAAAGCACAAATCCACAGACAAAAGCTGAGCAAAGGATGGATTTTGAGAACAGATACAGAAGGCTTAGATTTAAGAAAACTTAAAAACTTTCTCGACCACTCCCACAATGAACAATTTAGGAATGTAATACTCACTAGAGAATATTTTACAGAGAATAAATATTTTGAAGACATAGAAAAATAGTTCACAGCATCAAGGTACCTGTAATACATTACCTTGAAATAAAACTTGTATTTAAAAGATTAAAAAGAGAAGACTATTCTTTTATCAACTTTTCATTCATACAAATATTAAGCAGAGTATATCTGGTTTTTTCATATATTCACATTATTGCTTGCTAACACAACTGTACAAGGAACATGTTCTTAACTTACATCAATTTTGTGTACAGTAATTTTAGGTACCTAAAGCAAATTTTAAAATATGAGTTGCAATTAAAAAAAACCCAAAAGCTATGTGTGAAGATATGTACAACTAAAGCATAATCAGAAGAAATGAAATACAACTGGCCTGACCCAAGCGTACATCACATATCCAGTTAAAAAATGTCTTATACTTGTGCAGAAAATAACCTTTGTAAACCAAAATGAGCAAAAAAAAGGGTGCAATAAATAACTGCGTAATTTAAACTTACACTGTTGCCCAGTGCACCCTGCTTTGATTACTTTTAATACATGGCATTTTCATCTGGAACTGCACTGTTCAAGAATTTTTCAATAACTTTATTTCTGCGTATGTGGCTTCAAAATAAATTAAAAACCCCACGAAAAGTCTTCTTGGACAATTAAGTTTTAGTAAAACAAGTCCTTCTGCACCCCTGTGTACAGGATCTGGTAAACAGTATGAATAAAGCTGGCATATGGCAACTGAATTAAAACAGCTACATTATAAAATGCAATAATAATATACTTTTGTGATCTTGAGTTCTACTAACCAGATGCATGCAATTCTCTCAGTGACTCTTCTAGTCTGAGTAAAATAATTCCACTTGGCTGCCTTTTTTTTTTTTTTTAACTTTTTAAAGCCAAATTTTTTCAGAACCAGCTGACAGGACTTCTTCATGAAAAGAATAGAGGTTTCTACTAACAACATCTGGGTTCCAAAAATCACAGTTTCAAAAAGAACTTTGTCTCCTTCTTTTGCTGGAAGAGACTAGTCAACATCCCAAAAAGAAATAAAAGTATTTACAATTGACTAGCCACTGACAGAAGTTTAGGGATATCTTAGAAGGAACTTCAGCATGTAAATGAATGACTAAAGGGATTTACACAATGTACAGTCAATCAGTTGTATCATATTGGGATAAAAAAATACCTGTTCACTTGTGTATCATTTTCAGCTGTGTATTTATAGTAATATATATGTACACACGCGCGCGCACACATATAAAAGACTCTTTTGAAAACCAAGATATATTAATAAACAGAAGTAGCAAAAGTAAAAATAACTTAAGTAGTAATTAACATTTGTGTGAAATTCCTTTGCAGAGTTTGACCAAATGCAACTTAGAACACATTCTTATTAAAAAAGCACAAAAAACAACTAACCAACCAACCAAAAAAAAAAAAAAAAACCACAAAAAACCAAACACAAAAAAACCAAAACAAACAAAAAAAGAATGAAAACACCACAAGATTCTGTAGAACCAATGCTATGTCACTACCAGGAGAGCACCAAGCAAGGCACCATTGGAAAGACAACATACTTGAATAAGTCTCTATAAATAAATCAAATGCTAATCTGGTCGAAAAATCGGTGTCTTTGGTAAAAATTCTATAAGGATGACCTGTTTAAAAAGAAAACAAATATGTGTTAAAGATGGCAGCAATCCTATTATCTATCACAATGATAATTCACATGGTTTTGGGTGGTTATTTTTAGTATATCAAGTTGTGATGAAAAGCAAAAATCACGGCACTTGTCTCAGGTAGGAGACCATTAGAAAAGTCATCTATGATAATTGGTTTGGGGTAGAAAACCAATACTCAAAGAATCAAATTCAACTGGAAAAGTTTGCCTACTGATACGAGACACAAAAACAAACTGAAGTAAGCTAATTATGTTAGAGAATTATTATGTAGTAATTTATTCATTGGGAAAAATTATGAAAGACATAAATGCATTCATTAAAAAAAAACAAAACAAAAACCTCCTGAATGCACAATGCATGAAAAGTTAATTTTCAATTGCACTTCCACTTACTTCAGAATTGTTGCCACTTAATACAGGATTCTAAATCATGTTTATAGTTCAATACCTGTATAAAAAAGTGTATCAACTTTTGCAAAGCTCCCATATCTACAAATGTTCAAGTAGTTAACAAGAACTTGACTAATGCTTTTGCATGATTATTCTTATGGTCTCAATTCAAATCTAAACTATGTTTTTCTGAGCTAAGTACACTATAGGGTCCACTCCAGAACACAATCCAAGTATTTTCCTCCTTTAAATAGGAAGCTTAAAGAAAATGTTCACTTGTGCATGTTCTTCCTTCAGAGACAGTCATAACACAGCAGTGTGATCTGACTTAGAAACAAATAAATGCATCTGGTAACATAAATAAGGATTTTATTTATTTTAAAGGGAAACTCACCGTTCTAAGAAGTTAAAAATTATTTCTCAATGCTTTTGATTCTAAAGGAGAATACAACTTAGCTGCTTAGAGAATTAAGACTTCTATCTCTGCAAGCATACCAAGCCTCAGAAAACAAGTAAGTCTCCGATTTTATTTCTAAGGCATTTTGGAGTAATGAATACTGAAACCAGGTGTACCGGTTTATTTTTTGAGATATTCAGAAGGTACTTATTTTCAGAAGTGATGCAAACTGCTCAAAATCCACTGATCACTGGCCTGAGTCAACCACTGGATTCTGCAGAGATACCAGGGCTTCTAATGCTCAGACAAGGTTTCAAAAGGGGAGAAAGAAGTAAAGCTGGAACACCGTGTTTATACCAAAGGTATAAGATTATCTTGTCTTTCTTTATTTCACTAATTATTTATTTAGTTTAACATCTATTACAGTGGATTTCAAACCTCATTCAGCAAAGCACCAAGTTTTGGGTACAAGAGTCTAACTTAAATAATCTGTTTTGTGAAAAGTTGAGGATAGGAGTTTATTATTTAAAATTAAATCACAATCATATAACGGGCAGTTCTTAAAGACACTGGCAATTTCAGTTCACTGAAAGAAGAAAATGGTACAGTGAAGTTTTGTAAAAATTTTCTCGTTAAGCATATCCAGAGATAATACCAGACACTTTGCAAATTGAAAATAAAATCTTTGATCTTTATCCTGTAAAACTATATGCCCATGCTTATATTCTTATTGTAAGCAGGTCAACTGATTTGGAATTATATTTAATAGAATGAATATTTATCTGTAAATGTTGCTGGGCCATAGTATTTACAAACTCACATTATATTTTTTCCAATTGAATCTGCAGAACATTGGGTTTGACAATGCTTCCTATAAAAAAATAAAAGTTTTCAGCAAAGTATAAACACTTCATTTAGGCAAAGCTTAAGTATACTTTCTGAAATATGTTTTATTCCATTTTCAGTTACACTCATATATCTAACCTAAAAAATTCTGTAGAATAAATGTTACAAAAAGTACTTATTCAGTGAACTGAATAGAGCCATCTGTAAAAAAAGCATTTTGAAGACCTTGTATTTCAGGCAAGAGATAAGATCTAAAGGAGAGACTGGGAAAAGGGGAAGACTAAAAGATAAAGATCATTTGTCTATCATTTTGAACTGTTTAATCACTTTTAGAATTTTTACGTGCATTATAGCTTTGTTGTTCTAAAGAATAGACAAAGTACTGCATAATGGAAGATCACAGACTAAGCTAGAACTAACTCAGCCAATATTTCTCAGAAGCTAATCTTTATTTTTAAAAAGCTAACCTTCCTGTAGCCTACTTACTGAGGCATTAAAAGAAATTACGGAAATTCTAATGTTTCTTACATTTAGCAGCTTAATTTCATCCTATCCTATGTACCTCCAAAATATATTGAAAATGGAAATAAGAACAGCACCAAAAAAGAACAAGTTGCAAGCTAAACAAACTGAAATCCTACACAGGACATCACTCATTTTAAACCACATATAACTTCTCACTGTATATTTCCAAGAAGGGTTTATGGAGTCTCAGCCAACGACTGAAGTAGATTAAAACTCCAGAGACCGATTTAAAAATATTTTAGTGACACCAATTGGAGATAAAGATACTTTCAAGATAGTTGAGGTAAGGGGCAGTTAAAATCTAAAAAGGCTAAAGGTTTCTTAAGCTCCAACAGCTTAGTTGAAAGGTCTTCTTCCATACTTTTGGACTTGATTAGCATTATATAAAATAGCCATATCTGACTTGCTGCGTAACCAAAGTTGTGGTTATTCTTTATACAGCATCTAAAATTTCACACTCCATCAGCACATGTTCAAGCTATTTTATCTTGGCAATTAATTTATTATTTTTCAGAACACAGTGAAGCCTTGTTTTCAAGTCATTCATAACTTTATAAATCAGTCCTGCACATGAAACCATGCATCTGTGAACCGTAGAAAATCCTTGCACTCAGGCGATTAAGCTCCTGACACCTTTACTGATTAATAATCATGAAAAGAATAAGATCAGAAGCAAAATAAATGATCATTTAATAGAGAAACTCACAAAACAGCCCTTTAACTTACATATTCCATCATGTTATTCGTTTCACATTTCCTTTTGCTTAGTCTCCAATGCAAGCACAGCTAGACAAGGAGGAAAGAAAAAGAAGAAAAATGAGCTGTATTTTATTGCAGCACACAGACTAGCCCATTTGTCCACCTTTCATATTTTTCGTTCAACAAAAGCATCTGTTTCCATACTGTGCAATTCAAACTCCAACAGTACGAAGCTGCTCCCTGCGGCACTCACCTTGTGGTATAACCTATTGTTTTCCCATTCTAATAACTTCTCAATCGATCTTCGTGTCTGGAAGACAAATGAGAAAGAATTTTACTCTTGACTGGTTTTAGAAAAACTTTGTTTTGCAGCTGCTTTTGTGTGAAAAGGAGAGAGGTACAGGACAGTGACTGAGTACAGGGTGGTCTGTAGTACCATCAAAACTTGTCGGGTATTAAATAGTATCTAGAACAGAAACAACTTTTTATGATAGCCAAGTAAGTACCTTCAACCACTTTGGAACAAAAACTGTTGTTATGTATGCTCTCTGGTTCTTATGGCAGTTTTAACTTTAAAATCACAGAAATTTCAAAGTGATCTAAGTATAAAAAGCAGGAACACTGCTCCCCTAGGATCAGTGGTCTAAACATACTGCTTCTAAGGTCAGCATTTAAACTCAAAAATGCTGCAAACTATTTTGCAATGCTATAGGTCAAGTGCAAATACACAATACTCTAAATAAAGGAGACATTTTTGTTGCATTTATATCCAGATTTTAGAGAGTGAAAAAGCAAATGCAGAAAGTTATAGTAAATTCCACAAATAAGTATTACTAAGTTTGTGATCTGTATAGAGAGCAAACCCAATATTTAGGATTCTAAAGAAAAGGTTTACTGCCTGTGTCATCCATACTTGACATTTCAGATAGAGAATCCTGAAAGCCGTTCTGCACAGCTTTTTAAGATTATGCGTGCTAGAATTAAAGGACATTCTGTGCTGCAAAGTTTCACAGCATTTTGAATATAATTATTCAGTTATATTTACATTTGAGAAATACATACTGACATTTATGGTCATTTGACTGCCAGAATATATATTGCTTAGCTCTAAATGAGATTTGCTACAGACGGTGAATAAAAAGAGGATAATTCATGGTGCCAGGTGTTAAGATGAGACCAACAGAGCTGCAGGTGCAAAAGGACGGAGCAACGACAAGGACCAAATACAACTTAGTGCAGCTGCAGCTTCCTTACAAGGCAGAGAGGGGTGAGGGGAAAGGATGAGAAAGCATCTTGCTGTTATTACTACAAAATACTAGTACTGTAAATGAACATTAACAAACCAAACTAAATGCTGTCATGAGAAACAAGAATGTCTGAGTAAAATAAAAATTAGACAGCCAATTATTCATTTCCCCCCAAATATTAGCATCTTGGTTTTCAAACATCAGTTTGTCTCTAGTTTAATACTGAAGCAGTTGTGGGGAAACACATCTTAAGCATGTACTGTGGTCACATGATTAAAAATTAGATCACTGCTATCTATCAGTATTCATTACAGCGAATTTTTATTATGTTTTATTTTAAAATCACAAGCCAAGGAATTATCAAAAGGTGGACATACCAGTGACTAATTTATCACATCAATTGGAAATTGAGTATTTTTGGGCTTATTCTTATTATTATGTTTTTAAAGACAGTGCCCTTTAACAATAATCAGTAGACCTCACTTGTTTCTTTGTAAAGATAGCCTTTTAGAGTCTGCTCTCCTTTTAAATGAAAATAGGGCAGCAGTTATGGTCACACTTTTGTTAATTTAGTTGCCAGTCAGCTCCAAATCAAAAGAAAATAAGGCTGCAGAGTGTAATTAACATTCAGTTCAGTCGTTTTGTCCCTTGTCTAGCCCCCAAGCTTTGTTAAAATTGCCATCTGAATGCTGAAGGCTGTAGGGAAATCGATTTGATTCTAATCGCACCATGAAAAGAACATGATCTAACTGCTTTCAGCCCTCCGTAAATCTGTACTAGGTCTTTAGCACAATGCAACTTCCAATTTAAAAAGCACTGAATGTCTCGTCAATGACTTTGTGAAGAAAAAAGAACAAGGAGCAGACATAAAAATTCCAATAGTTGTTTAAGCATTAAAGTTCATTTGCATCACAGCAAACCTGAAAAGGGCTGACCTCTCAAACCGCCTCTCAGGTCTATGAAGTTGTAGCCTTGACAAGCTCACATTGACAGAGCTCATTGACTCTGAAAGGCTACTCTATCAATGGTGAAAAATGGCAATAGGTTCTACTCTGAGCAGGCATCTGCCTGCCCACCCGCTGCTAAACCAATGGCAAAACTGATTCAAAACCTGAATCTACCTTGTAATCTTCCTTTCCAGGACCTTTTAATAATAGATTAAGATCACGATACAATTTAATTTGTTTGCCCCAAAGACTGTGAAAAACATCCAAGCTTTTCAAATTCCAATAAAATTACACCGATATTACAATACATACATATAAATAAGAAATTGATAGGTACTATTAATTGGTTTATTTAAGCAAGAGGACAGTTTAAAGTCATTTGACTAGAATGAGATAAAAATGCAGACCTGAAACCATGCTTCTTTATCTTCCCAGAGCCTTAAATACTACCCTTCCTACAGTATGATCTGGGATAGTCATAGCCCCCAAACACACCACATTATCAATACAGAAATGTTAATGAAAATTAGACTGTAAAATATTTCTGCAAACTCAGAGCTTGGAATAAAAAGAAATGAATTAAACAGCATCACACAATTCACTATAGTAAGTTTTCTTCCTACTTGACAGGTGAAAAAAAGCACTTGCACGTGCAGCTTAATTAATCACTGCTCTTGACATCTCAATGATTTACAGTGAGGAGCAGGTGAGGAGATACAAAACCAGAAAGGAACACTTGATTTGAGTGTAGCATTTCCAGCACACTAGGATGACAAGCTTGTATATTCTATCAATGGTGTACAGAAAAACCCATACAGCAAATTATTTGTTAGCCACAACAAAAGCACAAATTAAGTGGAAGAGAGACTTGCTTATTAGGAAGATTTAATACTACCCAGCTTTTAATTTTTTTTTTCTTAAAAAAAACAGTCCAATATTTGAGCAAAGAAAAAAACTGCAACTCAAGTACACTCTTTAGCATACCAAAGACAAGAAAGTATGCTTTGTAACCTATTTCATGAAAAAAGCAGATTGTCTTTAATGCTATCCACAGAATTTTGTGAAATAGACCTCTTCAACTGTCCAGATGCAATGTTTAATGAAACATTTCTGCAAAACTGGTTCCTTAAAGATATTAGTGTCTAATAGTGCCTTTTGAAAAAATCAAACTACCAAAAAACCCCAAACACAGAAAACACTTCACTAATGCTTATTGCCCTGATTCAGTAAAATGAAGTTTTTCCCTTAGACATGGAAGAAAAAAATTCTAAGCCTAAACATGAACTTTTCATGCAGAAACAAGGATAGTATTGAATATATTACCAAATGCAAGACATTTCTGTTATATCTTTATAGTGTCTATCCAGTTAGCTCCAGATGGAATTTTGATCTGACAGGAAGGCCGTGCAGCAACAGGGCCCCTCTGGCAGTGCACGACCAGGAACACGCACACTACACTAAACCGCGCTAGTGAACGGGCCAAGGCCCTCTCAAGTCCTGCTGTAAATCAGTGAATGACTGGTACAATATTAAACAAAAGGATCTTACATGACTCCCAAAATGGTGCTAATTTGAGTACCTCCCTTTGTCTTTATTATGTGGGGAAACAACATGGATAGCAACAACACGATCCTCCACTAACAACTGTATTCACAGTTATTTGGGAAAAACCAAAGAATCTCCCGCTACGTGCGTTTGATCTTTGACTTCTCACCTGAAAACATGTATACATGGTTCAATATTAGTCCAATAAATAGCATGAGGTTTTCAAATTCCTTCATAAAAAACTTTACTACAATCGAGTATTATTAGTTTTGAATATTGCCCTGAACAAATATACTTTATGCTTAAATTTCAAAATACAAAGAGGCAACTCTAGGCAGACTTTTGTTAGATTCTCACATTGCCATAATTTGTATTATACACCACAGAAAAAAGTCAAAGGATCCTGTCAGAGGTCAGAACTATACTATCTCTGCTCACTCCAAGAGAGAAAGGACAGAAGCAGGAATTTCTATTCATTCTGACTACAAAATTTATACCCAAGTAATTTAGCTACCAGCACAAACGATGAAATAGAAAGTTAGAAGATAACTGAGTCACCTACGCTCACTTTCAACATGCCAGAGTATCCCCCAAGCCAATTTTGAGGCCCATATTGGTACCACAAAAATGCCAAAGCTGTACTCAGAACACACAACTGAATGATGTACATCTGTGCTGAGAATGTCCTCATCTTTAACACTATACCACATGTGAACCAATATAAACTGCAAATTGGTAGGATTCCCATCTTGCTAAGGAATTCTCCATTTGTGAAGGGAAAAGAACACAAAGGTGAAACCTGAGTTGATTTCAGATCCTGACATCCTGGACTACCTGCTTTAGTGCACAGTATTTTGAAAAGGTGTTTGTTCTACTACATAGGTGAACATGGAGATCTTGCATAATTTCTTCTACTAGTATTAGTAGCTAGGGTATATTAGCTCCTATTAGTAGCTAGGATATTTCTTATTTTAGACCATTTTAAGAGTCCTCATCCCAGAATTCACTTCAGCATCCATGCAAGAAAGCAAGCGAAACCCATACTAAACAGAATGAAGAATATCTGGAAATAAATGTAGCAGTCTGTTGCTTTTTGTATGATCTTGAAATAACTGCCTTGTCCAACAAGATTACTATTGCTGCACCTTGCCATACCATATCGATTACTATGTGCAGAAAATGAGTCCAGCCTAAAGCACAGATCAAAGCTCCTGATCACACAGAGAGAAATGCAATCAACAGAATTCTGGAGCAAGAGAACTGACAACACCAAGATGACTTCATGAAACTTCCCATTCTGAAAGACAGCCCTGAGGATATTGTCTCACATGATCCATAAACTAACCCCATTTGTACGGGTCTCAACCCTGGGATGGTACATCACAAAGAGATGAATTTAAAGCTTAGTGAATCAAACCACACCAATTACTTTCTGGAAAGGTCTCTTCCACCACACTGTTTGCTGATATAAAGAGAAGCTCAGTGTTATTTGACACTACTGCATGTAACATTTTTTAGTACCTAAACTCAAGATGATTCCTCAGTTAATTTGGTTGCCTTGATTGTCAAATTCCTCAAGTGTTTAAGAAAGCACTAAAGCCATTAAACATGTGCAGGAGAGAGAGGGTGTACAGAAACATATACTCCATGTATATTATCCAGGAATAAAATTGAGAGGATGTTATAGTATCACCAATGTACCAATTGACAGATACTGAGTATTTTCCAAAGGCATTTTGGCCTGCAGTAGAAACACTTAGCAGAGACAAAATATCAAAGAAAATTCCTAGAAGCTGATTAAACTCTTCTATAAGTTTCCTCTCAAATATACAAAATCTGAAAGATTCAAGATGCTAACTGATATTTTAGCCACTGGATATTTTGGCTGTCCTACAGAGCTAAGCCACCAAATAAGCGTTGTTAACTACTTTCTGTAACGAGGTGACACTGACTAGAGGCAACCATTTGTGAAAACTTCATACTATGGAGAAGCCTTGCAGAAGAAACAGTCTTGACCTTGGCAAAAATAACACACTTCCCTTGAGAAGGCCTTGAAATGTGGTAAAAAAACGCATTTCACAGGCAGACAGATGTTGAACTGATCCATGAAGCATTACGACTACACTTAATGTTGTTACTTGAACTCTTAAATACAGATTTGTAACTCATTCATTCTAGGATTAAATTCTACCTCTGATTCTCTCTCATTATATGGAAACAAAAGCCATGAAGCTCTGATCTCTCCAAGCAAATTATTCAAATCTGGCCATGACAATCTAAAGCATCCACCTCCTGCTGAAGGACATTCTCACAGAAAAGGCCACAGAAAATGAACAAGTAAAATGGAATTGACCGTAACAGGGATGAAAATAGGATCAAATCTCCACCAAATAACTCATCTGGTGTCATTCTCTGTGGGAAATTTTAAACTGAGCAAGAATGGAAATTCCACCTCCATCTCCTCTTTTAAGGTTAGAGAAACGTTAATTTCGGCCCCTGCCATTTATTTCCACAATAATCAGGAGTATGCTATGGAACATAGTTCAAGGCCAGCGTAGGTTGAGAAGCTAAAGGTTCTCTGGTTACATCTCTGTTAAGAAATGAAACTGTGCCCAGAAACATTCCCATTCATTTCAAGCCAGCTGGCAGGGAACAGCTTACATCTCTATCAGTAAGTTTTCATAACCTCCGAACCACTCATAGCGCCTGAAGCATTCTGATAATGCCTGTGAATTGTTACACAATACAGACCCCAGAGACTGCCAGGGACCTTTCTAAAAGTACAAATTATAAAGCACCAATTCCGAAGAACACTCCCAGGTTTCTTTTGTTACTATATAGGAATCCTTTGACTCCTGCTGCTAGGAGTGTCTAAGGACAGTGGCCAAGAATGGAAGAGAAGCTACATGGCCAGAAAGACTGAAAGGCAGCACAACTTGACAAAACTCCATAGAAGACTGTAAAATCCAACACATCACTAGTCTGCAGGCCGAAGAGAATGATCTCTCTCAAAAGGACAGCCTCTACAGTCCCTTGTACATCTAGGGCTGAATCAGAAAAATACAGGTTGATCCTGTAGCTACTTTACCAATATAGAAAAAATACATCTGGTTACTTAGTATTTTCCATCATCATTATTGTTCTAGATTCAGTTATTTATTCCAAAATTCAGCAAAAAATATTTTTATGAGCTGCGCAATTAGAAGTACCTGGTCACTTCACACTTTTTATGTGTTTGGTATGGTACAAGATTTATTAACTCTTTCCATCTTCTCTTTCATAGAACTGCCTCCCTCGTCTTCCCAACTGTTTTGTTAGCAGTAATGGTTCTTGAACTAATATTTTCTTTGTTAAATTATTTTCTTTATGCACAGTGCTTGAGTTACCAAGAGTGCTACACTTTGGCAGAAAATAACATTTTACTGTGATTTGCTTTAATAAAGTGGAAAAGTTAATACTTTCCAGACCTAAGCTACTTTGAGAAAAATCAGGAGAAGAGGCACAGAAATGTGTCACTACTTCACACTTGCCAGAACTTTATTCTGTTTTTCTGTTTTACAGTAACAGTCTAACAAGCTATTGTTCAGTCAAGTGCTTTCTACTTAGTTTAATTTTATCATATAAACTTCAGGTAATTTTGCCTTCTAATTCTTTCCTCAACACTGTTTGCATATGTTCCCTATTTGAGATCATCTTTAAGTTGCTAAAGACAGAATCCTAAATAAACTGATTTCCAAATCTGACAACTAACTAGACCATTTTTAGCATGTTCCTTCAAAATAGCTCTATGCAAATTTCACCCAACTCACACTTGTATTTTCAGGAACATGTCAACCTGGACAGGAAGAGCAATATAAAAAGCAACACTAAACCCAAACCACTACATGATCCCTTTATATACCTTAGCCATCACAATGTAAAAAGGGCTGTAACATGGAAATGTTAATTTTACCCAGATTGTTTTGATTAATATTTTCAGAGATGTAATTCTAATGACAAATGCAATTAAATTTTAAATAGCATTTAGAATATTCACTATACTTCCCAGAGGTACTCTACATTTAGGATTTATATAAAACCTTTATATAAAGAATAAATGAAATAATAAATTTAACTTCAGAATACTTATTTTTGAAGTACTAAAGGGTTTGCATTTATCTATAAAGAAACAAACTAGTATTCTGTGATCTACTTATATCTGTAAGTATTCTTCATGCCAATCTCACTGCCCTGCCCTGCATCAAACAAGTCTGCATATTGAAAAACATGTTAAAATGAGCTGCTCCCACAGCTCATTGTGCACCAACTCACTACTATACCCTTTAGGAAAGCACATGAAAACCTGATAAGCTTTTATAGGGTGCTGTGAAAGAAATAAAATCTGGGGGAAAAAAATAACCACATAGGTATACGCATGATGATTTCACATTTATTTATTCTACAAGCTTTGCTACTTGAAGTTGAGTATACGGAGAACTTAGTGACTCTTCTGACCAAATTATACTGAATGATTTCTAAAGCAAAATATACCAGTCCTGAATCTTCTGATTCTTTAAATTTTCATTTCATAACTAATACAAAAAAAAAAAAAAAAAAAAAAAAAAAAAAAAAAAAAAGGACCTCTGAATAAATTTGAAAACAATGGTCAAGAACGCATATTTGATACATACAAATTCTACTTTAAAAAAGTTGTACTAAGTTGACTAGAGCCAACACAGAGATCATATGTGCTCTGGTTAGGATAAACATAATAAATACATTACAATTTTAAAGATTCTTCCAAACTGAACTACAATGTAAATTGTCATAACAGATACTTCAAAAACAAGGTACCTTTTGTCTTAAGTAATTGCCTTGTGGAACTCCTCAGAAAAGCATTATGCTATTAAGAGTACTTCCAGTGCAAAGTCCCTGGCAGACAGGCATAGGAGAAAAACATACATTTTCTTCAGTTTTGAAAATAAATGTAATGTATTCATAAACTCAATAAACTCATGTAATGTATTTTTAACATCAGTATCATCCATAGACAAGCAAGACTATCAAATTTAAGAAAATTCATTCCAGCTACTTCACCACATATTTAATTTAATCAATACTTTGGAAGTTGTAATTAGCTATGTTTATACAGCACTCTGAACATGTGAACTGCTACGAAAGTGACAACTAATGATGAGGCTTAAGCAGCATTCAGCAGCTTTGTGTGAATTCACAAACAAACAAGTAGCTCTTGAAAGTATTAGTACAGATCACACTGTTAAATATCTAATTCTATTCATTTTAAGAGATTGCCCATGAAGCATTTGAAACATGCAATTTACTTGTACAATACCAGCTTTTAAGAAATCTAGCAGTACTGCAATTCTATCATAGCTTTCATTGTTACTGTTTCTGTTGAAATTATATATCCTATTTACCCATCAGGAACTACAGCATTTAGTTAATACCGAAAATGAGTGCCAATTCATTTGAAAAAGTGGCTTCAAATGGGCACCTCAGCCTGCAGTGCTTTTTGAATTATCATTCACTACGCCATTCTTTTTATTCAAAGAAAAACAACTTAAAGACTTAATGTTCATTTGTACAACCTGGAATTTGTCCCAGAAAGGATGGTGCATTCTATGAGTAAAACTGCTTAAGACATTTATGATCTAGATCTGCAAAGGAGGGACTGTACTTCCTGCAACTTTCTTGCAGCTTTTATTCATTAAAATCAAATCAGGACCACATAAAAGGAGAGATGTAATAAGATACTGAATCAAATAAAACATTTATTTTACTGCTGAAGAGTAGCAGGCTTTTTCCAAATACCTTAGTGCAAATGAAGAAAGGAAACAACACTATACAAAGACTCCAAAACCAGCACTGAAAAGAAAAATTAAGTGCAGGGAAAGCTTTCACTGCATGGAAATGCATTAAAATTATATAATTAACAATTAAACTTACAAACATCTGTGGCTTAATAAATTCCTAGTTTGAAGCACCTGTTGGTTTAAGGAGACAAACCACTACCTTATTTTTCACTGCTCAAAAAGAAGCATGTATTCCCATTACATACAAACTTTCAGTGACTGTAATTTCAGAAATTGTACTTACATTTGTGATAACTTTCCTGTGTTTGAATTTTAAAAGTCAATGAAAGGAGGTAAAAATACAGAATGCAGAGAACCACTAAGAAAATTATTCTAACTCTGAAGCTGCAATTGTTATTTTGTCTACATAAACCCTAAAAAAGAAAAAAATCTTTCTCTGAAAAAGATCCGCAAACTACACCAGCAATTCAAGACCCGGGTAGAGTGATTCAGCCTCATTAAAATGGACATTGCTTATTTGGTCATTCTGAGAAAAATTTCTCTTCTATATTAAAAGTAAGCAATTGTATTGTAGAAACTGTTGTTTCATTTAATAAAATCCTTGAGAAACACTCCCACTTGTTAGTTCACTGTATATGTAATTCAATAAAACAAATTTATTAGTCTTCCATTTCAGTAGAAAAGGGCAAATATGAAGACTTGTATATTTTCATTGTGCAATTAAAACATGATCTGCACAAATTTCAGGATAGGAATGCTCCCATCCTGCTTTCAGAAATCAAACTCTCTAATTGGACAGTCTTGGGAGTCTTTTGTGATCACTGCAGCAAAGGATGTAACACAAGGCAATTCCAAGTAACTGTCCTTTCACTGGGAATCACTTAGGAGGGCTGAACTAGCAAAGTTCTCTGGGTAACACTTCTCAGACAATTGCAAGTAATGTAAAAGAAGCAACCTTTTATTTATTGATCATTTGTTATTGATCATCTGTTATCCTTGTTTTACAGTATGAATATAAGCGGGAAATAATTCATTGTATCTCAAAATTAAAGGGAAGAAACAAGCATACATAATCCTGGACCTCTGTTTCCTCAAAAAGTGAATCCTGGCTGTTGTGACTATACTTATGGCTGAGTCCAGTCAGGGAAAGGATATCTAAAGAAATCAAAGCATGGAAGATAATTTGATCAACACAACCCTCTTCCAAGCCACAGGTAAAGTCAGACACAAGCAGTTTAAGAGTTCAAATGTGAGTAGATCACATTGAATACATTAGCCTTATGCATCAGCAAAACTGTGGCACTAGCAGCAAACCAAAATAGTCAATGAATTTTTTTTTTTCTTTTTTTAGTGGAAGAGTATGAAGTTGCTTCTTGTCACAGTTCTACTGGAATCTACTGAGGAAATAACAGACTGGAACCTAGACTAACCAGGTGTTATTTAAAACTACTGTTTTTGCTGAGCAGCTCCAGGTAATTCCCAATGCGCTGTCTCTTACTTGCCACGCTTCTAGGAAAACACGTATCGTTAGTTTCCTGCACTTGTCACAGCACTTTGACATAAACTGATGGAAAGTCCTAAGATTTTTCTTTTATGCAGAAGCTTGTGGATACAATTCAGTACTGAGATCTTACAGGGTACAAACCCTGTAATTCCAGGTAAGAGGGATTTAAGGAATATATATCACTTTATATTTTCCTGCTCTGGGTCTACCAAGACAAAGTTAAATCCACCCATACCTATACAAGCAACCCAAATGGCAGTAATTTTCACCATTTTTCTGTAAGTAGTAGCCCTGACTAGAATCATTAAAAATCCTCCTGCTTGTTTCTCATACTAGGATTTCCAAATGTGTCCTTGAAAAATATTCCACAGCTTTCCACCTTAGCTCCTCTACCAAAGAAAAATATTCTTTCCCAGCCATTTCCAGGATTGAGAGGTAGGAGTTTAGGAAAGCACTCTTTTCCCTTTCACTTTGTCTTTAAGAGCACAAGTTAATTAATTCTTCTCTATATATACTCTCCAGATGCCAAACAGACACCAAGTTCTGAGTTTTCTGTCTGAGAAACAACCCTATAAGCACACATTCATTTGGCCAGCTGCTGACATGGACAAGTGATGCTGACCTGAAATTTCCAGATTGATTTAAATTACTCTTACTCTGAAGGAATAATTGAACCGTCATCAGTGTCTAGTGCCATTGTGCCATAGACAGTGGCACAAGATACTTTGTTTGGGCATCCGAGTCCTAAGTTTCACTAACACTGGACAGCCAAGTGCAGAAAAAGATGCAAAGGTCCATAAATGTCTTCTGGTACCAACTTTAACAGGAAAAATGCAATATTCACTGATAGTCTGGGCCACATGCTAGGATGACTTACAGAAGTTCAGTCACAAATCTGTGTCCATGCTCCTGCTGTTCACACCCTTTCCAGGACTCTTCTCTCCTTATGCATTCTGTATTACAGCAACAATGACACCGCTATCCTCTTTCCAGCCTCCTCTGAACAAAGTATCCATGGCTGGAGGGTTTTTTCCCGGATTTATCCCTTTGTAAGGAGCTTACCTTTTTACCTTATCCCACACAACTCTAACTGTTGCTTCACCAGATTCCCTCACAGAACATCTCTCCTCAGCTTCAAACTGTTTTCTGACTCCAGATCCTAGAAGCCCTTGTATTTTTTCTGACACTGTTTAACAATGTAGAAAAAGTTGATTACAGGACCCAGTCTAGAAGTTGAGAGCTTGCAACATCAGTCCCTACCAAGTTACATCCTGTTATCATTTCCTGCTACAACACATTATGTGAGAAAAATGGGTCAAACTTCATAACATCAGAAGCAGTCTCATTTAGAAGTTAAACATGGACAGTAGCAATGGAAGCTTCCCTTGTGTTTGTTTCTTACAGAACTAGGCCTCAAACGGTAAAGGTAGTCTCCTCCCAAAGCTAGTTAAGTCAACTGCTTATCTGTTAAAGCAACCACCAGATTCTAACCTCTTCTAGCAGACTTTTGGGCTACAGATATACAGTCATGCTACAGGATACTTACTAGTTTGTGACAACTTGAAGATAAAAAACTTAGGGTTTGATATAAATCACACTGACACCAATATTTTTGTTTTGGTTAGTTTCTCCTCTGCCTCCAACATTACCAGGAGGCTTTTCTATTTTATTTTGTATACAATTAAAACTAGCCTTAAGTAATCTCTTAAAGGGACTGAGTATTAAGATCTTAACATGGATAGTTAGATGTTACAAAAATGCATACAGGTTTTGTTATAATCAATGTTCATCCTATAAATATATTTTTGGAATGCCTTTATTTATTAACGCTAAAAAATTAGGACTTTGATAAAGAAAATCATAATGATGTTCAGTGTACTGAATTGTACACAAGGTGTAGCATTAAGAGGTATTACACAAGAAAGAACATACACAAGCCACAACAGGAAATGGAAAGACGAACAGTACTAAATAGTGAGGAGATGATGGCGAGGCACAGAGACTTCTTGCAAAGGAGTGAAATAGAATTAGCCAAAGACAATTTTTACACACACAGAAACAGAAGAGATGGGAGGGTAGCCTAATTAACTGCACCGAGAAAAAGGAAGTGAAAACCAGGCGTGCGTAATGGGCTTCTGTTGTGAACAATGCACTAAGTGCCAAACGTACACAGACAAAAGACTATTTGCAAATTCATCATGTAAAAAAAAGCATTGTACTCGAAATTCAAAAAGAAAAATCAATTATTCTTTTTTAAAACTGCCTTTTTAACTCAAAATATGTGGTTCCTTGGGGCCACAGTGTAATCAGAAGCTCCTCAAAAACTACCACTCATTCATTGCCAAATTCTGATAATCTCAAACAGTGTATCCCAGAGAAGATGCAGCTATTAAAGAGTATGTTGCAAGTTGGTTCAATAACAATAATTGCTTTACAATAGATGTCTCTAGGAGGCATTCAACTATACTACCTCTCATTGAGTTATAAACTCAAAAGTCCTAACTGATGTCTCTTGTAACTTTAACCAGTACAACAGACAACTGATATCAAAATGTATGAAATAGAAGTGATTTAAGTAAGTTCTAGCATACAGTTTTTAATAGTGAAGGAGGAAAAAAAAAAAAGAAAACCAAAATGAGAACAAAACCAGTACCATTCTAACTATCAAAAATTACATTAATAATTCAAACTTACTCTTTTACTGAGGCAGATAACTGGCCACATACTACAACCTAAAGTGCAGCAGCAGCAAAGGCATCCACATAGTAGCCATCGCACATTAACTGGAAGATTCTTCTTAAGACAACTGTTAACTCTACTGATGCTGGCTTTGAATTCTTCAGGTGCAACCTACAGGGAAAATGAAAAGAGAAGAAACAAACTAGTACTACACCAGTATAATTTATTACTTTTACAGTGGTCTACACTTGGAACATTTGTTTTTGTAATAAAACCTGAACTCTAATTTCAAAATTTTATTCAAAGATACTCACCTTTCCAGTTAAAGATGAAGGAAATTCTGCTTCAAATTTGTTGCTTAGTCCAAACCTGCAAAAACAAAATTTAGATTGCACCAAAATTATAAATAACCCCAATCCATGCCACAAATGGCAAGTACCTCACAATACTCTCAGGGTCTGTATCAGTAACAGCATTAATTTCAGGAAAACACTACTTGTTATTAAGAGTAATTCTTAAAATTATGGTAACAAACAAAAATACACCATTGTACACAGATTGAAATCCATCTCGCCCATAGTTTCTTCTCACGGTTCTCTTGATGCTATTGACTCTTCCTCAAAGTCAGCAAAACCTATAAGCAATAGTGGCAAGTGAGGTAGGTGAAGTACTTAAGGGGAAAGGGGAAGTTACTTGAGGCCACAGTTTGAACTACCTCTCTCCTGCACCAGTACAGATGTATTTTGAAGAAAAGCTCATCCAGTGCTAAATAACTGTTCTAAGCATAAAAATGGAATCAACACCAGCTTGTTTTTCAGAAAAGAAATACACAGTAAGTTTCAAAACACAGAATGCTAAGTAACAAAACACGGCTTAAACAATACCTAATTTTAAAGAAACATACTAGTTATAAATGTAAAGCTGTGAAGCAGTTTGAAATGAGCTAGAGTTATTGAATCTACTGGGTTTCACAAGATCTAAAGATCAGAAGAGTTCCAGCTTATCTATTAAAAAATGTTTTCTACCTTATGGGTGTTTGGTTGGGTTCATGAGTGGATGAACCTCAAAGAAAATCTAAATATTTTCTGGCATCTGGGCTGGGCAATAACTTCTAGTAGAGACTATACCAACTATAAAGTCATTAATAACACTATATGACTGGCTACTAATACGGTAAACAGCTGCCAGTGTAAAATTTAAGTTGTAATTTACAAAATTCTGAATACAAACCAGAGCAGCCTATCAGATACTACAAACAAAAATCAGAAACTAAACTGCTCAAGATTTGAACTATTGGCAGCAACACGTATCTCAGTTGTACACAGAAAAGCTTACTTGAGCCTTGACAGCTGAAGATTTTAAAGACATAATTTGCTTTCACAATATGCTATTGAGCAGCTAGATATTTCCCAGAGTTTTGGGGTTGTTGGTTTTTTTTCTTACCGAACTGAATGATCGGCATGCCAATGGAGAACTTTGTCCAAGTAATCAAATGGGCAGTTACGTGGTAAGCTACTGTGGAAACCTCATAAAACCCAGTGGACAAAAGCTGGCAGATGAGTTTCTTTGAAGATAAATAAAAGGTGGTGAATTTTGGGATTGCTGAAGTATGCTTATGTGACACTCAACTGAAGTTTGACAGGTATCTCTCACAGGAGAGATCTTCTATCACCACTCATGATTCTTGTAAGCATTAGCTCAATGCAAGCAGCAGCCACCAGAAATAGCAATAAAATACTGGGCACCACTGGGAAGGTGATTAACATCATTTTGACTCTCCATAAAACCCTCATATACCCACATATTTAGTACTGAGTGCAGCTCTGGCATCCACATTTCATGAAGGACTTGGTGGAGTTAGGAAAAGGCAGAGAGAAGGAAGGCTAGTATAATAAAGGGAATAAAGCAGCTGCCCCAACAGATTAGGGCTGACATTAAGCTGGAAAAGAGAAGGCTTAGGGGGGCATATGATTAAAGTGCGAAGTTTCAGGAAGGCAATGGATAAGGGGAGTATTCATCAACAAATCCCACAACAGAGAGCGCTGAAATTACTCAGAAATTGGTTTAAACAGTTAAAAGAAAGTGCAGCTAAAAATAAGGTGCAAGTAGCTAACTTCAGGGTTTGTTTCCACTTGACATTACTGATGCAAACAGTGCCAACAGATTTGAAGTGAGATTACACAAGTTCCCTGACAAACACACTAAAGCAATGTTGAAGGATACAACACTCACATAGCTGCAGATGCCAGAGAGTACAAGAAGAATGGACACCAGGAACAGCCAGACTTACATGCAAACCATACACAGCAGCGCCTGTTCCCAAAGTTTGCAGCAGCACACTGGGATAGATAGTTTGATGCTGTAGGTGATTTTTACATAAGGTCTTAAGGCCAAGTAAGCAGGTAATTCTCCTATCACTGATTACAGGCAGTAGAATCATAGAAACATAAAATGATTTGTGTTAGAAGGAACCAAAGATCACGTAGAGATCATCTGAGCTCCCTGTCACTAGATCAGGTTGCTCAAAGCTGCATCCAACCAAACACTGAACACTTCCAATGATGGTGCATCCACAACTTCCCTGGGCAACCTGTTCCAGTGCCTCATCACCCTTATCCCTACATCCAAATTAAATCTATGTTCTTTCTGTTTAAAACTATTCCCCATAGTCCTGTCACTACAGGCCCAGGCAAAAACTCTCACTCCATCTTTCTTATAAGCCTCCTTTGTATGTTGAAAGGCCACAATAAGATCTCCCTGGAGACCTTATTTACACAGAAGTTATCTACCATATTTCAGTATTTGTAACTTGAATAGTAGCTCTGCGAGTCTGTAAGTCTCTCAAAATTGGTGAAATAACAAATGAGAATTGTTAAGCAGAAACACATACGGCAAGTTTACTACTTCAACACAGAACAAAAATTACTGGAAACATCTCTACTATTGAAAATCCTGTTGAATACTCCATGACAGGAGGACCATCCACCCTTTTCTCAAACTGCTGAGTGAAACTAAGCACTGAGGCAAGTTATGTAAATGTCAGAGTCGTGCCCTATCAGTTAAGTGTCATGCCCTACTTAAAACTGCCAGTAAGTTGAAGTGGAAACCAAACTGAAAAAATCCCTTGTATCCACATACATTTCAGAAGCAGCCAAGCCTGGAGAATGACTCCAAGCTGAAGATATACAGCTGCCATCACAAGTCTTAAAACTAAAAGGTATCACCACTTTACTACGTAATTAGTTCATTAAATCAGTATTTGTGAAGCATTCAAGTGTTGAAAGCTCCATCAAACACAAACGAATATTCATGATGATCACAAAAGTCATGCCTGACAAAAGCAACCCCCACTGGAAAAGCTGTACAGCTACCTGAAATTACAAAAACTGAGGCAGAGTAAGGCACAGAAACTTCCAACCAATGCAGTTACACTTGGCTGAAGTTATAAGCAAACAGACTGAGAGCCTGTACTCAAGGCTTGTGTTAATGTTTAATACACAGTGGGGTAGCAAAGCTGAAGCTAACACAAACAGCTACCGGCATAATTTTGAGCTTGACACATCAGAGTGTTGTCACCATATGCAAGTAGTAAAAAAGGTTGACTCCATACATTGTAAGTAGTTATGGGATCTCAGAATTGTCACTCTTGACTCTCTTGACTACAAGCTGAAATTTGGCAATTAAAATATTAGAAACTCCACAGAACACAACTACATGTTCAATGTAAATACATAACTGCTATGAAAAAAAAAAAAAAAAAGAAAAAAAAGCCTTAAAATAAAACACTGGAAATCAATATTTTGGAGATGCATTTCCTCAGACAGCTGTCCTAATATAGCACCAGATTTCTTTAGTACAATACTGGATCTCCAGTGACACGCACTCATCTCTGCTTGCTCTATGCCTTTCCCACTTTACATCAGGTCTTCAACAGATCCACGCTCACCTCATGCATGAATACTTTCTTTACCCTTCCTGGATCTGAACAAGTGTTTCTTGAACCTGACTCCACTTGAAAGGTTCAGATAAATTCCTGCCCTTGTCTACAGTGGAGAAAGAAATGGTGAGAGGTGGAAACTTTAAAGTACAGAAGTTTATAGTATAGGACACAGACAGTTTGGAACCTTTTTCAGCATGCAGCTTAGATATTCCTAACACAACAAACTGACACATGCTATCCTCGTCCTCTTTGTCCTCTCTTATGGGGACACTAAACCATATTTTCACTGCCCTTAACTCTACTCTTTAGGTCCACATATTCCCGATCCTTACAAAATAAATATATATTTCACAAATCTTAACATGCTCCATCATTCTCACATAGCCCTGTTTTCACTCACATGTCCTTGATACAGAGTAAGGTTGAAAAATATATTGGCAGACTTCAGTTTGATATTAAAGAAACTTACTTGAGTAAATACATCTTTTGACAGTTCTTCTTCCCCTACAAAAAGTTATCTTGCATTGAGACATAAGGTGCTGTAACAGCAGCACAGAAAGACATTTATCAGCACATCACAATGGCTCTCCATCATTCCACTACTGCAAGAAACTAATAAATCCAGTATTACTAGTTAATACAGTCTGCTATAGATACGGTACATGTCTCAACTGGTCACGGAACAGGAAAAACAATCACTGAAAAACACAGACATCTATCATAAATACTCTCCTCACAATTTCAAATATGTCAGGTACCTCCCTTCCTATCATAAGATGATTTTAGAAACAAGGATGAAACACCTTGGACTTTCAGTTCTGTTGTAAGTAAGGATCTCTATTTTCTCAGCTTTCAAATTTTTTGCCATTACAAGAGAGAACCTCAAATTCTCAGAAACCAGGTGATATGTTACTCCTGTCTACCAAGCTATTGAAACTCTGCTGGTCTGAAAACGGTTTAATTGAATATTTAAAAAACAATGTTAAAAAAAATATAAGCATTGTCTGCAGCATGCTTCAAACAGTGAATTTAAGGAGAAAACTTAGTGCTAACCAAAAGCTCCACATTCTCAAAAGGCAAAGACTTCATATGTTTTATTTGGATAATATTTAACTGCTTTCCTTTAATTGATTTTAACTACTCAGCTTAGAAAATACTCACAATTCCATTCTCTGTTGGATGAAATCAAGTAATGGTAAATTCTTTCTGGTGTTAATATGTAGTCATGAAATTGACATATTTCAAACTCAACATTATGACTCCTATTTAAGATCAGAAAGGATATGACAACAGACTACGAAAAGAAAGCTTCTGTTTAAATATACACACAGCAGACACAGTCAGCAACTCTTCAAACTGCAGAGCCAGGGACAGATCAATCCAGTATTTGCTCAACTGCTGATCATTTTTGTCAGATCTTCAAAATGCACACATGCTTTTATAGTGGCAAGACTAATTCATCACGTACACAGGACTTGACTTATTCCTTAGATGCACCAAATGAATGTTCTAAAAGGGATCTAATTTTTAATAATAAGCATCTGGATCAATGACAAAAAAGTTATAGGCTGTACAAAGGTAAAAGTGGCTGATGCTATTTAGTGAGCTGTTAACACCTGGCACAGTAAAGTAAGTAGATGAAGATCAATTGCCTAATTTTGGAGGCATGCATTGGTATTTCATTGCTCATCCAAAACCTAAGAACAAGTACTTTAAGGAAGACCTTAAAGTAATAATGAGCTAGTAACTATTAATGAACAATTAACAAGGTAGCCATCCTTCAACCACAATGCCCTTACTAGTCACAGCCAATGCTTCACAAGCTTCCCCAACATTCCACTAACGGGCCTTCATCTTGTCCTGCACAACTTCCCTTCAAGTATTGGAGAAGAAACCAGTGTCTGCCTCTGTTTCAGTTCTTTATACTTTTCATTTGCTAATATGAAAACTATCTAATTGTGGTTTTGCTCTGGTTTTCAGGCACAGACTAAGGTTACTGGCTTATTTTCAGTGAATCACTGGTAGAGCTTCTGTTCACAATAAACAGTCATAAGTTGAACACACTGACTACATGCTTCTATTCTTTCACAGGGCCTCCTTGGCCTCCTGCACCCTCTATATCCTTCTAACTTTCCAAATCTCCCTCAGTCTATCCATGTCTTACTTCCTGTTTTTAACTAGACAGCTAACTGCACTGCCCAGCTATTAGTATTTGTGTCAACCAGACAATAAAGCAGGAATGTATCCAAGTCCCAAAAAAACTTGTCAGGTCAGTATCTGAAAATCAGCAGAGTTTATGAGACTCAGAGCAACAGGCCACAGTATCTTCAGCTTTTATGTCTATATTACAAGTCTAGTTCTACTGAATACTGAATACAAAAACCCAAAAGTTTGTAAGACTGTGTCTAGTCTCCAGGTTTGTATTTCAGCTTCTGACACTATACATCGTAACTGACAACTACTACACTTCAACAGAGTGAGCCTGACAGAATCGATGGAAGGAAAGATACCCTCATCTCTTACATTACTGAGAAGTACTACACAAGCTCATGGTCACCTGCTGCTAGATTCAAATACCAAACATGCACAAAACAAAACTACGTTGTTTCCATGTCAAGCACAGTGAAACAACACACACCAATCACAACATAATTTTACAAGTACCTATCTGACTAACTCATGCCTTTTCTTTGTAAAAGACCTCAGAGCTATACTAGCAGCCACAAGTTAAATGGGATTGGGTAACAGGTACATAAACAACCCTGTGCAATAGTCCAGCCGGTCATGTGCTGGCACATACCTGTTATACACAGGAACACAGGCACCTTACTTCCTGACAGCTCATCATTTTGGACAAATACTTAACATTCCTCTACCAGTAACAGCCCAAGCCAGCCTTGTCTCCTCAGCACCTAGTTAGAGGTTTGCACCCGCCTGCGAGCTTCCAGGCGGCTCCCAGCTACCCGCTGGTGCCGAGAAGAGCCCTCTCGCAGCTTCACGGACGTAGGGGAAGGGCAGCAGTCCCGGTCCGGTGCTCCCCACGCCTACCCCCCGACTTGCCCCAAGTTGTACCCACGGGCTCGGCGCTCCCGGCCGCCCCCGTCCCGCCGCCCGGGCCTCCTCCACCGCCCGCCCCGGCCGCGCAGGCCCCGGCGCGGCCCTTACACGGTGACATGGCCGGAGCCGCGCACCACCACCGGGTCGGGGGAGTACTTGAGGAGCTGCTCCTCCAGCGCCCGTTCCTCGTCCTCCTCCTCCTCGTAGATCTCATCGAAGTCCGCCATGGCCGGGCCGGGGCGTCCGCTGAGCCACAGGAGCCGGAGAGACGCGACGGGAGCCGGCCAGGGAGGCAGGCGGGAGGGGGCCGGCGGGGGCGCCCCGGGGCGGGGCGGGGCGGGGCCGGGCCGGGCCGGGCCGGGCCAGGCCAGGCCAGGCCAGGCGGCAGCGGGGCCCCGGCAGCGGCTGAAGCTGCGGCAGCGGCGGCTCCGGGCAGGGAAGCGCCCGTCACCCTCCACGGGGGGAGGGGGCGAGGGGCGGGGCAGGAACAACAACAACAACATCCGGCCCCGGCCCCGCCCCGCCCGGAGCCGCGCGGACCGGGGCGGACCGGGGCGGGCCGGGGCGGGCCGGGGGCGGGCGGGCGGCGGCCGCGGCGCGTGGGGTGTCCGCGAGCGCAGCGTTCCCGGGCCCGGCTTTCCCAGAGTCCCGAAACGGGTCCGGCTGGGAGCGACCACAGTGGGATCGTCGGATCCACTGCTCCAGCAGGGTCATCCTAGAGGGCACAGGATTGTACTCAGAGGGTTCCTGAGTATCTCCAGTGAGGGAGACTCCGCACCCTCTCTTTCGACTCAGCCATTCCAGGATTCCGTGATACACTGAAACAAGCCAGGAAAAAAGAACTGCAGGTTTCAAAGGAAAAATTATCTCATGTGAAAAAGAAGCTATTGTAATTAAGATAAATGAAGTACTAGGAAAGTAAAGGGGAATGCAGAGTTCCCTTCCCACTCATGAAAGTGGACAACGGGAGTGCTACAGATGTCATTTATCTGGACCTTCTGTAAAGCCTGTGACATGGTCCCTCACAATATCTTTTTCTCTTAATTGGAGAGAGATGGATTCAAGGGGTGGGCTGTTAGATTGATAAGAAAGTGGTTGGATGGTTTCATCAAGAGGGTAGTGATCAACAGCTCCCAATGGACATCAGTGATAAGTGATATCTCTTAGGGGTCTGTATTGGGACCAGCACTGTTTAATGTCTTCATCAATGACATAGACAAACGGATCTAGTTTGCACCTTCAGCAAATTTGCAGATGACATTAAACTGAGAGGTGTGGTCAACACCTGGAGGATGGGATGCCATCCAGAGGGACCTGGGCAAGCATGAGAAGTGGGCATATGGGAATCTCCAGAGGTTTAACAAGTCCAAGTGCAAGGTGCTGCACCTAGGCTGGGGCAATACCTGGTATCAACACGGCTGGGGGATGAACAGATCCAAAGCAGCCCTGCCAAGAGGGACATGGGGATGCCGGTGAGTGAGAGGCTGGACATGACCCAGCCATGTGCACTCACAGCCCAGAAAGCCAAACGTGTCCTGGGCTGCATCCAGAGCACCGTGGGCAGCAGGGCCAGGGAGGGGATTCTGCCCCTCTGCTCTGCTCTGGTGAGACCCCACCTGGAACCCTGCATCCAGCTCTGGGGTCCCAGCACAAGAAGGGCATGGACCTGCTGGAGGAGGACACCAGAGGAGGACACCAAGTTGATTAGAGGGATGGAGAACCTCTGCTAGGAGGAAATGCTGAGAAAATTGGGGTTGTTCAGCCTGGAGAAGAGAAGGCTTTCAGGTGACCTGACTGTGGCCTTGCAGTACCTGAAGAAGGCCTACAAGAAAGATGCAGAGGGAGTTTCTGCCAGGACATGTCTTAGATATTAGCAAGAAATTATTTACTGTGAGAGTAAAGACACATTTTTTACTTTTACTGTAAGGGTGAGACACTGGAACAGGTTGCCCGGAGAAGCTGTGGATGCCTCATCCTTGGAAGTGTGCAAGGCCAGGTTGGATAAGGCCTTGAGCAACCTGGTCTAGTGGAACGTGTCTCTGCCCACAGCAGGGCGGGATGGAACTTGATGATCTTTAATGTGCTGTCTAACCCAAGCCATTCTATGATTCTATGAGAAGCAGATTTGCCTTTTTTTTTTTTTTTTACTATCTCAGGCTGAACCCTCTGACATTATAAGTTACTCCATCAAATAAAGAAGGTCTGCTCCCCATGTTTAAAATGACATCCTACTACTGCTAAATCCCACGTCAGCACTGCCTTCCACTGTTGTCGCAACAGCAAATGGCCTACCTGTTACTAAGGCCATTATTCTCACACTGGCATTTTCCAGCCTTTGTTTTAAGTTTGGGTTATGACAAATACCAAAACTGCCGAGAGAGAAGAAGAGTTCCTGCCATTTTTAGGGTTTTCTGGTTAGCATTCACCTATGTAGTCCTAAAGGGGCTGTTCCTCTGCAAATTCATTCTTCATCTGCTCTGCAAACAGTGGCCTTTCCATGGTGCTTTCCATGGAGGATTCTAGGCTATTACAAGATGGCAAATCCAGGAACTGACAGCACCAAGGGACATGCAGACACCTGGTCCCAACCTTTGTGTGAACTGCTCAGCCTTGGCCAGGGGACACTTTCCCCACATCTCTCTGCACTAACCCAGAAGGACCATTGGGCACCCCCTCAGCTCACAGCAGGTGTCTGAACCCCCTTGTTGACTTCATGAATGCCCAAAAAAAGCTTTAAACCTTGTAATCAAGAAGGCCAATGGTATCCTAGGCTGCATTAGGAAGAGCATTACCAGCAGGTCAAGGGAGCTGATCCTGCCCCTCTACTCAGCCCTGGTGAGGCACATCAGGAGTGCTGTGTCCAGCTCTGGGTTCCTCAGGACAAGAGAGTCATGGAGCTCCTGGAGCAGGTCCAGTGGAGGGCAACAAAGATGATTAGGGACTGGAGCATCTCTCTTGTGAGGAAAGGCTGAGGGAGCTGGGCCTGTTAAGCCTGGAGAAGATATGTCTGAGAGGGGACCTCATCAATGGCTATCAGAATCTGCAGGGAGGATGTCAGACTACGGATCCAGGTTCTTCTCAGGGGTGCCAAGCAATAGGAAAAGGGACAACAGGCAGAAACTGATGCACAGGAAGTTCCACCGTAATATGAAAAAGAACTTCTTTACTGTGCAGGTGACCACGCACATTAGAACACATTGCAGAAGGCAGAGAAGGCAGAGAACCTTCCACTAGACCAGATTGCTCAAAGACCCATCCAAACTGCCCTTGAACACTTCCAATGACAGGGTATCTGCAACTTCTCTGGGCAACCCATTCCAGTGCTTCACCACCCTCACTGGAAAGAATTTCTTCCTAACATCTAATCTAAACCTATCCTGTTTCAGCTTAAGGCCATTTCCCCTTCTCCTATGACTACAGACCCATGTAAGAACTCCCTCTCCAGCCTTTTATAGGCTCCCTTTAGGTACTGGAAGGCTGCTATAACATCTCCACAGAGCCTTCTCCAGGCTGAACCCCAACTCTCTCAACCAGTTTTCTCTCTCAACCAGTTTTCAATGGAGAGGTGCTTCACCTTTCTGGTCATCTTTGTGGCCCTTCTCTGGATTCGTATATACTGATCAGTTTATTTTCTGAAAGACTACATTGCTACTTACTCTCCATTACTCATAAAGACCCTCATGGTGTATTTGTCAGGAGTAGAGTGTATACAAACATGTGATGATGCTTACTGCTCTGTGTAAAACCAGGGTAGAAACAGTGTGGTTGTGAGAGTCCGTGACACTGTCTTTGCTGCAAAGGAGAAAGCAGCATTTTGTGCTGTCACACTAGAAGAGTGTGACAGTATTTCTATCATGAGCTACTTGTAACAGGTTTCATTTCCCGAGTAAAAGAATTCTACAGAATAACACAGAATTCACCTGAGTAATTGTGTACTTTCATATTAGTATGCTTAACTCAGGGTTTTTACCTAGTTACTCTTCTTATATGTCTGACACATAGAAATTGGATTTAGCAGGTTTGATGGTCCTGTCTAACAGTCCTGAAATTGAGAAAATGGACTGAATTTATTTCTCTTGCAAAAGCAAGAGAAAGCTCAGTGGTTTCAGTGGACCTATGCCTCCTTGTTCTACCTCACTCTACGATGAATTTGACAACCAGTTTGTTTTCAGATACCTGTTTCACTGTAGCAGACAGGTAATCAGCGTTAATGCTGCACAGAACAGCAGCACCATGCTGGAAGTCTTGGAAATGACATTGAAGGGATGGGCTTACCTACATCACACTTAAGCCCTTGGAGTGGTGCTGCAGGGACCAGTAACTGTTTGAGGTTCCAGATCCCTGTGCTGTGTGGCATGACAGGCTTGGTTAGCTCACTTGATGGATTTGAGATAAGACAAAGAAGAAGAAAGTCCCAAGCATCACTTTAGGTGTACATTACTTGCCTAACAAATGCCAGTTCCACAGTCCACACTTTCCAGCTGTTCAGTATGTGGCAGCCTTTAACAGATGAAGAGCTGTGGCAGGTATGATGTGGAAGTTCTAAGTTTCTAGGTTGAGGTGCCCATGATGCTTCAGCATGTGTTTGCAGCACCTGGTGTGCTCAAAGCCTTTGGCCCTGGGCTCAGCGGTACTGAACCACCCTCAGAGGCTGCAAGGAGACTCATTTTGTGCAGCTTGTTCTACCACACACACTGAAGAAGGCAGGCCTCTCCTTTGTTTCAAGAAGTATCGGTGAGTTTTCACTCCCTCTCCACTGCTGATGTGTCCCTGCTATGTGCCAGCTCTGCCACCAGTCACGCACTTCCAAGTCCATGCCTTCACATCACAGAGTTTGCTTGAGACTGTTTTGGTGTCTACTCTGGCCCAACATGGTGGGACTCACATTCATTGTCCTTTCTCTGGGAGCAGTGAGAGTACTGCCAGGCTTGTACTGATTGCATTTTTAAGCAACTTAACTCTCTTCTTATCTAAATAAAGAAGGTAGGCTTAAAGTCCAGATTGAGGAGCATTGTGCTGTTGTTCCAGGTAGGAATGCCCTCCCTCCCCAGTGAATTTCCTTACTGCACTAGGGGAGAACTGATACCATGTACAGATCTCTCTGATAGAGGTACTCACTGTCCTCAGAGTTGCTCTGTAAGAACTGTGTTCTGTAATCTAAAGGAGACTTTAAATAATTTCTTTTTATGCAACTCTTTATTCCAGTTCCCTCTGTCTTTTGATTTCTGCTTTTTTTTACTTTCCTCTCCTTTACTGTTTGTCCCTCTCCTTTTTTCTGTATTTCTATCCCAGTTCCCCCTTTGTCATTGCTTCTTCCCTCTGCTTTCCTCTGACATCTTCTCAGTTGTTACTCACCTCATTCCTCCCACGGTCTTTGTCTTGTTTCTCCCTGTCTTTTCCCTTGTTAATTAGTACATTGTTGGAACTTCTGAAGAAAATTGTTTCATGCAACAGGACATCAAAGAACAAGCAGCAGGTGCAGGCGTAACCTTGTTCTTTGAACTCCTACCACTACTCAACAGCAAAGCAAAGCTGGCAGGAACAGCTTCTCTTTCCCTGATTAATTAAGAGAAGAGAGGTAGCCAGAAGGAACACGAGAGTGGGTGGTAATAGCAAAGGAAAGGGGCAAGCAGGGAAGGGTAGGATGGTACAGAAGCCAGAGAAGAGAAGATAGAAATAATATACACCGCAGAGGGAGTTTAACAAAGCTACAGAACTGTAGCAAACCTCCAAGGGCACTCACATCAGACTGTGCTTTACTTGGTCTGCTCTGAGACCTGGTCATCAGTCCCTTCCCCTGACACAGAGCCCCTCCCTGGGTTGGCTCCTCTGTCCTGCTTAAATGTCCCATTGCTCTTGACAAATCTGGATAAAGTACATCTGATAATGTATGTGTTTCTCCTAATGGCATCAGTGACCACCATGCCCTGAGTTTTAACAAAATTGAATAAAATTAAAAAAAAAAAAAATTAGTTACAGTATTGCAGAACTGTGGAAAGGCAAAGTCAGGAACAGGTACATAGCTACGAGTAACACAGCAGAACTTACTGTTAGAGTCATGACATTGTATTTGTCTGACCAATTTCATTATGTCATTTCTTGCTGATTAACTGATTATTTTGCAAAATCCCTGTAAACCACAAATAAACTAACCAAGATTTTCTGTGCAAAAATCAAAGGGAAGTCTTGGCGCCAAACCATTATGGTAAGTCAGATTTGTGTTTCTGACTTTATGATGCAGGATTGAGTGAGCTCTTAGAGTAAAAAGATATGTTGAATAGCTCCAATTCATGTCCTTTTTTATTAGCCTTTTTTCCTCCTGTCAAGCAATTTATTTTATTTTCCTTTTTGTCCAGCTTCCTACATTGCATGAGGTTAATGAGAGGAGTTCAAATGGTACCTCTATATAGAAAATAGCATCTCTGAAAGAGACTCTTTATAAGGCATAAATAAAGTACAGAAAGCACAGATTGCATGTAAAGACAAAAGTAGATACCCCCTTTTCCTTAACATGTAACAAAATGAAAAAGAGAGTCCTTGTAGTTTCAAGTCTGTTAAAACTGTGGGTGGGTGGAGTTGGATACTCCTGATCTTTCAAGGACTGAATGACTACACATTACTGAAGGCAGAATCTCCTAATCCATAAAGCATTTGTGATATGTTTGACTTAAAAACCTACTTGTGTTTCACATAACCCACACGCAAGATAAACTCTTGACTATTTTTATGCATTACACTGGGTTTTGTTTTCTTCTTGTAGGACTCACTGACATGAAATATACATGGCAACTTGTTTTTTCTCTTCCTATCAATATTAGAATCTAATACAACAGAATCCATGCTGCTTGGCTTTTAGGGTATTTTTTCCTATAATCCCATCAATTAAACAGGAACACACAAAAAACTTCTTCATTTTATTTAAGATTAATCTATCATTGAAACTAATGGGGTTTTATTCAGTGCTGGGAGACCAAAAGCATAAATTCCACTAAAGCAAAATGTAAATAAGATCATATAAACATACAAATGGAACAGCAAGTTCTAGGTTTTAAAGACATTCTTAAAAAGGCAAATGTACGATATCAATCCATTCTTCAGAAGGTCACCCTTAAGAACTGTATCTGGTGGAAGTGCTGAAAACAAGTACAAAGGAGTAATGCAGGCTGAGTCCTCTGCTGTATATATTGGAGATACAGATGCTGTTACTTGGGTAAAGCTGTGGTCAACTTCTATTCTAAAAAAATGAACCAAAGCATACCCCAAACCAAAATGGTCAGTGACAAATGCAGGCCTCCTCTAGCTGCTATTGTAATGAACAATCACACCTCCCTGAACACCAGCATGGATTTTAAATTAATGTCTTTATTTTTTCTTGTTTTTTTGTTTTTCCATCCTTCAATGCCTTCTTGTAGTTTATATTTATTCTGAGGAAAGCTATTTTCCTCTTGGTAAATATGACTGAATGGCAAATTGTTTACTCACTGCCTTAAAGAAACAGTGGGTGACTACTTAACTACTGCAACTGAGCTATAAATCTCAAAGTCACTGTAAAAAGAAGTAGCTTTTATATGATGAAATTGTTAAAATAAAATTTACTAATATGTATTAAGGTGAAATGCCTTCATGTAACATATTTCAGAGAATTAGACAATGCCTTTGTCCATTTTTGCTTGAGAATTGAAAGTGCAAAAGTTTTTATCCTGCTTAAAGACAAATACCCTCTGCTATGCCACCCACATGTACCCATTCTGTTGGAAAACTGGAACTATGTAGTCCTTTAGGATTGAGAACATAATTCTTTGCCTGTCAGATTATTCTGACAAATTACCTTATAATTACTTCCTCATTAGTTACTGTGACAAATGTTGATCTAAAGAGAACAGGGAAGGGTGTCTTTCGTTTAAAATCATCAAAACATGAACAATTGAGGTTTCCTCTAAATGCTTTCAAGTTCATTAATATTTGGGAATGCTAACATGTTCATTCCTATTGCATATAAGCAAAGAAAGATTTCTAGCACCAGTCTCTTTCAGATATGTCAATTTTATTTGCTTTTGAACATCTTTAAAATAGCATCCTTTCTGCTTCCAAGTAGATATATTTTTTCTCTAATAGTATTGGGCATGATCCTTAAATCATGAAAAAATAGACATTCTTATTATGAGTTGTTTAAAGTATGACAAATTAATGTATAGTGGAATATATTACATTCCTGGAGCATGACTTCCTCAAGGAAGGTAGAGAATAAATAACAATTCCAACCTCTGTGGTAAAGCGTGAGGGGGGAATAATCTGCAACCTCAAAATAAACTTACTTTCCTTTCAAAGCAAGAGAGATATTGGAAAAAAATTGCCTTTCTTCAGGATCCAGTTCCTTCAAGTTCATTTTTGACTGCTAGCAGTCTCACCCTAAGCATTGCCTGATGCAGCTCAGTGAGAATCTGTGCTTTATCCCATCACTGTGTGAGTGCTACAGTTTGTTGATGCACATGTGAAGAAGTAGCAGAGGAAAAAGTTGCATATCTGATTCAAAGGCACTCTGTGATCAGATTCACTGCAGCTCATTTGTGACATTGGAGTAGAGTTTTGCTCCCCTCAAAGGGACTAGAGTATCAATTCCAGCCTGCAGCAGAGAATTAAATCAGTGAAGTTTGGGTAACTGATCCGTTTGTACACAATGGCCAGCTTGTACCAGAATGCCCTTGCAAGCAGGAGAGTAACCTACGTAAGGTCTTACCCACAAAGGAATGGGAAAGCTGCATTAGGCTTCCTTTGCCCATTGAGTTATTAAAGTGCCATCAGATTCAGCAGACTCTTTGCAATTCTTCAAGGTGCCTTATCAACCACTGTTATATATGGTAAGATGCTGAAAAGTAGGAGATTTTGGGTCAAATCTCATTTCTGCAACTGGCTTGCCCTGGGACCTTGGACAAAATTGGTTGTTTGAATATGTACACCTTTCCCACAGTGGGTGAATTACTGGCAGGACTCATTATTAATTGGGACGCTCCCAGGGGTTTTTCTACTGGGTAATATCTTAACATACAAATGTTGCTTCTATGTGTGCATCTAGGAAGTGTGATCGTGGCTTTTATTTTTATTTCTTTGGTATCCTTGAAAGACCTTTTGTAGCTCTGGAGAATGAGCTGACCTCTTTTGTTCCCCTAGCCTGAAAAAGGTCATATTTTGTTTAACTAACCTTTGAAAACACCAGGCCAAATTCTACTCCCACTGCACCATTCAGAATAGCTGCAGAGTTATTCTGTCTTACAGCTCTGAACTGAGAGTAGTATTTTACCCAAACCTTTCCATCTTCTGACTTGTAACTGTCTGTCTTAGAATGTCTGAGAGTGCACAGTCACACCTCTTGTACGCTGTAGTGTTACTCATATTCTAGACACATACATGTTTTAATAGGAATATTAGTTCTTTGGCTCAGCTGAAGTGTAACGGAGAGAACACAGACTGCTAATGTGGACACAGTTGTGTCTGAACTGCTCTTAAAACTTTGGACTCCTTTTTGTCTGATGTTTTTTTCATCTGGTCAATGTATTGTAGTAATTTTTGTGCACAATAAATTTGTAACTTATACCTTCATGGTTACATCTTCTACCAGTTTACATTCCAATACTTCTTCCTTCTTCAGAGGCTTCATACTGTTTTAGATTCTTTGGTTGATTTTGGGGGGTTTCTTTCATTTTAATGTGTTTCTTTTTTTGTTCTTAGAAGACTGCTCTGAACTTTATAATATGATTTTCAAGACTGCTATCATTCTCTTTCCATTCTATTTTGACACAGCCTCAATATTATAGCATATTAAATAAGCTTTGAACTAATATGCTTACACAAGTTCATAAAACATGTGAAAATATTTTGTTTCCATGATTTTTCAAACCAAAAGCTTCAAATACAAGCTTGGACAATGTATTCATGAGAAATAAGAAGATGCAGACTATGCAAATTTTTTAATATTTTTTTAATAACAATCTTCACTTTGATTTCATTTTGATGTGCTCATATTGTGTCCTTCTTCAATATGTTACTTTCTTCATAGGAAAGCAGGAGTAGCCTGTATTTAACTGAGACTCTGCTTCCTTAAACTTTTGGTTTTGTTCCTGTGTTTTAAATTGAGGATACAAATACATATAAAAAGATGAATGTGATAAAAGGCTGCTTCCAGCTAGAAGCATTAGATATTTTTTTTCACATAACAGCTGTTCAGGCAAAGCTAAGACTATATTGTGAAAATGGACCTGAAGAAATGAAAGGATTGGTTTCTTTCTTGCAGAGGTTTAAGATTGTATCAAAATCAGACTGAAGTTTATTCTGACATATGAAAAAAACTGACCATTTTGGCACATATGGCTTTTATTACACATCGTAACAACAAGGGAAAAACCCAAACAAAAGGAACAGTTCCTGCTGGAGCAGAGGCTGAACACTAAACAGGCAATGAACAGGGATGGTATAGGGTAGAAGACAGGAAGGATGCAGCAGAGCACTGCTTCCAGACTTCCTCTAGGTGCTCTGTGGACCTCAGTTTTTAAGAGTACAAATCCAGGATTTTTCTTAGACAACACATTCCCTGAAATAATCAACAACTAAAAATTAAGTCAGTACTATTTCAAAATGGATGTTAAGCAGAGTTTGTGTCTTCAGAAAAAAATCCCGTAACTTCAGGAACTGTTACATAACAGTCAGAAATGTGTCAAGTTTTCTCTTAAAACTACTTCTATTTCATATTTCCAATTTCTGGAAGAAGGAGTTCCAGAACTTAATTTCTCTTGTAGTTAGAAGGGTTTTTTTGCTTTTTTTTCCATGCTAAATTTCTACATGGCCAGAGTATATCCACCTGTTTTCGTGATGATACCTTTCTTTAGATGGAGTAGCTCTTCTCTCTTGTGGGTATTTACCTCACTGGTATAAGCAACAATCATGCCTCCGCTCTCTGAGTCTTCTCTTCTCATGGGGTTCCATGTTCCTCTGATACTATGCTTCTAAAGCTGTTCATTGGATGTGCTCTGATTTAGGTTTTTTTCTGAGATGGACATGGAAAACAGTCTGCCGTCACTGACAAGGTTTCTCCACACACAGTGTCGTGGGCTTTGACCATCTACATGGGTTTCTCCATGTATGGTTGGCGTGCTCCAAAGTCCACATGCACAGTGTTTCTGTCTCCTTAGTGCAGTGGCCTTGCCTGTTCTGCTTTGTGAGACCTGTCACCCAACCACACCGCAGCAATGCTTTGTAAACATGGATTAATGTGTCCAGGTGCCCCAGTCACAATGTTGCCTTCAGCCATGGAGCTCCTAGCTTGTGTTGGCTTTGTCATTGCACTTCTTCCAGTATGGCTCTCCAGTCTCCACAGATACTGACTTCACCTCTTTCCTGTGAATAGTGAATTCCTATTGACTGTGGCAAGAAAACAAATTAAACAAAGTATTTCAACTGCTTGTGAGACTTATCCTTGAGGAACTCCATCATAACCATATTCCCCTCTGCTTTCTGAATTTGGAGGACTGGTATCATCTCTCCTTAGTTAATTCCTTCATCAGTCTACAGTTCTTGAACAATCCCACATCCATATTTCATTACAGGAAAAAGAAAGAAATCATAACCATTTTATTTGTTTAGGTTGTGTGAAGTGAACTCAAAATTTACACAGTTTTCTGACTGTGAAATAGTTAGCTCCTACAATATGATGATGTGTTTGATGACCTCTTCATTTTCCCCACAAGCAGCATTTAATGTCCATTCCTGTTAATCTGGCTTTAAAAAATGTGGCACTTCCTCCGGTAGAAAATTTAGAAGGCTGGTTACTGTTAAGGTCACTGCTTCTTGGTCACTGTTAAGCAGAATGTTTCAACCTAACCACGACACCTAAGGATCAAAATGCATGAGGTCTGAATTTCAAGAGTAGAAATTGAGTAGGATGTTTAGTATTACACAGAATCTCATGTTCTTTGTTGAATTGTGGCCTGTATCACTACAAAGTATCACTCTTTTGTTGATTTGTGGTACATCACTGTAAAACCAAAACAGGTCATGATTGGTGTGTTCTAGAGTCCAGAGCAGCATTTTGAATCCTTGTTCTTACTCACATGACCTTGGGGTTTCATCTCGATTTCCCAACATAAAACTTCACTGAGGCTGCTGCAGGGGTTTGACTTTACACCCTTTAAAGACAAACTATCACAGCTTTCTCTCACACGTCGTGTGTAACAGCTAGCAATTTTATCTGTTAGAGCTGTAAACAATGGCCAGTAATGAAACGAGGGCCCAGACTGCCTGTAGTGTCTGGCCTGATGCTGCCCCATACCTGAAGAGTACTAGAAACATGGCAGACTCAGAGAAATACCAGACGAGACTGTGGATGACAATCTCACTGGGCATCTTCTTACTCTGTCTCCTTGACACGATCTGTTGTAAAAGGTGAGGAGACGCAGACAAGAGGTTTTTGCTTCCAGATACTGAAGGGAGCCCATCAAAGTGCTAACACTCTTTTTAAGAGGGTTGAAGAGGGAGAGAGTTAAGGCCTACATCAGCTTATATGTGAGCAGACCTGATTGACTTAGGAAGAATCTCAAAAAGTGAATAATTAAAGTTTCCACTCCAAATAAAATGTATAACAGAATTAAGCCTTCTGTCTGGTCATTACATGAAGGACAGTTGCCACTGTAGGCCTGCAGGTGAAAGCAAAAGGCACTGAATTGGGCTGTGAAGGGAGAGAGCGGAAGAAGGCTGCTGCTAGAGCTCTTTGGAAGCACTCTTTCAAATGCAAGTTATCATAGTCACCCTGAAGGACTCATGTAGAAATTTGCTGCTAATCAGTGTGAATGACTAACTTTGTGAAAGTGAAAAGAACGTGGAGCAGCGTCATCTCTCCAAAGGCTGTAAAGGGGTAGAAAGACGTAGCAGGTCTCTTCCTAGAGAGAGGCGGCCTCTCCCACTCCAGCTGGAGCTCCGTGTCCCGCCATCCGCCACCACCCGCACTTCACGAGGTGGGAGAGGGCGCTGAGGCAAGAGGAGCTCGGCAGTCCCGGGAAGGGCAGCCGTGGCCTGTCCTTCCTGCGTGCAGGGGCGCCCTTCATTCCCTCGGAAACGGCCCATTTCCTGGAGGGGGGAGAGGGTTGTCGTGCCAAGTCTAGGTGGGGTAATTTATGACCGAGGATGGAGGCAAAGGAAATCTCTCACGGAAGGGAAGGGCACCGGGAATGTACATTTGCGGGAAAAGGGGGAGATCTAGCTGCTTTCGCTCTCCTCAATCCGCGGTCAGCCCGCAATCCCTTGGGCGAGCCCACTGGCCGCTGCCGGGCTGCGAGACGGTCTCCGGAGAGACGCTTCGCTCCCCTGCCCTCCGGGCCCGAAGAGGGAAAGGCGGATGCCCGAAGATGGGCATAGTTCGAGGGGTGGTGGGGTCTCGGCCTCGACTCTGCCCTGTTCCCCCAGGCAGCGAGGAGCTGGGCAGGCGGCACTGAGTGCTCACATCCCCGGGGCACGGTTCCCGCTCGCAGCTTTGCCGCCTCCGGCCCCCGCCCTTAATGAGATTCTTTGAAATCCAAAAAAGCGAGATTTAATGTTACATCCTTATCTTTGGAGGAGCGCGGTTTTCTTGCCGCGGCGACGTCACTTGTTAAACAATCTGCGGCTGAGCCCCTGAAAAGAGAGGCATTGCACCCTTCGTGCTGAATACGCTTCTCAGTGCGCATAACGCCAGGGCCTTTTGATGTCTCACAATGCGTGTTACGCCCAAAGATTGTCTCTTTGGACAGATCTACAACGCTTGGCTTCATGTTTGGAAGTTAAATGGACAGCGAGGTTGTAGAAACTCCCACGCTTGAAGCTGGCGCAGACGCTTGGTACTTTCCCCTGTTACTTTCCATGAGTGAAAGCGGCAGGGGTGGAGGGAAGGGGCTGCTGGTTTAATCCGTGCTCCGAGGCAAAGGGAGGGGGGAAAGCAATCCAGACTTTTCCTCTCTTTTCTTTTCTTCAGTTTATTCTTTGGCAGCCTTAAAATAAGAGCTATGTGCAAAGCGTGCGCCCTGCCTAGGTAGCTTGTGTCTGGAAGTCGCTGGCAATGTTGCTGCTCCATGAAATCAAAATTTATGATTATTCAAATGTTGGGGACTGTGAAAAGAGAGGAAGAAAGAGAGAAAATTAATATTGCAGCTGTTCTTCTGATTAATGAGAGATAATTGCTCATGAAAAGTCACCCCTGTGGCATTTTGTTGTCTCCTGGATCTTTGTTCTTTTCCACTATTATTGAGGACTTTCTTGAAGACTAAGCGGTTCTTTTCAATTTTTGGTATTCAGAAAGTGTTGCTTGGTTACAGATAATGGAGAAATCTCGGGCTATATTGGGTAAGATGTGCCACAGACAGCAATATCACAATGCCAATTCAGAAAAGGATGGATACAAGTTAACGATGCGCTTTCAATAAAACATTAATAGACTTGTTCACGCTTTTATAATGACCTCCTTAATGGGAGCTGGGGGCAAGTCCTGTCTTTAGCTTACGTTCACTTCAGAAAGGCCGGCGTCAGGATTGCCGATCACTTTGGAAACTAATAGGAAATCAATGTTAGAGTAGCGAATAAATGCGATTATAGCACAGGAGCCCGCGGCCTTTCACTTACCCACGCACGGCTTTATTTTGAGCGGGACTTTCCCATACGGGAACTGCCCCAGCCCGGGGCGCAGCCTGCCCAGCGCCACCGCCGGTCACCCCGGTGCGATGTTTGCGACCACGGCTGCTCTGCAGGTGTTGTTTTGGGTTTGTCGTTTTGGTTTTTGTTGTTTATTTAGGAGTTTTGTTTGGTTTTGGGTTTTGGGGGGTTTTCTTCTGCTCGAAACGTATCTCCGGGCTCCAGCGTTTCCACTGAGGCAGCTCCTCCCGTGAACTCCGCGGAGATGCGCGCCTGAAAGCCGGCGCTTTCTCCGGGCGGGCATGGCTTTTTCTTCTGTCGAGAGCTGCGGGGGTTGGGGGAGGGAAGGGAAAGAGCTGCTTTTGTCATTTAAGCCGTGAATCTCTTCTACATAAAGGTGTTAGAGACATCTGGAAGAAAAGAGGGACCAGCACCCAGTCCTGCGCTCGGCGGACCAGGGAGCGGCTCTGATGTTCTTTTTGAACTGCTCCACTTTCAAAAGGGGGCAATTTCGTTACATTCTCATTTGTTACACTGTCTTGAACTAAAGGCAGACAAAGCTATACTCTGTCACCCCGAGCAGAATGAAGGGAATCAAAGGATTTTCCCTTAAAAGGACTAATTTTCTCCTTGAATTATGAAAGTAATGGCTAGGTAACAGCCTGTGCTCTGTACCCAACTGCTTAATACCTTCTAAATCCTTCCACGTGGCTCTCCCAGTCGTAGCAATTAGAGCTCATTATAGGCTCATAAGAGCTCTCATTTCGGGGATTACTTAATGGACAATGAAATTTTATCGGACAGAATTATTGAAAAATAAAATTGTAACGAGGCCGATGTGATGTGGGCGCACGCCTTGCATCATTCCGCCTGGTTTGGGATGTCTTTGCTTCAAATGACTTCTTTTCTTGCTGTGGCTTTCAGGGGTGGGTTTTTCTTAGTGATCTCTCTCTCTCTCTTTTATCACTGCATTTGGTTTATTATAACAATTACAAATTGCAATTTTGATCCGACTCTTGCTCTGTCTTCCTTCCCTTATGAAAGTCCCCTTCCCAGATCCACTCTATCACTGCAGACAGCTTTTTCCACTGAGGTTTGGGGTTGTATTATTATTATTATTTTCATTTTCCAGAATAGCCTCTCTTAAAGGAAAACAACAACAACAAATTTTTTTTAAATTAAAATAAAAGGCAGGTATTTCTTCAAATTTTCTCCAGATGTAGTTTGCTTTAAACGGGAAGAGCCGGACCAAAAAATGCCGTGCTTGTGCGCGGTGACCCTGACTAGAATCTCACCGGCCGCCCCGGAGCTCAGGAGGCAGAGCCCCCGGCTATCTCCGGGGCCGCGGACCTCCGGGCCTCGGCGGCGTCGCGGGAAGCGGTCGCTGGGGCTCCAGGGTCCGGAGTCTGCGAGGCCTTGGCTGAGCCCTGGGCAGTAGTTTGGGGAAAAGTAGGTGAGGTTGGAGCCGACCTGCCTAAACCCCGCGAGCCCCTAATTGTTGTCACAAGACGCGGGATTAGCGCATTGCTGGAATAGCTGTCTGTTTACACTCCGGAGCCCCCACCGGCCGGTAAACACTTTCTAATTGAATTTTAATCACATTCAAATAGCCACATAACCAGCCTCAGCTGCAATTCATAAAACTTTAATTGCTATCCATAAATCCTCAGATCACCGAGTGCAGAGCGTCCCTAAAAACGCTGTTGCATCGTGCCTGCCCGGGGAGGTGTGGGGGGGAAAGGGGAGCAGGGCTAGGGGAGACCCGGCCCCTGCTCGGGGGGGCTGCACAACGGCACTGCCCGCGGCAGGTTGGGGATGGGAACGGGATAGCACGGCCGGGCGAGACCTGGCCCCTCTCTTAGCAAGGCTCGAGTTGCACCGCCGAGCCTGGCTGGTCCCGGGGCGAGAAATGCCGGCTCCACCAGAAGGCGGTTTTATTTTGCTAGGTTTAACAGCGGGAGAGTGGATGTGCGGGAGGTATGGTAGGATGTCCGCGGCCCGGCCCTTGCCCATGATAACCGCTTCTGAACACGTTTCTGCTATTGCTGCACTCCCGAGTTTCTGTTCAGCCTCTGGTAATCAGGCGTAGCCTGTGTTTTCTGCTTTAGAGCACAATTGTCACTTCCCTTTCCCGTGTCAAGTGGGATGGGATCCGCAGTCTGTTTTAAACGCCGCTTCGCATCCGCTAAACAAGAACGCGATCGTCCTTCTATTAACGATAAGTCTCTTCTTAAAGTCCCATAAAACAGGTCATTGGAAAATCGCGTAATATGCTGCGAATACCTTGGCTTTTTAATGCACTCTGAAATGCTTCGGAGCCACCGACCGTATTTAGCTGTTTATCCAATTTTACTTTGAATGATTGCTTCAGCAAACTTGGTGGAGATCAAAGAATCCCTCCCTGACATGTTCGCTTTTCATTAGCGCTGCGCACTGCGGTCCTGGAGCGGGCGGGGAAGTTCGCTTTAAAGTTTTCCGTTTTTATACCGTTTGGCTGAGGAGTGTCTAGATATTTGAAGGCTTTGTCCGTTGCAGTAATTGCCAATTTGGCAAGATTCACTCGAGGTGAAAAGGGCGAGGAGAAAAAAAAAGCCACCCAACCCACCCTACATGCATATGTATGCGCAGACACACAAACGCGCGCCATCCCTAACTTTATCTCTATGACTGCATCTGTGTTTCTGGCTCCTCTGATGCAGAAAGGGCCTCCTGAAGGAATCCTGAGTACAGGACTGGGGAAAGGTGTTGGCCCCAGGCCCCCGTGGGATCCACGGCCGTTTGGATGCTATTTTACTGGGGGTGACGGGGGCGGTGTCGAACAGCTTGTTTCAGCTCATCACCTGCTCTCACCTCTCTTTCCCTTCCGGCGAGGGAAAGGACCGTTCTCCTCGGGGAAAACCCCCGGGTAGAAACTCTTTCCGATTAATTTTATCCCCAGCATCCCGGCTGTGTTGACAGAGGGACATGCCTGCGAGCGAGACGTGTGACGGGGCCGCGGAGCAGCCGCCCCCTCCTCGCTTTCTCTGCTCCTATAATTTATTTGAGGCGGAGGCAAAGGAGTGAGGTCATCGGGCAACGAGCAAGCACGCACACTTTGCCCCCCTCCCCTACCCCACTTTGGCCCCCCCCCCCCCCCCCCCGGCAGCCTCTCCTGCCGGCCTGAGAAGCCGGGGAGATTTAGATCTGCGAGGCTTTCAGCCATCACGTGTTTAAATAGTTGATATAAAACCCCGGCGCAGGGGATCCAGGCGGGGGGACTTTAAGACCAGCCCTCTCCAGGGACCCTTTTGTTCAGCTCTCAAACATAAGCACCTTCTCGACTCGCCAGGACTTCAGTGGCAACTTGGCCAAGAAGGAAAAGCCCGACTTTGGGAGAGCCGCCCCCGGCCTCACAGCCCTCCGCAATGTCACGCTCCTTCTATGTCGACTCCTTAATCATCAAAGACTCCTCGAGGCCGGCTCCGTCCCTTCCTGAGCATCATCACGGCCAGGACTTCTTCATCCCTCTCAGCATGCCTTCTCCCCTCGTCATGTCGGTGTCGGGCCCGGGCTGCCCGTCCCGAAAGAGCGGCGCCTTCTGCGTCTGCCCGCTCTGTGTCACCTCGCACCTGCACTCTTCCCGCGCCAGCGGCGCCGGCGGAGCCATCCCTTTGCTCAAGAGCCAGTTCCCCACCGCCGCAGGCGAGGCCCAGTGCTGCTCGCGGACCGGCCACGCTCACCACCCGCCGCAGCACCCGCCGCCCGCCGCCTCGGTGCCCGCCGCCGCCCTGGGACACCCTGCGCATCACCCACCTGCCTGCGCCGCCACCACCTACAGCGTCAGCGACCCCCGGAGGTTTCACTGCCTCGGCATGGGTAGGAGCCCTGCGGCCGCCGGGGAAGGGGGGCAGTGGGAGAAGGGATGCCCCCAAGGGAGAGCGGCTGCCCCGGGTCGGAAAGCTGCTGGGGAATGTCTTCTCTCTCTCCCTTTTCCCTCCCTCCCCCCCTCTTCCCTGTCCCGCTGAAGTTCGCATTTCTCTCCCGTCCAGGAGGGTCCGAATCCAGCCAAATTCAAAATGGGAAACGGATGAGGACTGCTTTTACCAGTACCCAGCTCTTGGAGCTGGAGAGGGAATTCTCCTCCAACATGTACCTGTCCCGGCTACGGAGGATCGAGATAGCCACGTACCTGAACCTGTCCGAGAAGCAAGTGAAAATTTGGTTCCAAAACAGGAGAGTGAAGCACAAGAAAGAAGGCAAAGGCACCCAGCGAAACTCTCACGGGGGCTGCAAGTGCAGCACCAGCCAGGGGCATTACCCCCGGTCGGAGGATGAAGAGTCTCTATCCCCCTCATCGGCTACCGAGGATAAAGAGATCTCCCCGTTATGAGCCCGGCTCGGAGCTCTGCTCCCGCCGCCGGGTCCCAGCCCGGAGCGAGGTGGCGGCACGGCCGCTTACCTGGCACCACTGCCCACGGACGGCGGCCGGCTACCCTGCAGCGGGCTGGCCCTCCCCGCCGAGGAGGCTAATTGTCATCCATTCGCAGTAATAGAAAGAGATATATATAAATATATTTTCGGAATGTGTTTTAGGCGTGGGAGTTCAACTAAAACGTTATTATGTAACCCCAAGAGAGGGCACCTGCTCTTGCTAAAATGTAACATGGGACAGGGCTAGCATGGTCCAGGGTGCCTTCCTCTGTATGCCCACAGGCAATTTAAAGGAAAAAAACTAAACGCCTTTCAAACCGAAAGGCGAGACATAAAAAACCTGAAAAGCAAACTAAAACCTGTAGACAACCTTCTGGACGGACTTCTTAACAAAAATAAGAAAAGACATAAAGATTGGCCGTTTGGGTCTGGGACGGCTGTTTTTCTGTGAATAGTTTTATATAAAAATTATATTTATATTTATTTAAATAAATGAGATCAGACGAGAATTTAAATTTTTTTCTTCTTACCATCCCCCCCCCCCCCCCCCCCCAACTCCCCCTTCCTCCGACCAAGTGCCAGCCCAGTCGCAGCAGAGAAGATGGCCTGGCTGGGCAAGGTGCTTTTCTTTGCAGTCCTTGTCTGTCGTACGGTGAAAGCATCGCTGTGTATGTGTCAGATCTCCGTAAAGAGTAAAAATAAAAGCCATCGGCTACTAACACAAACATGTTTTCTGTTCCCCTGTGACTCGGGACGGCTGGGGGGGCGGAGAAGGGGGGGACTCCGCTCCGGCCGGAATGCAAATACGGCCGGTCTTCTGGAGTCCAGCAGCCCTGTGTTCCTTCCCAGCCGGAGCCAGCGCACGCCCTCCCGGCGACTGACAGCTTTCTCCCGTCTGCTGGCCCGGCGGCACCGCGCTGGGGACACGCGGCTGCCGCTGGCCCAGGGCCGCCGATCACGGCACGGGGCTGGGGCGAAGTTCTGTGCGCCGAGATCCCGCACACAGCCCCCCGCCCCGCCGGCCTGGTAGCCCCGGCTCTTCCCTCGCCGAGGGGCCTGGCTGCACACGTCGACCCTTAACTAGGCTGAAACTCCGCTTAAGTTATTATACGGGTTGATGTTAAGCAGAGATCAGGGATTTTTTTCCCCCCCTCAGGCGCCGGAGCAGCGTTTGCTCTTTTCGGTGTTGATTCCATTAGGCGCCTTGACCAGGCTTAGGGAGAATATCTGAGTGCAAGCCCGTTAGGCTGAGACACGGTTGAAGTGCTCTGCAATCTGCGTTGGGCAGCTCCCGGCCACGGCTCCCATCCGGCCTCTGCCTTAGGCAGCCCATCCTCAGCTCCTTGCAGGAGAGTTACAGGGGCTGGTGCAGAGTGGGATGGACCTGGAGCTAGTCAGTCCCAAAGGAGCCCCTTTATAATTTTTTTCCTAGTTCCTGCAGTACTGGCAGACACAATATATATACCAAGCAACGTAAGCAAATCAGAAGTGCCTTTTGCACATTATGTTATTTCTCTCACCTTTTCCTTCCACTAATCCAATATACACTTTTGACTTCAACCTCCAAAACTGTACCAAAACATTTTCCGTAAATAATTCCCTCAACAATCCCTCTATTTCTTGTGTTTGATCCCTAACTTCGGAGTTTCGGCTCAGAAGTACGTCTCCAATTTGATTTGCCTGCAAGCACCCAGGATGCTGAAGAGAGAGGCAGCCCCAGGGCAGTGACACTTGCACTGCTTGCCTGTCTTGGAGGAGAGGCCAGGTGCAGGGGCAGGGCTGCGGTGGGATGGAGAGAGCCTGGTGTGGGCAGTGCCCCACAGCCTGGACCAGCCTCAGGGCTTGGGACAGAGTCAGAGTCAGCACACCCACATCTAACAGGAAGGGAAAGGCAGGACCGACGTTTCTAGCCTGGACTTGGAAAACAAATACAAAATCTCACTGATCCATATCACTACCATTTCACTGCCTGAGCTGACTACAGAGGCCAGAAGTCCACATGCCAGCTGAGTGTCTGGGGATGTTGTTCACCCAAGTGGCAATCCTCTCATTTGCCAGGCTGGGGAGACAAAAGAGCCAAAGGCTTGAGGTCCTTGTGACTCCTTCCCAGGGGGACCTCATGGAGGGTGTGGCTGAGGAGGTTGTCTGCTGTTCCTCTAAAATCTGCTGAGGTGGAATCTGGAAACTGTTGATTCTCAGTTTCAGTTCACCTGTGTCTAACTTGCTTCTATAATCACAGTGGGCCTTTTCCATCCTTGAAGCTCTGGGAGCAGGCGTTAGTTCCACAGATAGTACTGCCCATCCTCTCAGCAGTGTCATCCCATACTGTAACAGGAGGGAGTCAACAGGCCTGCAGCAGCCTGGGGAAAGCAAAGCTTTTCCGGGTGAGAAAAAGCATCAGTCTCTGAAATCGAAGACTGAAAAACTCAATGATATTTTGAAACTTCAAAGATACACTTGATAGAGTGTATCTGTTCTCAGTGTAACTCTGTGGAAACATGCACCTCAGTGAATAAATTGGTATTTCCCTCTGTTTCTAGAAGATAAAGAGTAAGGTTTCTCTTCACTGCAGTATTTAGTAATTTCTTAAAAATAGGATAATGAAGTTAGTTGATCTTTCTTATAGTAATCAATGCTTGCATGTATCTTTCAAGGTTGAGAGGTAATTGTGGCTTATCATCATCATCATCATCATCATCACATACAAACTGTCATTGAGACAGTTAAGACAATATTTCATTTTATTTCAAAGTAAATGTTTCATGCAAAAAACTTTGGAAAAGAGGAATGATGCAATGGTTTGACCCAACATATCTCAAAAAACTGATACAACCAGCTCAACCTGAACCTGGCACTGGGCAGTCAAAGTTGGTGTGACAGGAGCACCACTGCAAGTTGAACGCACCCTAATATGCAGGAAATGTGTTGTAGGGTTTCCATGTCCAGCATTCCATGTTCAACATTTCCATGTTCAACATTTTGAAATTTAGGCAAATTTACATTAAAATGCCTTGGGTTTTTCCTCCCCCTCCCATTCCCCCCCTCCCCCCCCCCTTCTTCTTTCTATCCTTTCTTTTTCCTCCCACACAATGTGAAGTGCAATTTTTTCCCCCTCACTCATCCAGTGCCTAAGACAGGCAGTGTTCAGCTCCTGATGGAGCTCATCCTGGCATAACTTGGTGGCAGAGGAGTTGCCTGTGTCCTGGGTGGATTTCAGGTATGGGACAGCCCCTAATGCCCCTCTGGCTTACTTAGGCCCCCCAGCAGCTGCTGCGCTGGACCCCCCACAAGCAAGGATCCACAAGGGGAAGGTCACACACCTAAAGCCTGAGGGTTTGCACAAGAGATGCAAGACATGTTTGTGTGAGTGACCCTGTTACTGACCTTCTGTATCCTGTGGGGTTAGCATCTCTCCAGAAAAGTTTTCTCATCGAGATATTTATTTACTCTTTTCAATTAGAAAAAAAATCAGAAGACGAAAACATCCATCTGGAGGAGTTTCCCTGACCTTGGTCTGCATGGCTGATACCAGACTCGTGGCACTGACTTCTCTGGTTGTGGAGTTGAACCTGCTTCCATGCCCTGATCAGATATGTTAGCCCACGGGCAGCATTGGCCATGGGCTGCTGGAACTCCGCAGTGCCGAAGACACCACACTCCCTCAGCTGCTCTTTTGAGCCATGCCCTGAAGTCCCCACAGGTGCTGCTGAAACCTTTCCCTGCTGTCTGAACTCTTGCCACAATGTCCATTGCCAGCATCTCACACTTCTACCCTGGACATGGGGAAGTGGAGGCCCTTGGGTCAGCTCCTTGCTTCCACCCGTGGTACAGTTGGGACACGGTGGCAGGTACATTCCAGAGATTCCCAGACCGAAGAGCTCAGTGTTCTGGCCGGCTGCACATCCTCCGTGGGGTGGATGGGGCAGGCTGGGCCTCATCAGTCAGGCCACAAGTACTCACGGAGAGGAGGGCTCACAGTGCAGGGATCCAGGCCAGGGGACTGCAGGAAACTTTCCTTCCTCAGTACCTCCGGTTTGGAGCTGGGGCAGAGAGAGGACAGGCTGTCTAATCCGGCTGCATTCACCTCTAGTTTGTCCTAGTTTCCTACTCCCGCCCCTCCCGCTCGCCTAACCCCCACGGGACACGGCCTCGGGTGCGGCTCCCCAGTGCCTGGTGCTGCCCTTGCAGGCAAGAACAGCCGAATCGGCGGCAGCGCTGCTCGGCGGCTCAGCTGCTGCGCGGGGCTCTTTTTCCGTCTTGCACGGTGCAGTCGACGGCTCAGCCGCAGGACGAGGCCACTGCCAGAAAGGATCAGGCCCATTGGGAGTTTCCGTGGTGACCATGGGGATAAGACGGCCAGGAAGGGGCGAGTCCTATTACCACCGCTCCGGGACCCCAGTGAGCGTTCTGACACCAGCTCGGAGGACGCGGCCAGGGCGGTGAGCACTCCCATTCTGGATCCGAAGCCTAAAGATGTCCGCATGCAGTCCTTCGGGAAAGAAACCCGGCCAAAAAACTTTTTAATTTTTTTTTCCTTCCACTACTGCTGTTGTGCAAGTTTTGGCGGCTGCTCGAAAAGCATGCTAAGTACGGGTGCCGGAAGCGCACCCCGCAGCCTCCGCGCACCTCCGTCGGCTGAACGGGGTCTCGGTCTGGCCGAGAAACCCCGGGGAAGGTTGGCAGCCCGGGCCCGGGGTTCCTGGGTGGGACCCCGGCCCTGAGAAGGCGCCCTCGCTCCGCCGGGCCCCCGCCGGTGACGGAAAGCCGTGCGCCGGGCAGCTGCCGGGGAGTCCCGCATGACAGCGGAATAACAAACAGCCCGAACCCACTATGCCACTCGGAAAACCTCGGGGCGTGTGTCCGCGCTGCAGCGCGCTCAGCCTCGCCGTGAAAGGGCCGATTTCACGCAGGATCTGCTCCGCATCCCTCTCCGCCCCCCTGCGCGCCTCCCAGCCGGCCCCGCTCAGGGCGATGCGCCGGCCTCGGCCCCTCCGCGCCTCCCCCCTGCCCCGACCCCAGCCGGCGTGTCCGGGGGGATTTAAGCTCTTGGAAGCGAACCCAAAGAGATCGGAAGCGTGTGCTGTGTGCTCTGGAAAAATAACTAGCTTCAGATTAATGAAGGAGTGACAATTTCAAGGCTAACGTTGGCACTGCCCAAGCCAGAGCGTGGGGAGCTCGCCAGGCTTTGCTTTATATTGTCTGCTTTTCTGAAGAGCAGACAAAGATGGATAGAGAGACATTGAAAAGCAGGAGGCGTATTTCAAACAGTTCAATAAAGAGGGTTGTCACTTAAAGACAAGAACCATAGTGCTTTGATGACTTTGTATTAGCCTTACCGTTTCAAATAAGTGACTCTACTCTCTTTGCGGAATTCACCGAGTTTTAGTAGATGACACTTCAGTGAAGCCGCTTTAGACAGGAATGAGAGCTCGTGACTGTGGGGCAAAGCTTCTCTTCGGGAGGGTTTTACGTAGAAGATTACTGATCCGGAGCTGCTTTTTTCTTCCCGTCCTTAAATTAAGGAACCTCGGTAAAATCGAGGTTTACAATTTTCGTGAAATCGCTCTATAAAATAGGGGGAAACGCTCCGCCTGCGTGTGAATGTAAAGAAGGCGAAAGGGAGACCTCGACGCCGCCAGCGAGAAACGCTGTCTCCCGGCAGAGCCCGGCAATACAGGGGCGGTCTTTCCAAACCAGTTGCTACACGCTCGGAGGAAGCACCGACACAGGGTGTTGGAAATAAAGTTGTATGGAATCCCCCAGGCAGACCACGCGTGTTCCCACCCGCGCCGAGGCACGGTCCCGCGTGTACGCGCAGTCTCTCCATGGTCGTGCCCCCTCAGGTCCCCGGCCCTTCCCGCCGCGTTCTGGTGGGACGATACCTTTCCTCTGTCCGGGGGGGCAGCCGGGCTGCCGCAGCCCCGGAGTGTCCGCGGTGGGAAGGGAAGGACGTGGCAGCCCTGCTGGGGGAGATTTTGCTGCCAAAATCGTTAATTATTTCATATATATAGATGTAAAATCTTTTTTTAAGATGGGGACCCCCGATCGCTGCAGCCCCCCAGGCTTTGAAGGCACAGCAAAAGGGCTTCACTGTGGGTTTGAGAGAACCATTTAGTCACTGTTTCATTAGGCACTATTTGAACCTTGCAACATGTGGTAATTTCTGGGGCAAACTGAAAAGGGGGGATTATGTAGGAGGGACACAAGGAAATTAGCTAACGGTTAATTTAACTCGTTTTCTGGTAGAATTTTCGATACATTCCTAATTGACTGAGGAGGCAGGTGAAGTCTTCAGTTCCAGGCAGACTCATTCACGGTGAGAATAAATGGCTCTTTTTCAACTCTCACTGCTCACAATATATCATCAGGGAAAAGACATGTAATGAATATGTTGATTTAGGGGTTTTTTATCATTATTATTAATGGAATTGCACCCTGCTACGCAGGTGTGGGGGTAAAACCTATACTGCGATGAAATCAGATTAACAATGAAATGAGAATTTTATTAGCTTTCTATGTCATATAGACCTGGATTTAAACTGTCAAAACAAGAAACAAGAGGGGGTGGGGGGGAAAGTTAAGTCCGAAGAAAACAATGCCAGTCAATGGGCAGAAGTAGTAGCTTGGATTCCAAATGATAATTAGATGTAATTCACGGTGAATATTGACACTCCGTGCTCTACACCATTTATATCAAATTGAGAATGTATGATTAGCCCATAATGGCAAATCTCTTTTGAGCCCGGGGTTTGCCAATTAATCCTTACCACACCAATTTACAGTGAAACGGGAACACTTGGTCATAAGGTCCGAGGTTTAATAAAAGGTCGTGTCGGAAATAAACTCTGTCCGACGTTCCTGCCGTGTTAGCAAAGGGAAAGGGATCCGGCCAGATCGGAGCGTCCCGGGGGCGTTTAGGAGCAGCCCGGGGAGCAGCGGAAAAGGAGCTGTGATCCTGCACCGGGCAGCTTCGGACAGCGGTGGGCTGGAGGTGACCCTGTGCTGGGGGCGGTGGGCTGGAGGTGGCCCTACGCCGGGGGGTGGTGGCGGCTGCGCTACCTGCGCGGTGTGCGGAGGTGTCTGGCGCAGCCAGGCAGGACCCGCCGTCGCCACAGGAGCCCGCCACGTCTGCCAAGGGCCTCTTTGTAACCTGCTATAGAAAATGGAGGTATTCTGCATGACAAAGCCCAATTAAGCTCGCTATTCAGGACTTCTGCAGCTGGTAGCCCATTGGGAGAGTGGGAGGAAACGCGAATATATTCATTATGCGAAGGGGCGGTGAAAAGTACCAACAACCGCGGGTCTGAGTTGGGTGTTGGGTATGTTTGTTTGGTGTTTTATGCGTCATTCCCGTTATCTATATATGTAATTTGGTGGCAGGGGTGGTAGGAGGAGGAGGGGCGGGGTGGGCGCCGCCCGGGGCGTACAAGTCCCGGCCTACGGAGGCCCCGGCGGGCCGGGTCTCACTCACAGCGGCAGGAGCATCCCCTTGCAAAGAGGAGCAAGGAAAGCTGCCTGCCAGGCTGCAGGACAGGGCTGTGAAACTGTCGATTAATATACTAGCAAAGCTGTCGGTTTCCTGCAAGAATTCTCTCTCTCTTTCTTAATTGTCACTCAACAGGGGTCAACTGTGAACTGCCAAGAGGCTTTCACAGGCTGAGTGGCATGAAACCCCGGGGTGGACTGAAGGCCATCCAGACAAAATACTGGAGACCTAACATTTAGACTGACCCAGACAATTCATTTATTCATTTGCTTTCCAGTTCTACCTTCCTGAGCCAGCAGGACGTAATATATGCATAGCTGTAGTTGGTATATAAAACACAATTTCAAACCTCAAAATCCAAAGTGTCTGAGAAATATCATACATGTTGTAGTCATCTTACTCTAAATAATCTGACTCCTATAATAGCAGAGGAGTTTTAGCTCAGACCTATGTGCTACTGCACAGACAGCTGTGCTTGGAATCACGGTCTTCAACCCTGACCACCAACGCATACATGTGTGCACAGATCATTCCCTTTCCTTCTGTAGAAGTATAACATGACAGGGAAAATTCAATCTGTTTTTATGCTATGAGTGCTTGCAGTCTTCTCAAAATGGCATGAAGTTTAAGCCAGAATGTGGTCAACCACACATGCAGGAGATGCAAATAGGATTAAGTCAAGGAGCATAAGACATGTAAAATGCATTTGAACAAAACTTGGTATTCTATTTTTTCTCCAGTATGTTTAGATTTCAGCTAACCTACCACCCTTATTGCATTCTTCTAGAACAGTTTTCAGAGTAGCCATGGCCTCAAATCCTCAGGGTTGCTACAGAAAAGCAAGTAGACACCCCCAGTTTAGGTACTGCGGAGAGAGACACTCCTTTTTGTTTCAGTTCCTTTGAAAGACCAGTCCTGGCTTTTGACACATCTTCTGGAGTGGATAGACAGGGATCCTATGCTGACTTGGGTTGAACTAGTAATCATAAAGACACTGCTATGTCTTTAGACATGTGCTTGACTCAACTGAATACAGGAGAACAGTGTAGGTGAGTCAATCTTGCTTGTCTAAAATCCGTAATAACCCTGAGGGGAGCTAGAAGAGTAACAAAAAATTGCTACTTGATGCCATTAAGATCAGTTTTAATTTTGCTGTCATAATTTTTATCCACTTCCATAGTTTTGTTTTGAAATCACATTTTTTGACAGTCAAATGGAAAGCCATAAGGAGGGGTTTTTGTTGTTTGTTTTTGTTATTGTTTTTAAGCACAACCTGCCAATTTCATATTATCAGTTTAAAATCATTATTGAAATGCTGCTGCCATTAAGAAAAGATCACAAGAGTTTTTGGGTGTTTTGTTATTGTCTATTTTCTCTTGCTAAAATGTTTTTCAAGGTCTGATTTTTCTTATATAATTAGTGCAGGACTGAGTGGGTTTAGGCAATGTAGAGTTTAATAGGTTGTGGCAGTTCAATGCACTGGATTTTTAGCAAAAGTTGTCAAATTGCAGTAAAGTTGTCAAATTTTTTCTCTTTTCTAATTGCTATTAAATATGAGTAATGGCTGCATGCACAGAAAGTAGCTCTCAAGCTTTTTTATTTTTTCTTTCTTAGGCAAAGGTAAAATTCATTGAGTTCCAAATGCATCTTACTCCCCACTAGTCTGCCTCAGCAATGGATTTCTTCTTGAGACAGTCTCGCAGTTTGTGATAAAATGAGCAGACCTTTTTATCTTTAGAACTAACTATCAGAATGAGTTTAAGCTAGAAATTTGATTTAGGGATGCAATTCAGACCTTGCAGGTTAGCTGCCATTATAGATGAGCTTGAGAAGAAGGAAAACCCCAGCAAAAGATCTTTTCCAAAACAGGCACTGAATCCCTCAGACTCCTTGATTTGGGACTTGATACTTTTGGAAATATTCAGGATCAAGAGATCATCACCTTCATACTTGGAGGGTTTCTTCATTGTCTGTACTATCAGCATAGGTAATAGGGCCAGCAGTTATTTTGCCCTGTGTCAGGAGGTGTCTCCATGGGGTGGCAGGACATGTCTTCTGCCACAGTGCTGACCTGAGCCACTTGATGCTGATGAGATTGGAGCAGCAGTACTGGAGCTCACCATCCTGAGGGTATCGGCATCGTGCCCATCAGACAAGCAAAGGGGGTGATGCTACTTTTTGCATTGAGGGAAATCATGTACAAGTAAATGAAAGTAAATCCTGAGAAGTGCAGGCTGCCAGAGTGATGTGTCAGCTCTGTTTATGCTGGAGTCTCATGAAAGAGGACAGACAGCGTTGTTGCTGAAAAGGATGGCCTTTGCCTCTGGTCATTCACAGTTCTCTGGACTGTCCCATGTTTTGCTCTTTTTTCTTTCCTATGGAAACTTCTGCCCTTGCCTTCATTCCATTTCTTGAGAAATACAAAAAATCAAAGGATGTGATCAGGTCATCCTGTTTATAGCCCTGCACCTACATGGGAGGAGAGAGCATCAGTACATTTGTATGACTTCTACACTTTTCTAATTGGCATTGGCTAATAGATCCCAAAATTGCAGGGGAGCTGAGTGGGTGGGACAAGCTTGAGAGACAGACAGGGGAAGGTTCAGACAGATCGCTGTCATAAACTTAATCTCTTTAGAATATGAGATTTGCAGTATCAGCTGCTGGTAGAACCTGCACTCCCATAGCTGCTAGGTCAAAGTTGAGATGGTTTAAAAAACCCCTTCAGTGTAAATGCAGACTTTGAAAGAATTTACTCCTGAGGAAGACTTTTGCTGTGCTTGAGATACAGGAATATCAGCCTGAAGCCATAAAGCTGACGTACTTTGGTGGTCCTTTGCCTATAAGAGGTAGGGGGTTTTGACTTAAAAGGAAAAGACTTGCATAAAATTACAGGAAGAGGAGAGAGTAAACATAGTGCATATTTAGAGCAACACTGATCTGTTGTTGTTTTCATAACTGGTGTTTTCCCCTTGTTAGTCTTGTGTTTAATTCTTCCCATACTCTAAAGAGAAATGGAAAAGAATCACTATTTTTTTCCCTATTTTAGTGTTCTCCCCAATGCCCTTCCCACCAAGGGAAACTCCAGGGCATTTGAAGAAATTTGACATTTGAAATTAAAGACTATTTTTTGTGTAAAAAGGCAAACAGGAAATACAGATGCTTGAAAACTATTTCTGTCTTGCCCTAATCTAGAATGGCCAGCTTCAACTTCCCCAGCCTCTGCAGCAAGCTGCAGTTCTCAGCCAGCATGTCCCCCTCTGTATCTTCCCCTTGGCTTTTCCGTTTCATCTTATTCAGGTTTCAGCTTATCTTGAGGGAACTTGTGAATCTTCTAGGTCACATTTTGCAGCAATACTTTTTTTTTTTTAAATTTTCATAGGAAAGCAGGGTGTATTATATCCCAGCCTGTCTACTACATAATGCTGTCTTTCACAGAATTACCAACACAGAAAAAACTGGTTTTGCTGGATTTGTGTTATTCCCTTTTTCTTTCTGGGGGTCGTTTAGGAATGAGATAAGGAAATGCTTCTCTTTCACTTTTTAAGATCTTTACTCTTTGGAAACAAGTGGAATAATGTCAGGAAACGGTTTATTGTTCTTTTGTTGGTTTTATACGCATATGTACTATTAAACATGTGCATGAACTGTTCTTTCTGCACACTGAAAGCAACTATAGAAACACTTAGGAAATTTTGTGTTTGAAAAGATTATTTACTAATCAAAATGGTATACATTTGCAAAGGCATGTTCTTGGCAGGGGACGCTGGGGAGCCTACAGAATTAACAGCTCTACAGATTGGCAACATCCAGGTCTGAAACAAGGAGTGAAAGAAGACATGGTCCAGCCAACTCCGAGGGAGGGACTTTAATGGGAAACAGTCATTGGACCAATTTGGTCCAAGACAGAATTTGAATTAATGCCACCTAATGGAGAGTGGGAATCATTGCAGCAGAAGAAAAGATGGAAGTTTGGGGTCAGTTCGGGGGAGCTGGGTGGTGGCTCCCCCCTGGGCTCTCTTTGGAAGGTATGGTGAAAGCAAAATGTGAAAGTTGAAAAAAAAAAAAAAACCAACTGGAGAACAAAAGTTTTCCCTAAGAAAAGGAGTATTTTGATTCATTGGTGATTTTACTGTTCAGGCTGCCCGACTGTATAAAAGAGAGAACAGGAATGACCATCAAATCAAAGAGGGGATGGGGATTTGAAAACTTCATTGTTATTGTAGCTAGAAGAGAAAATGGCACAACATGAATCCATTCTAGGGGCAATGATTGTAAATGAGAAAGGGAATGGCACAAAGGTAACCCTTTCCAGTCCTAACAAGGTACACTTGTGTGGTCCTAACACCCTTTGGCTCTCTATTTTGTGTAATTTGCTGGTTTCTCTGCTAGAATGACTGCACACTTGTAGCCCTGCAGCAGAGAATTAGCAAATACATCTTCATCTTTGGAGAACAGAAATTTCCATTGTAAGTACATTAATGCTGATCAATAAATATATTTTAACTGTTCTACAGCTTCATGAAAGTGATTTTACGGTGACTAAAGCAATGCTTTCTGTATAAGCCTATTCCATCCACTTAGAGCACTCAAAAAATGGGATGTTTTTGCTAAGATGAACTGTTTTCTCAGCAAAAAAAGGTCAAGGGACAAACATTTCAAACCCTGTGCCTGGCTCAGATATGTGCAAACACAACTGGAGTTACAAACAAACCTTGAAGTGTCCATGCAAACATGAGTTTGCACAAGCAAAGCAGGATGTATACGTAAATGGGAGTTTGCTCACATACACTAGCTAGCTGGAGCAGAAAGCAGCATGAAAGTTTTGCTGTAATTATTTTAGAAAGTGAAGCAGGATGGTGATATTTGCCTGGGCCGCTTCATGCTGTTGGCCATTTCCCACCCTCCTGGGAAAGCACTGAGAAGGCTTTGCTGGTTTGTAGGCAGAGCTTGGCGGGCTTGTAAACAGCTAGAAGAAAAGTAAAAAAGGGAATTCAGGAGTGAATTACAGCAAGGGTCCAACAGATCCCTATGGAAAAACCTCTGGGGACTGTTAGAGAGCTGTTGACTGTTAGAGAGCTGCTAAATCTTAAAGCCAGAGTTGGAGTAGGGCTACAGCAGGACTGAGAGTAAGTGTGGGCCAAGGTGAAAGCCAAGTCTCTCCAGTTAGGTGACTCTCTAACTCTCATGGCAAATCTTTTGTAGACCACTGAATTTGTTAACAGAATTTGTTAAAAATGGATTACAAGATTTTGTGACTACTATAGATATCTACGTATCTCTCTATGTATCTCTACATACACACTTGGCATATTATCAGAACACTCAGAAAATGACAGCATTATACATCTTTTAGCAAATAAATGACAATTTTAAGAGATGCTTATGGGGGGAAATATACCTAGGCTAAGTTTATAACGTAGATTACATTTTTTAGAAAAAGATATGTAAAGATAAAAGATAAGGAGATGGGATGGGTGATGGCTTCACTTCTAGGTCTTCTATTTAGGTCTTCCATCTAACACAAAAAATGTTTGTATGCTTCTGTTTTAATTATCCATACCAGAGGAATTTCCTATTTTTCCTATTTTGCATTTTTCAATACTTTCTGGTACTTAATCTAAAAATGCTCCTTTTTTAGGGCCCTACTGCCCTTCTGCTATTGTAGTATATGGAAGTTACTCACCATGTATGTATAGCCACTGATCTCATGTTAAATTTATTATCAGTATTCTGAGTCAAAGGAATAGGTTTTGAAGCACAGGAGAAGACTGGAAGTGCTATGTGCTGAAATAAGTGCAATTGTTTATTTGAATGGATCACAATGCATTTGTGCTTCTCAGCAACATGAAGGCAAAATAATTTTCCAGATATGCAGGTTATGAAAGAGGAGGTGCTAACGTGTTGTCTAAATGAAATGTATTGTCTCTGAAGGTTTATACTCAAATGCAAACCTGAAGAGACTGGTGCTGGTATTGCTTTCAGACGTCCACAGGAAAATGAGCTAATGCATTTATGCAGCAATGGCATCATCACCAATGCTGTGGGCAACCCAGAAATAACAGCAATGCAGGAGAATTTCTATCAGCTTTCTTTTTCTATTCTTCTAAGGCTTCATTAGACCAATATTAACCCTCAAGGAACCAAACTACTTTGCTGCATTTGCTATGCAGAATAAACTGCACCTTGATTCAAAATAGTTCTCTGCTAAAATTGTAGGGAAAGCTGTCACTGTTTTTATAGTGCTGTAGCTGATTTTATTTACTTATTTAAGTTTCTCAGTTTCTTGCATAAAGTGTTGTTTGCTGGAGCTTCCCCCAGCTGTTTCTTAGAGAACAATTACTGACACTTCTTGTTCTTATGTTGAGTGAGGAGGATGAAAATACTGCACCACTGAGTACAGATGATCAGAGATGAGACCAAAGGCCAAGTTTTGCAAATGCTATTGTCTCTGTTACTCACTACTCAAGATCAGCCCAGTATGAAGGACTGCTGCTGAATGCTGATACATTTGTTTATACCCTTGAGCCATCTGCCCTTTTGCACTCAACAGATTGCCATTCCAGTGTTCTACGTCTCCCTATAGGTCACCCAAAAGGTTTGGAAGAGGGAAGTGTTTCACTTTGAGGAATGCCTACTCTTCTAGAGCATGTTCCTCTGAAACCAGTGACAAAGCACTCCTTGATTTCATTGACTGCAGGGTGAGTTTCTAAGCTAATATTGACTGACATAAGAACTTTGAGAACTTTGGGCATACAAACCCTAGACTGTAATGTCACACAAGACAGCTATTCCTATTATATGCTTCTATGCATTGTCATACATTACTCCTCAAACACCTACATTTTCAAACAACAACAACAACAACAAAGAATGCGCTTTATTAAATGCTCAGGGAGAGAATTTTTATACTGAATAACTGTGCACACTAGATTTTACTGTCATTTTGTGGGCAACAGACCCTTGGCTTTGAGATCCAGGTATACTACTAAAGCTTTACTGCAAATTTTGAGAGATACATGTATTTCTGGTATTCATCATGAAAACTTGCAGCCTTTGCTCTGAAGATGGTGAGGCACTATAGCAAGTGCCCATTCATTCAAAAAAGTCCAGAAAATACAAATGCAAAAAAAAAATTTACACACACTAAGACACCTTCGGTGGAAATGCCATTTGTTATGGTTTTTTCTTTCAAGCAGAAATGTGAACACAGGTTATTTTCTGTTAATACTGAATGGTAACAATTTAAGCACATATTTGAAAACAACTTTAGCTTAAGCACAACAACCCAAGGAAAAATAAATAACATGTAAAAAGCACAGGTTTTGTCCATTTTAGCATACTTATTTTCCTTCAGGGACTGTATTCCAGCCTGCTTAAAAAAGCTCTTAGATGGGATGCCTGAAGTGAGACAAAATGAACTCTCACTGGCAGGAAGAAAAAATCCAAGTACAAGAATTGGCAATGCTATATATTTTACAGGGTGTCAGAGCTGCCTGTTATTTCACATTTCCTCAGACTGCAAAAATGTGAGAACTGTCAAAAACAAGACAGCCACCCACCCTCTGCTCTAAGTAATGATTATAAAATGTTATAAGTATGCCTCAGCATTTACATACATACTTTCTTTTTTTTTTTTTTTGTTGATAAAATTGAGTATACAGCATTGTCAAGGGAATATTTTTACTTTTAATGTGCCTAAAATACTCAGCGGCGTGTTCAAATTCTTTGGAAAACAGTCATTATACTGCATAGAGGATTTCAGCTTGAAATACTAGAAGAGCTTTAGAGAGAGAGACACACATTTCACTGTAAGCAAACATTTCTGTCGCTTTGAACACAAAAGATGTCTTGTTTATAGTATTTCAAGTGAACCATTCTAGAGGTACTGTAGTGGATTTACAAGATGAGTTGACAGTGCTATTGTTAATCCCACTCACCAGTGTAAATGCACTGGGATTTCCCCTTGGGAACCTAGTCCATCTTATTTGATGATTTCTTTACTGACCTGGTCCTCCTTCTACTCTGCAATAGGTCAGCTAAAGGCATGTGCTCTAAAGAGAAATCTTGAGAGTAGTTTCTAACTAGAGGTAACAGGAGATTGATGCTCTTAGTATTTCGTGTCCATTGCATTTCTCATCACTATGGCTATACACTGGCAATGTTCCCTTTTAATTAGAGAATTCAATATTGTTTGAGCCCACTTCAAAGGTTAAGTATGTGATTAAGTGCTTCCCTGAATCACTCTCTGGAGACACCTCTCTCTTTCCATGAATGCAGAGGCGACAAACTCAGCTTGAGTACCTGCACACAGAAGGCTAGTGCTGGCTACTCTGAGTTCCTTCTTGGTGGATATGACTGTAAAAGAAGGCTAGATGGTTTTTCATTTTCAGATCTCATATATAAAGCCCCATCAGCCAGTGTCTTCCTCTCCTGGTCTGTCTGGTGGCATAAAAACCTCATTCAAACTGGCTTTACACTCTCTTGGGCAAATTCTGCTGCTCATTATGCTACAGCTCTGAAGGCTGCAGCAGTGGGTGTCTTCTGCTCACAAGTTTGTCTGATGCTCCCGCTTGCTTTCTTACTACTAAATGTTAACCCCTAATGTTTGGGAGAAAAGTAATTTTGGATGTATTCCATGCCAGCTCAGAAATTACTATGAGATTTTCCTACATTTTTTCCCATTTTATTTGGGCACAGGGTAGTGATGTAGAAAGACCTGGGAGAATTTTTCAGGTGTAGAATTTTTTTATGTGGGTGGGAGGTCTGTTCTCCAGTCCTGCCCTCTCTATATTCCTTATATTCATCTTTGCTTCTGTGAACTTTTTATGGATCTTCCTGGGGAAGGTTACTCCTTAGAGAGAGTAGTAACATCTCAGAGGGGTTTTGTTTTGGATCAGGTGCTCTAACAGAGGAAACCCAGAATAATTTGACTTAGGAAAGCAGTTATGGGCAGATGCATAGTCAGTCTGGTGTAGTGACTAGACATTAGTCATTTAGTAGGCAAGAAAGTAAACCCACTGGCCAAAAAATGTAGAATAAGTGAGGTCATTGCTTCTCCCTGTTCCTCCATCCCCATCCAACCTGTACCATGACTGTCAGAGCGTGGGGTGTGCTTCAAAGTGAACTCATCAGAGCAGCTCACACTTGGTTGCTGTATGGCAAGTACGTCAGGAAACAATAGGGACTGGGATTTTCTGCTCTCACCATCATAAAGTCAAGAGCTATTGAGGGAACGCTGCTCATGCAGTCTTGGCAAAGAGGCAAAGATTGGGCAAAAGCCTACGAGGCCTGATTGGTATCTACTGCGCTATTTTGACAACTTTATAAGAAAAAAAAGAGAGGGTAGTACCAGATTTATCTAATACATTAACTTCTGTGAAGTTTTAGTTAGAAGCACCTCTGCACATGATATAGATTAGTTACAGATGGAGAGGATACATACAAGATACAATATTACATACACTTTTATTGATGACGTTGCTTCTTCATTTTGATGTTGACCTCAGTTTCAGGTCATCTTTATAAGTTTCTGTATTTGGCCCCAGATTTACGCTGCTTGTATATTGTCCACACAGAGCGGATTTCTTGGTATGCTTTGCTTCCTTTTCCTAAACACTGCTAATTCATGAAGCACTTCTGCAGTACCATGAATTTGGGAAACTCATGCTGTACACCAGTAATTGGATCTGGCCTGTTGAAAGAAACTTTCTTGTAATGTGCAAGAAAGAATGAAGCCTTTTTAATGGAAAATAATCTATATTTTAAAATGCAAACACATATGTATAAAGATTTCTTTTTTGACTCCCCATAATACAGCTGAATAATAATTTTAACAAGTGCTTAGTTTGAGAAGTCTCTCAGGTTTTTTCCTGGAGTAGTTCATATAAAATGGCAGGTAACATACACCTGCTTTATTCTCTTACCTGATTCTCCTTTCATATATCAGGGATGCAGCAATGGTGTTAGTTCAATGGGATTCCTCCTGATTTGGGCCATGTAGGCAAGAGTGGGATTTCTTTATGCTGAGCTGATGAACATTTTGTTAAACGGCTCAGGAAAATATTTTGACTGATGAGAGAAAATGCCTGTAATGCAGCACTCAGTGTTTTCAGTTGGATTTGCTGTCATTTAAAACAGTGGGCTTAACTTGGACAACATAAATGTTTCTCATCTTTTCCCAAGAAAGCAAAAATCTTTCTTCATTTCGGTGGTGCAAAATCTGGCCTATCAAGAAAGTATTGTCATTTCCAGAGGACTTAGACCATTTTCATATTTATGAGGTTAACTCCCTTACAGTTTGACTTTAAAAATAGTTATAATGAGCTGTGTGGCGGTTTCAAATGATACATTAGAGTAATATTACTTTTTGCATTAAAATGACCAACTGTTTTTTCCATTCCTCTAAAGTTCATAAGAGTTATAGCCTCTTCCTGGAATTTGAAAAACAGTGCTGATTCAATCCACTTCAAAAGCAACTTTAAAGCATGGTGGGAAAATGTTGCTTACTGTATTTCCTTTCAGCAAAATTGCCACTGCAGCCTTTTTAGTATTTAGAAAGTGCAACACTGGTGAGCAACCTGCAATCATAGACCTTCTTCTCCCATAGAAACATAATCAACAGTGTAAAGAGGGAATAAGACTTGACAAAACCAAAGTTGGGGAAAATACTATCCTACCATATTGGTGTTTGTGTATTTAAGACGGCAGAGAATTTTTTCTGCTTAGAAACCCATAGCAGATGGAGCAATACCATTCTCCTTTTACACTTGCTTTCTGTCCTGTAACAACTGAAATGTGACAAAAGAAGTCAGTAAAGGATTTTTTCCAGTTTTATTTGTAATTGCTATACTTGCATTTGGTGCCTTTTTATCAATATGAAGCTGAATCCCAAATTCCTAACTGCAAGATGAGCTACAGCTTTGCTCAAGAGCAAAACAGTTATACCAGTGTAAAAGGCTGCAAGCATTGCCTGGGATAAGATGTTTAGGACTTGGTGTACTGTTTTTAAGAGAGAAAAAGACACAGACACTTTTAGATGACAGACCAAGGCAACATTTCTGGGGTAAACTCCTTGGTGGCAGCTGGGTGACCGATGTTCTGACACAGCTGATTATCCTTACGCTCCCAGGCGCTCCACACCACTTGCATCTGCTCATGGAGCACCTGTGATAAAGCCATTCCTTTCTTTTATAGACAATAGAGATGGACCAAGTTAACTTAATTGGCTTAACGAGGTGATTCTGGCTAACCTGAGCCATTTTAGGAGAAGCATAGCAGGGAGCAATCCTATGAGCAGTTGAGTGGGTAGAGTGGTGGAGTTTCCATGTGGGGATGGGTGTGAGGAGCAGAGGAAGCTCCAAAAGCCAAGCTGCTATGATGTTAACAAACTATGTTGCCCAGCAGGTCTTATTAGCCTGGGCATGGTGCCATGCAGCTGAGGGGACAATGTGCAGCCAGCAGTGGCTCTGGGGTCTCTGTAGAATGTCCTGCTGTGTAGTGTAGACATCTACTTTGTGTTTTCTTCAGACCATTCATGCTACAGCTGTTTTTGAGAGGTTAGAAAGGCCTCAGACTTGACAAGATGCATGGAATTGAAGCCCAAAATGAAATTATTAGGTCGTCTAATGTGGAATCACGTATATCTCAGGATATTAAATTTCACCTACTTATTTTTTGGAGTCTGGAACTGATCCAAAGCCTACTGCAGCCTCTGGACTTACTCCAGCAGGTTTAATGGGTTGTGATTCAGGCTTTGAGTGAAGCCTCAAATTATACTTTTTTAATTATTGAAAGGACTCTAATCCCCTTCTGCCTCCATGTATGCTGATACAGAGACCTCCTTTTTCACTGATTAATGGTGGAATTTGTCACTTTTTGCAGGAAGCATGCAGCATTTTCATTCAATGCAGTCAAACAGTGTATTTTTCTAATAGATTTGCAGGTATGTTAATGGAGGTGTGGCACAGACTTAGGATGCAGTTGACACAAATTATTTCTAAAACTCAATGAGCTGTGAGCATAGAAACAGAAGTATTGTCCTTCAGCTTCAAATTAGAGATCTGTGTTCCCTGAGTTGCAGGTGATGTTCCCAGAGGTGAAGGGTGAATCACACCCACAGAGGTGTACCAGCATCCCTGCTCAGGTAAGTGTTCCCAAAGCTTTGAGAAAAAAAATTTGGCTGATTGCTAGAGTAATGGAAAGCAGGCATTTGCCTTACACCATTCACAAAAATAGCAAGTGGAATGCAGAAAGTTTATTTCAAGACAAAATATTTTTTTTTCTGGAAGCAGAAGAGAAGAAGGGGAGATAGAGAAATGACAAGGAAACTCACAAAGCAAGGGTGGCATTTGCCATGTGAGCCTGAGCAAACAGAATGAAATATTTCTCCCCACCTTGGGGAAAATCTTCATTTTGTGTCTGTCAGCAACAAAGAGGCAACAAGTGTATGCAAATGAGAAGAGGCTGGCACAGCACCAGCCCATATATACAATTATTTGAAGAAACTTAGATGTGAGTGCTGAAAAGGAGAGGGAAATCCCTGAGACCACACTGATGGCAACTGTGTTCAGAGTTACCTAGAGAAATATCCACAAACTTCATTCCCTTTATCGTTTCAAAAAGAAGATAGAATAAAGTGTTGAAAGAAGAGTGCAAGGGCTAATTGTTTTACAGATATAAATAACAAGAGGTCCAGACCACTCTTCAAACATGACTTCCAGCTATGCCTGATTTAATAGTGTTCCTTTACTCATGGTGGTCTAACAAGACAGTTCAGCGCATGGCCGAGGTATTTAGTGAAATGCCGTCGCCTCCAGCCAGCTTCTGAAGGGCTGTGTGCTGAGAAGGAGCCTTCACAAGCTGATGCACTAACAATGTGCTGAGCTGCTCTCAGAGGAGAGTGCCATGTACCAGTGAAGTTAGCAGGTTGCAGCTTTGGTTCCATTCCTGGTCTTTTCCTTGCCTCTTGTCCCAGCATTTTAATTCAATACTGAGGAGTAACCCTAGTTAGCAGCTAATTACTGCAAGCTTCAGAAAGGTATAATCTTTCTGATGACCTGACCAGTAATCCAGGAAATCTTGAGCAAATACAGAACTTCTAAAGAGCCAATTAATGAACTATCAGTGCAATTAATGGTTTCCTTTTATTTAGGACCTTTAAAAATCATAATAAAGAGATATATACCTCTCTGCGCTGCAGTGGTTTGTGGAGTGTTGTAATTCAGCACTAACTCTTAGCATGAGCCTCTTCCATGTATCTTAAAGCTCCACAAAATCAGACTGTATTTACTGCAGCCATCAGCAAGAGGTGAATTGGTGTATAAACAGCAGAGATTATTGGTGAGGGAGATGCCTCCTCCCCATAAGAGGAGCCATTGCTTCACAGCTTGGTTCCCCAAGTTGAGAATGGGATACAACAGTTTTGATGGCCACTTACCTTTGCTGTCCCTTCCTTCTGGCAAAACAAATGCTCTTCAGGAAGATAGAGTCTGGTTCTCTGAGACTAGGGACATGAGAGACCTTTCACCTCTCAGACTGCTGCAGTACTCCTGGTGACCAGCACACCATTTTAGGGGACAGAATGGAAGCATTTTATTTATCATCCTAAACATATGCATCATCAATATTTACTTCATTATTGATGTTTTATTTACCAATATCTTTTAGCACATTTATTCTTTTTTTTTTTTAAATGAGTTTTCTCTCTTGTGGTATTTACTCTGTTGATACATTTTCAAGACATTTGTACTTCTTCAGTTTTCAGTTTGACAGACTGAGGTAGCCAAGCTCTCTGGGTGTCCTCCCACTTTCTGTGTAGCTCTTCTCCTGTACCTAGGATTTCCTTTTCATGGGTGTTCTTGAATACAGCTGAACAAGGTAAACCCAGTGCCTCATAGAATGGCATTTGTTCTTCCATCTCTCTGATGTTACTTTCTATCTTGATATATCCTGTTACCTGATTGCTTTTTTTTAAAAAAAAAAATTTTATTTCGACCATTATGTGTGTAGGAGATAAAAATTATCCCGCCAGTCTACAAGTCTTTCTAATATCCACAGCAAAAACTGTTCATATACCATTGGTAGATGACCTTGCACTTTCTCATGCCAGAATTTGTCTCACTTCTCTTGCTTCTGTCCTCAACTTCTTTTGTGCCCACTGTCCTGGTCCTTTTGCCTACCAGTGATGCTTCCCAGCTTGATGACAACAGACTATATTGGCAGACTCTTCCTTGCTGTACTGCTCTAGAAAGGCTCTTGGAGAGCAGTTGTGGCCTTTGCAGTCCTTTGGTCTCCTGGAAGAGCCACCATGGACACTGTATGTTGTTACTGGCTGCTCAGCAAATCCAGCCTTGAGCTTCATCCCAGCCTTTACATATATACAACATCTGGAACTGGAGATTTACTGCACTGTAAATTCTGTTTCTGACTTTTTCGTCTACAAGATGGCCTAATGGTTCTTAAAGGAAGCGACCAACTTCAGTGCAGACACCTTTCCGTATTTCTGATGATAAGTATAAATGAAAGGGAATCACCTAGCTTCTTAGCAAGCGTGTCTTTTTAAAGTTTTGCCTTTTATCCTTAGTGACCCAGCAAACCCCACGTTCTTTCCTTAAGCTCTTCCTTCCAATGCAGGTAAAGAACACCTTACTGGTTGTTTTAAATGTTTTCGTGCTTCTCTTTATGAAATTTATGATGACCCTTCCTATTAATTTTCTCCCTAATATTTGCCAGCTGTAATTTATGTTTTCTTTATTAGCATCTCAAAAATCTAGTTTCACATTTTGACTTTGAGTCTTTCCAACCCTGCCAATTTCTGTATTGTTGTGTAGTACTCATCTCTCCTGAGACTCTAATGACACTTCTTTCCAAGGAGCTCCTTGATGTTGGATGTGCAGGGAATAAGAATCTCCTGGGGTAAAAAGTGCAACTGGAAAAATTATTGGACATTGGGAATTATTAAACATAAAATATTAAATGTCTCCTTCTGCATTTGCTTCTATTTCTGTGTTACTCGCTGTTGACCATGGGCCTCTGGTCTTGCTCAGTACAGCTGTTCTTACAGTCTTGCCCATAAATCCTGGATTTTTCATATTCTGATTTCCTTTTATTTTTTCAGTTCTTTACTCTAGACAGTAATGAAGCTGGTTTTGGCAGTTTCTGTATTAGTCAGAATATCAAATAATAGATTTTTGTAATCTTTCTCTGGAGGAGACAACTTATGAAATTATCTACATTGTTCCAGAAGTGGTGCAATATCCTTATTTTCTGAAAATTACTGATCTGTGCTAAGAGATGAAAACACGGGAGAAGAATTGCACAACTTTGCTGGTTTATGAGAATCTGTCAGGTCTTATAAATAAAACAGCATTCTTGAAATCAAAATGTAAGGTAATGCTACAACTCGAAATTATGCCCATGTCTGCATATAAAGTAAATATCAAAAAAGGCAAGTAATATACAATATACTCAGCAAACTTTGTGTATCTTTTTCTCTTATGAGGGAGCTAGTCAAAATTTTTTTAAATAAAAGGTTCCTTGTGAAAATATAAAACTCAAAGATCAGGAAAACAAACTTGTAAGAACAAATAATGTGACAAGAATATTTCAAAGGAATTTCAAAAGAAATGCTTGAGATAGCATTTCAAAACTGTGCTAGTGCGACTTGATTTTTTCAAAGGTTTTCTCCAATAAGAATCATAACAACCCGATAGTGATCAAAGTTTGTAATGAAGCAAATTTAATGCTGTGATATAACTTTTTGATCTATGTCACCACACCCTTTAGAAAAATGGGTGACCTTTGCACCTCAAAATCCTTTTAATATGAGTATAGGAAATGAAAAATCTTTCTAAAATGCTATTTTCTCTTCAAAACAGTTGTCAAATAAAGTAAAAAATAGCCTAATTGTTATATGCAGTCATATTCTCCTAACTTTTTCTTGTATGTATATTATCTGCATTACTGAAAGTGCTGCATATCTCATTTTCCTGAGACAGCATACCAAACACTTATCAATATTTTCAAAACACTATTTATTTTTTCAAAATTTCCTGTCTTTTCACATACTGTAGGAACATTTAGGATTGCAATCACCCTGCCTATTCAAGCCATAGCGAGCCACATCAACCAGATGATACTGGAGGCAGAAGAGGCTGGAAAGGAACTGTGTACATTTCTTTGATCCTGTTCCTGTTTTTCACCACTCTCTGTTCTCAAAACTGTTTAGAGAAGTCTTGCATCCCCAGGTTGACCAAATCCATCACAGTCTCCTTCCCTCTCAGGTATCTATCTGCTGACTCTGTCCAGAACTGCAGAAAGCATCTGCTCTGCCTGTGCCACAGGCACAGCTTAAAGCCTTGGTGCTGGTTTTGCCACAAAGGAGCAAGCACCGACCTGTCTTTCTCTTGACCCAGTTTTTCTCTGTCCCTGGTCCAATAAATGAGAATGTGCTGCAGTCTGAAGACAGACAGATGGAGGAAGAGTCTCAGGATGTGACTGTTGCAATAGCTTGAAAGTGAGCCAGCACATCTTCATCACTGCACAAAGGAGTAAACAAGCTCAGCTGGAATATGGAGTTGAGATAACCCCAATGCTCAGTGTCAGCTCTCAAGCTGGGGAGAGTCACCATGCCACAGGGATGTTTCCCATTCTTCTCTCTCTCTCTCTTTTTATTCTTTTTCTATACACTTCGAGAAAAAAAGAAAGGAAAAATAAAACTCAAAGAAATGTGGAAGATGGGAACCTGGTAGTGTTTTAAACAGTTTTTTTCTTCTAGGCTACAATTTGGATCATCTTAATTTTGTCTAAAAGGAAGAGATTTCTTAGAGAAAAAGAAAAAAAACTTCCACAAGAGTCTGTTAAAAATTTCCAGCAAAAAAGCAGTGATCTGTTTTGGCTTATTGTAGGTTTTTAATTTATGTTAACAGCTGCCAGAAGCCCATTGGGAGCAGCAATTTTGCACTGTTTGCTGCAGAGGGATTTGGGATGGAAGATATCCTACTTGATGACAGGATATCTATCCTGTCCTGACGAGCTACATTCAATGCTCTGAGTTTCTTTCATAGTGATGCTGAAAAAGAACCCCTGACATGAGGAGATGTACGTATTGGTATAGCTTGTGGAAGTTTTTTAACCTTATAGTGAGTTTTAGAAACCCTGATCTTAACTCAGGCTTCAGGTAGTATGGCCAAGCAGAAAGTCTTTTTATATATGATATTCAGAGGTATGGGTTTTGACCAAATGCTTATGGAGTCCCTGATTAATTCCTATGTAGTTATTACAAGAATATTTTTTTAATGTTTGGGAAAGAGCAATGCTTGCCAAAATATTCTGTTTTATCTAATTAATTGTATTTCAAGATGAAAAGCTACTATACTACCTCTGAGTAATGTTGCTCACTACTTAAATCCCTCAGCAACTTCAGAAAGTATTTAGTAAAATATTTAGTATGCTACAGCGCATTTTTCATGATTTTTTTAAAAATTACCTTACACCAGAGAGGGCACCACTTGATGAGAGGAGGGGGAAGCAGAAGGGTGGTGGTTCACCAGTCTAAAGCAGGCATGGGCATCCCAACAAATGTAAGACTTTTATTGACCCTATTGCCCTCAGGATCAGGACCTCTAAATTTTAATAGCTGTCTGGTGGCTGCAGAAGCCTCTTCGTCGGCATCCTTCGTCTACATGATAGCAGCAAATCCAGTGACTCCACCAGATGCAGTGCACAACCTCTTTGAAGAGTGTCGGATGTTGCTAGCACGATGCACTTCAAACTCAGAGAGCATCAGCCCAGCTGATCTGCAGGGAGTGAAGGACTGGCTTGGTAATATCTGCCAGCTCAGAATCCAGAGAGAGAGCATTTCTGCATATTTTTGGCAGTATGCATGCAAAGCAACTAGGATGCCTGCTGCCTGTGAACAGAAAATAGAATAGTGAAAGACACTGTAAAGAGGAAAGAAAGAAGCAAAATCTGAAAGCAGCCCTTACAGGGCTATGGAAGGGTTTCACAAAGCTCTGAACCTACTTTATGAAATCTACTCCCCTGCAGGGTCATGAGCTGTTGTATTAGTCTGGCTTCAGATAGGAAAGGATCTCCTGGTCCCATCACTCTGTGCACTGCCACCAAGGGGCCTTGGGGCAGTTCTGTCCCACCAGCTCCGCACACATTGGAATCCCGTTGTGTTTCTTTCAGAGGCGCCTCTAAATCTCCAGGGGCAGGAGTCAATTTTGGATGGCATGCAAGAGCACTTGAAATGCCTGTGTAGAGCCTGCTCCTCTGCTGTGAGAGGCTGAGGAATCTAAGTGAACGGTCAGCTTCTTGAGATTTAGGAAACAGTCTGGTATTTAGGCTAGAGTAAAAACAAATGTTGCCTGCGAGAGCAGATGAGGATGCTATGTCTCACTTCCTGGAATTTAGGGCTGGCAAAGGCAGAATCCTTTTAATTCATATCATATCAAGGTCTTCTGCACATTCCTTCTGAATGGGAGATGCTGGAAGTGGAAAGTTGGCTCTGGTTTTTATTGTTTCCAAAACAAAGTCCTTTTGGTGATATTCCTAACAAAAACACTAAAACTTTTTCTTAGAACCCCACATTCAGTATGCTGATTTTTCTGAGAGACATCTAACAGATCCCTGTAGGTAGAGCTTGTTATGTATAATGTTGTCCTTACAGATTTTCTGATTTACCATTTCAGTTTCCCAAAAGTGAAAAACATCATGGGTGACCATTATGAGTCCAAAGAAGAAAGACCCATCGTCTTGGTCCCACTCTTCACTCACTGTAACTTTGTGGATTTCAACATTATCCCTCATTTACATCAGTGAAGTTACTGTAATCATTGTGAAGTGACTGGTCTTTCTCCCTGTACAACTAGCACTAAACATGAGCTGATCCATTTCATTCACTTGGTTGAACCCAGTCTTCTGGACCATAACTCCAAAGGGTATTTCTTGTGTTGGTACACATGGGCCCGAAGTTTTCCAAGGTAATATGAACAGAAATAGTAGGTGGTCAGCAACAGTGGTCTGAACTTTCACCTTTGTAGCTTTGTACCTGCTTTAGTGAAATCTAAGTGCACAAATAATATAAATGCCAGCATGAGGACACAGGCCTCTGCCTATGCTTTCTCCACAGGCTTAGCTGTTCTGTCTACCCTGGGTTTTCCCTGCCCCAGACAAACTCGTGCCCCTAATGTGGACCTAATCATCTAATCATCAGTAAAAACTCTCCCCATCCAAATGAAGGATTTGAGGACTGGCACCAATGCTTTTCAGTATGCCAGGAGACCTGTCACCACCTTGTTAAAGACTAGGAAGTACTCTGCCTGTACCCTCTGCATGTGGCATTTCTTGCACTGTGGTCCTGTTTTGATTCCAGGTCTTAGCATAATCCCTGACCTCAGGAGACCATGGACTGCATCCAGGTCTTTTCCAGCAGAGAACCTATCCTCCAGTGTGTTACTCTTCTGTCCCTCTGGCCACATCTATATGCCCAGATGTGGTGGGACTGATCCTTGGTCCTCCCCAGGAAATGGTAGGGACACAAGTCCACAGGAATTAGTCATTACATTGCCATATTGATGTGACACATTCCAGCTGACATCAAGATGACATCATATTTCTCAGCACTGACTCCTTACCAAAGCCACAATGCTGCAATGTTTTGGATTCATTACCTGCTCTCATAATGAAAGGGTTATTTTTTTACCCGAACAGGTTAAAAACCACCACTCCTGGCACTTCTTAATCTCTGTAGAGATCTGAAAACTTTTCTCCCTGAAGGACACCGCATGACAGACTACTTTGGGTTTGACTTTTGTGGTGTCTGCTTTCTGTTGTGGTTTCTGGAGATGCTGCAGGAGTTGCAGAGCTGGCGAAGCCATGGAGCTGGGTGGAAGGAGCCCACGATGCCTCTGCTTACAGACTATGCTCATTTTATTTTTGCTTCTGGGTGGGAAGCCAGCAGTTGGTTTCAATCCCAGTTTGAATGTGTCTTTCTCAGAGTCTGGCTCTCTTCTTGTGTAACACTGTGACGCTGAGATATTCTGGGACACTTTTACTAACCATGGCAGAGATGCATTCCTGGAGACTGGAGCGAGGGTGTTTTTCAGTGCAGGGCGACAAGTTTGAGTGATTCCAGCTGGGAAACCCACTCTCTCTGGTGGTCTGATGGAGCCGAGGTTTACTGACCTTCATAAAACTGTGCCACCCACTGCAGCATGAACGCCTCCTCCCCATCACACACATCCCCCTTCACACTGCATACCCCTGTGACCTGGGGCTTCACCCTTGCTTCTCCTGGGTTTGAGCAGGCGGAGCAGCTTAGAAACAATGATGGCAGAGAGAAGGGAGGAAACAAAGCTACCCAAGAGTGACAACAGGCTTTACTCAGGCTCCAGTGGGTGCTTTGAGGGATCCAACATGGTTTTTTGAAAGACGGTTTGTTACATCCTTAATTCCAAATAATCCTCACTGCTGAAATGGGATGCAAACATCCTCCACTCTGATCCTGGTCCTCTCCTGCTCTTCAAAGTAACTGAGGAGTGATACTTACACAAGGTGACTGCCTACCCTAGCTCCTCTTGTCCCTTTATCTTCATTCAGATGCTAATGATGGTTTAAACCAATGTTTGTGATTCACAGGCCTAAAGCAAGGCTAGGCAGAAGGTCTGTAGACAGTAGGGGAGACAGCTATTTTTAACTCTCCTCCTTTCCTAAGTCAATATTAGGATAAGCAGCAATGGAAAAGGCCAACATACGGAGAAGGAATTTGAAGCCAGGAGAGCTTCAGAAGCTGTCAGAACAAGCAGCCTCACAGGGCAAAGGGCAGCAGAGAGACACTGGCAGGTGCTAAGTGAGCTGGGGGACCATTTGTCTCCCACAAAAAAAAGCACTAGACTCCTCAGATATTTACAATGGCTTCTGTCCACTCAAACTGTCTAACTACCTGTGTATTTTAACCTCCCCTAAAGAGAGCTGCGTGCCTCCAACATCCCTGTTAACGGCAGGGGCTACAGTTATACTTCTGAGCACTGTTTTTATCAGCCCCCAGCTGTACAGCTGCTAATGTTTCTGAACTAAAGCGTTTCCTCAAACCCTTCATCTTGTCAAGTTGACTAAATCCTACAATGTTTTGGAAAAGGATAATCGGAGCAGGCTTCATAGATTCATTCAGACTACCAGAGACTCTGCTTGCAGCTTGCTTAGCAAGAGATTCCCAACAAAGTGTCATAGACGCACGGATTTTAATAACACCTTTTTCCTACAGTAGTATATAATACATTGGGAGAAAAATAACTAAGGATATAAGTTTGGTGATGGATATGATGGATAGGAATTGCAAGAATTTATTTGGATTTATGTTGGCCTTACAAGTGTTTTCTCTTTGCAAAGAGAGGGAAAGGAAATTCTGTACTCTCTTGACAATAAGGAGAGCATGCTTGTATTTCCTTTGACTATGAAATAAAAAACAGAGATGAAGTGACCTGTACCTATTCCTTCTTTGCGGTGTCCATGACTGATAGACAAAGAGAACTGTTTCTGAATTGGGCATTTTTTGTATCCTTATTGCTATTCCTTCAGCACTTACCCTGTTAACAAGGGACAAAGGAAGCAGAACATGGATGGGAATAGGGGCCAGGAAGGTGAGGGATTACCCTACAATTCCCTTTCTCTGAAAGAAATCTCAAATGTGTAAAATCAGAATGGGCTCCATCTTCCTGACTTGCAGTACAGGTTCTTTCAGAGCTGCAGTCTGGGTTCTCCTCCCATGTTTGCTTCCTGCAACCTTCCAAGGCACTCATGTAGGATAGAGAAAGGATGGTGGATAAGCTCATTTCAACAGAAGGTTGGGGTGTGATGTGTGTCTTGTTGCTTCCAAATTCAACAAACCTGCTCAACAAAGAGATTAAAAGATTAGTCTATGAAAGAGTCAACTTCACCATGCTGTCTTTGTTCATTGATTCAGCAAGGAATCCTCTACCAAAAAAAGAAGGCCGACAAGGCTTGATATTTATGTACTTCTGAAATAACAATACAGATTGGACTCCTCCTACATGCCAACCCCACTTAAAAAGAGCAAAATACATTTTCCAAATATGTATTCTTCATACACCACAAGGAATCAAAGATAAATTACTTTCCCCTTCACACCTTCTTTTCCTATACACCCTAAAGAAAGACCTGATTAATCCATGATGAAAAGCTGAGCCACTCAAGACAATGACAAATGTCCTTGTGATTTCATTGGGGCTGAAAGCCAGACCTAGCAAAAATTGGCCAGCATCTTCTCACCAATTGCAATCAAACTACGGTGATATATTTTCTATGATGGGCATGGGCGTAACAAATACAATGATATTGGACACAGAAACTGTTAAATGACATCTTGTTTTCTTATAGAAAATTGCGCAGTAATTTATAGTACTTCAGAGTTCCTCTAGGAACTCCTTTCAGAGTGTGCTTTCCAGGGATACTAAGGAACTGCCTTTTGACAATTGCTCCTTCTCAGTGTGTTGAGTTTTGCGGTCAGATAACAAGGTTTGCACCATGAAAAACCCCATGTTGATTAAGGTATAAGTTCAGAATGATTTCAATGCTTGTGTTGTGGCTAAAGCAGTGAAATTCATAACTTCACCAGTAAGCAGAAGCTTGCTACTGCCATGGCAGCAATCGTACCATTTTAATGGAATTTGGTTTTTGTTTGGACAAATTCTGGCATGAGAAAGTGCAAGGTCATCTACCAATGGTATATGAACAGTTTTTGCTGTGGATATTAGAAAGACTTGTAGACTGGCGGGATAATTTTTATCTCCTACACAAACAAAATTAGAAGTTTCTGTACATAGTGGTTTAAGCACAGTTGGTTGTTAAGGGTTAACTTGGTTAGTGGAACTTAGTGAAAGTTTTAAAATACTGCTGTCATAGAGAACAAATGCCTTCAAAGCGCCTATAGCACATGTTATTTAAAAGAGCACTGAAATAAAGCCCTGGTTTTAATTATTTTTCCTTGCAGAACTTCTCTAACTTTATTGCCAAAGAAAAGATGTCCAGAGCCAATTTTTAATCTTAATTATCCCAGATTCAATCTGGAATATTTCCCTTGAAGTTAGAGTTACACCAGGTTTACTCAAAGCAGAATCTGGCCCAGTTTCCACATTAGACTCTTTCTCAAAAGATAATTTAGATTAAAAAGCAAAATATCTGACAAAAAAAGACAGCAGTCTAAGGATCATAATCTAACTACATGCTGCTGTATCCTTGCTCTTGAGCTACACCAGAGCTTTCCTGTCTAAGCCTGAACTGTAGCTTCACATGCATGGCTACAGGAACCTTTACCTGCATTTTCTTCTCATCTCACTCTCTCATTTCTCCCTCCACATTCACCTTGTTCAAGACGAGTGAGTATAACTGAGTTCTCTAAAGGACTGTCAACAGCAGACAGGCAAATGATCATGTAACTGAGGCAGAAAGTCTCTCTGCAGAATTAGATGAGGTACAGGTTAAACAAGGTGATCTCAGTGAAAAAGGCCAAGTAGTCTTTTGGAGAAGTAACAAAGGGAGGAACAGTTTCCCCTGACATTTCAGTGTTTCACTCTCTCCTGTCTCTGAACTAAAGAAAGAAAAACGAGCATGTGGGCTTTGGCCACTCCTTGGAATGGCTCGAGGTGTGATTGGCATCTGCTTGATTTCTTCCATCACTGATCAGGGCCACAGAACCTTGAGTACAGGAGACACATAGTGCTGCAAGAAGAATGACTGTGTGATTCATGGCTCCTGCTGACAAACCTCCAGCATAATCTTGGTAAATATGAGTAAAATGAGTCAACAAATTCAATGACTAAGAGGAATGGCTACATTTATTTCCAGGTCTGGAGCTTTTTGCTGACTGTGACAACATAGTTGCTGATTCTTGAAACTCCTAATGGTGGCTCCACACAAAACCCAGTTCTGCAAGCTCTTAGGAAGCATTAATGGCTTTCCATCTTCTTAATCCTTAGGATGGGGAAGATCCATGTTCAGAAACATTCCATGCCACAGAAACAGAGGGACAGCATTTTGTTTGTGGGGGTATTTTGGAGCACTAAAGATCCGGTGAGGAGAGAGATCCTTTTAGAAACTTAATTACAATTCATAAACCTTGGCTGTAGCTCCAGTATTTCCACAACAAATCACACCCAAAGGTGTATGCTAATCACTAAGCATCAGAAGAAAAGATGTGGGATGAAGAAGAAAAATGACATCCCTTGCCTGGAGCACGGGTAATTCAGGGTACTCAGTAAACAAACATGTTGTTTCTCTCCTGAGTCTGACACTTTACGATGCTCAGCCTATCTTGGCTCTCCTGTGCCCATGGTAGGAATGTATGGTGGACGTGATCAGCCCAGGCATATGTGGGGACTGACACTGATGCAGATGTTGGCCCATGCCCGCCGTGTCAGGGGTGACCATGACCACGACATCCAGGGTGGCCTCCACAGCATCCAGCTCCCCCGTGCAGAACTCAGGGCTGGGTTCCCTAGCACAGTAGCCCGAGGGGTGCAAAGCTGGTACTAATAGTAAATAGCTGCAGAACGAAAGCAGCTTGGTCTGGCTGTGGTTTTGTCCTGCTGTAATCCATTAATTGTAGCAGCTCGAAAGAACAAAGGCAGAGATAATGGTCTCGGGAATTATGAACCGAAGTCAAACCTGGGCTGAATCAGCAGAGGATCCTTTGATTTCAGAGGGAAAACTTTTCATTTGTGGCACGGGAGGAATTTATCTCGCTGCTTTACTTGCAACGCGCCGCATCCCCCGAGCTGCTGAGCCCGGCCCGGGCTGGACCTGCGGGGCTGGACCTACAGGGCTGGAGCCATTAGATTCCCGGGAGGGGGAGGACGGCCCCTCCTCGCCATGTTCTCCAGAGCCGGTCGATCGCTACTGAAGCCCAGAGGCGGCGGCGGCTGGCGGGGCGCGGTGCCCCTGCCGGGCTCGGCCGGCTGCTCCCGCGGGCTCCGGTGCCCTCTAGTGTCGCGGGCGGCGCTGGCATTGCCCGGGCGCCCTCGGCCGGCGGTGAAGGCACCCCGGAGGTGCCCGCACCCCTGCGGCGCTGCCTCCCCGCCCGTCGGTGCGGCGGCGGGGCCGGGGCTCCCCGCCCGGGGCTGGGGGCCGGAGCGGAGCGCGGAGCCAGGCGGCGCCGAAGGGCCGGGCGGGTAACAGCCCCTTTTCCCCTTGCTTCGCCTCGCCCCTCAACTGGGTTCAGCCTGCTACTGGACCAGAGCGGGCTGCTTATTTTGTTGCAGTCACAAAAGGGCGGGAGCAAAAGGAAAAACAAAGTCTGTTTTTCAAAGAAAAAGGCTTCCACGGCTGTTTTGGCATCTTTTAATGTCAAGAGCCAAACGCAACAATGAAAGCAAAACAGCTCGACATCGTGGCAGCAGCGGCCTTGGTGGGAAAACGACGGGGATGGGGAAGGAAAACGACGGGTACGGGGAACTACCTCAACCAACCATGAGGCGAATAAAAATAAAGGCTAGGGAGGGCAGGCTGGGCAAAGTTAATTTCTTTTGTCTGGCTGCCTGTCCTCCCGGTGACACGGGATCCCTGCTATTCAGAGCCAAATTCTGTTAAACAAACAAAATAAGGGTATCTGTACTTGTGGAAAGACGGAAAGAAATAAAAATCTAAAAATCTGGTAGAACTGTAAATGTACAGAAGACCTTCCTGCTGGCAGAACACATTTCCCGGAGGTGCTCGGGCCCTTGGCGATCCCCTGCTTAGCTCCCCTTCCTAGGTGAGGCAGCCCTCACCGCTGCATTCTCCTCCCTACGCGATAGATGTGAAGACAGATGTGAGGCCTCTCTGCTTTCTCCCTCTCTCAGGGGTTTGAGGGGTATCTGCTCCAGGCTGTAGCTGCTCTTCACGCAAGATTCCTGCTCTAAAAGGAAAAAAGGGTGACTACTGACTGCTCCGTGCGTCGCTGAACGTGGGTAACGATAATTCAACCCAGACATGCCTTCCCATCCAGTCAAAAGGCTGCGGCCCCTCAGCGGGGGTTCCCGCGGAGCCCGGGCCGGGGTACCCCCTCTCGCCTGCCCAGTCCCGCCGGTGGCCGCACAAGGTGGTTCAATAGGCTTATCCAGTTAACCGCTCCCCGGCTCACCCTTGGGAGAGAGCCGCAGGAAAGGATTTATTACTTGAAACAAATTGTGATTTCCCCAGGGAGGGGGATGCTGAGCAGAAGAGGGGGGAAAGGGGCCTCGAAGGCTCCCAGTCCCCCTGGAAGCGTCTGAGAGTGGAAAGAGCCGCCCCGCAATAACCCGAGCCGTCGGCGCGCCCGCTGCCCGGACTCTGACGGCGCCGTGGGCCCGGGGAGGGGGACACACACCCCCGCCCATCCCGGGGGGCAGGTTGGGAGCATAAACAGGCGAGAGCGGCTCTAGCCCGGGCGCCGCACTTTGTTTGAGACGTGCAGCTTCCATCTGTTACCACATAAACACACTCTAACGGGATGCTTTATGCTCCAGCCCTTCGGGGAGGGGAAGGCGGTAGGACAGGGAAGAGGAGAGGTAAAAAATCCCCCCGCCCCCAGCATGTCCTCTCGCTAACCCCACATCCCCCTCGCCTCCCTGGACGGGACCCCCCTGCACCACAGGGGGCGGGAGGCAGAGCTCAGCAGCCGTCCCGGAGGGTTTATTTTAACTACCACCTCCTCTGCGCGGGACCAATCCATAGGCACCGCCGGCACTGCGGAGGGGGATCGGCCCGACGACGAGAGCGGGCAGAACCCGGCTCCTGTCGGCTCGGAGCTCCTCGGGCGGCGGGCGTGCGGACGGCGTGGCCCGGCCCTTAGTGTGGGGAAGGGAACGCCACGTCGGGAACAGTATCACCGTTCCCCAGAGGGGTCTCTGGGCTGCAAGACACCTCCGTCCCTATCTCCACAGAGCCGTCGGGCCCCCGCCCGAAGCGCCAGACCGGCCTAGCAGGCAGCCTTCCCAGTCCCCCAGTTTGCAATTTTTATTTTTCGTTGGGTCTTGTGAGATCCTACGTGGAAACCGTTAACGACCTCTAGATAATGATTATGACAAAGGCATTATTCAAATGAAGCAGGTAATTGCAACCAGAAGGCGCCTCCTCCCCTTTCCTTTTGCTCCTTTCTTTTCGCAAGACTGACTCTCGCATTACATCCCATCCTGATGGTGGTTGGCCAGGATTCACCCCGCACCTTAAACCAGATACGCTCACACCGGTACATCGTGGCCCGAGCCCTTCAGGGTCGCCCCGGCGCATAGGCAGTTGACGCTCATCTTCGCGGGGCTTAAATTTGCTAGAACCCGCAATTCTGATCCAAGTCATGATAGAGCATTTCCCTCCACAAATGAAGGGGTTCAGGCTGCTGGGTGCGCTCGCCCTCTCAGATGGAGAGTTCCAGGGTGCGGTGTGGGGTTTTTTTCGCGTGTGTTGTTTGTTTGGTTGGTTTGTTCGTTCTTCTTTTTTTTTCTCTGTGATTTTTTGACTGACTGGGAGCCTGTTGTTTATTCACAAGCATTACGGTATCCTGTTAGCATTCCGACCAGGGGCTGCTCATAGATCTGACTCCGATGATTTCCTGGAGGAACATGTGGAAGCAATAGCGGGGTTGTGCACTCACCCAAACCGAGGATGCACTAGTGGAGGGCGTGCAAAGGGCCAGGAGCGCCGCCGGGAACCCTGCGAGCCCAGCCAGGGGTCCCTCAGCCTGAGCGCGCATCCATGGGAGTTGGTTCTTGTTTCTGCCTCTATTCTCTTCGGGGCATCTTCGTTTCAGAGGCTTAACTCTCCCTCCCTTAGGAAAGAGAAAAGCCACTGGGTCCTGACTTTTGACTCCGAGAACAAACTTTTGTTTAATACTAAATGGGAGAAAGAGGTGCGGGTGGTGGTGGTGCCGGAGTGGGAAGGAAACGGGAGAAGCCCCGGGACGCGGCTGTGGGGCCGGTGCCCTCCCCAGAAGGCAGGCGGCGGGCAGGGGCCCGCTCCGCTCCGCTCCGTTCCTGGGGCTGCACTGCCCCCTCTCCCGCGGCCGCCGCATCGCCGCGCCCCGCCGGCTCCGCTCGCCTCGCTCCGCACGAAGCCTGCAGCAAAAGGGCGGCAAGGGCAGCTCCCCGGCAGCTCCCTCGGCCACCGCTTATCGCTGGTGATAGCGACGGCCAACAAAGCAGAGATACCCAGTGCTGGCTCCCCGGCGGGGATCAAAGCTCCGTCTGGAGCGTGTTCAAACAGGATGGGCTCGGACGTGCGCTGCCCGCGCCTCCGCCGGCACCTCCGGCCCTTGCCGTGTCCCTGGTTTGGTTATTACTGGGGTCTGTTTGCGCTGGGCAAAGCGAAGGCAGAGACGAAGAGAAGAGCGTTCTCGGTCCCGTCGGAGCTGCGGGCTTTGGGGGGGCTGACTCCTGGCGAAGGTTACCTTTCGTTGTGTCTTTCATTCATAAATGTTAGTGATTCGTCTCTCCCTCTCTCTCTCTGTGCCTCCTGGTCCTGGCTGGCTCACGGCCGTCCATCCAGCTTTCTAGCCCAAACCCGAGCTCAGCGGTGTACAAAGGACACGAGGAAGCCGCGAATTCGTTTCCAAATCAAACTCCCCATCCATACGCTCACACTGTGACCGTGGACATCGAACCCGGCGCCCGACCCACCGTCCTGGAGGGTCTGAGGAGGGAAGGCTCATTCATGAAATTGGGAGCACTCTGAGTTTTCATGAAAGTTTTTTGGGTCTTTTTTTTTTTTTTTTTTTTTAAATTTTCTCCCCCTGCAGTGCAAAACTCCCCGCTTCCCCCTTTCCTCCCCCTCGCCCCTGCCATATGGCCAACCTCCCCCTCCCCTGCAAGGCTGCTGAAATCTGGAGGCAGAGACTGCCCCCCTGCCTGCGTAAGAGCCTCCCGCCGGCGCGCCCGCCTCCGGCCGCGGGGCTGGGGGCGCCGGGAGAGCCAACACACTCTTATTCTGAAGGGGCCTGAGGGGGGCTTCATTTCCTGACAGCTATTTACTTAAAGCAAATGATTAGTTTTGGAAGGATGGTCTATAACATTGAATCAATTACGGGACGCGGTTTGTGAGACCATTACAGTCGGATCGGGAGGGAGGGAGAGCGGGAGGGAAAGAGCGCGGCTGAGCAGGGAAAGTCACAAAAGACGTGGACATATTTTGGATGTTTTACAATCTGCAGGATTGGGGCTGCGGATTTTAAAGGAGAAGGTAAGAGGTGCGGGGCATTTTCCCCACCTTTTTCTTTTTTACGCCTTTTCTCCCGCGTTTTTTTCCTCGTTTATTTTATTAGTTTTTCTTTATTTATTTGTTGGGGGTTTTCTTCTGTTTTTTTTTTTCTTTTCTTCTTTTTCATTTTTTCTTTTTTTCCCCGATGCTCTGAGCCGAGCGGAGGGCTTCTTCCCGCGAGGCGCAGGCGGCGGGCGCTGGCGATCCCGCGGAGGGGAGTGGGGGTGCGGCGCTGCGCTGCTCCGGCCGTCGGGGTGCGGCGGCGAGCAGCGCGGGCAGCGCTAATGACAAACACATTGGGACGGCGGGGGCCACCGCGCCGCATTCCTGCCGCGGGGGCGGGAGCGACCCGCCGGGGCTCCGCGGGCAGCGGCGGTGCCCGCCCCATTGGGGAAAGCGGGGACGCGCACCGACCAAGTAAGCGGGTCCCCCTCTTCTCGCATCCCTCACTTCCTTCACCCCGCTGCTTTCCCGTCCCTTCCCCCACCCTTTGTTTTTCATCACCTTCCCTTCTTTAAATCCCCTTTCTCACCTCGCTCCCCCTGACCCGGTAGCCTAAAATGTCCCGAGATCCCGAGCGAAGGCACGCACACAGCCCCCGAAAGGCGACCTGATCTCCGTCCTTGCGCGCCCCGTCTTTTTTTTTTTTTTTTTTTTTTTGACGTGTCTCGGTGAAAGGGAAGATGCTGAATTTAGGAAGGGCTGGTACCTGGAGCCTTTCCAGCCTGCAGCCCCTCTCGCAACGGGAACGCCAGCCCTGCCGTATGCCCTGCCGGACTGCTGGACCCCACTGCCTCCTACCCTGGGAAGGGCAAAGTCTTCGCGGCCACCTTTTGGATTTTGTCAAGCGCGGAGTTGCAAACTTGCCAGCCTCTGCCAGGCTGGAGTCCCTTGGAAAAGTCCTAGGAGCAAGTAGGAAACGGCTTTTTGGCTGTCCGCGGCATTGCTCAACATTTTTGGACGCGGATCCCCATAGTTCAGGAACCGTTCCAGAGAACAGGACTTGGACAGCTTTTTCTGGAGCCAGCAGCGACAGATCTAGCAAGGCAGCAGCAGTCCCAGGGCACAGCCGCCTGTCCCCGGGGCTCGTCCGCACCCCGTCGGGGAGGCAGCTGCGGACCAGAGGCGGGAGCGATGCCCTGGCCCCCACCAGTGCCGGGGGCATGTTTCCAGAGCCCCTCGACGGCATTTTCGGCGCGTCTCTTGCCAATGTTCGAGCTCCCTAGCGCTCCTTCGGGGCCTGAGTCTGCACTCCCGGAGCGGGCAGCGCATCGCCTCGGCCCTTATGTGGACCTACGAACCCGTTCCCGGGACTGCGGGCACATCGCTCCCTCTTGGTCCCACAGCTCCAGGCGGGGCGCAACCTCTGTCCCCCGCCGGGACTCCCCCCCTCTTCAGACCCCGTGCCCTGGGGCTTCGTGCTTCGCCTGACGGAGAGGGCTGGAGAAGAAGCGTCGGGTCGTAGCACCAGCTCCGTAGGGAAATACCTCTGCGGTTTGCTCCTCTCCGTCTCCCCTAACCCGTTTTTTCTTTTTCCCGGCTACCCCTCATTAGGAAAAAAAAAGAAGTCTCTCCAGTTTGGCAAAGGCTTTCCTAGTGTTTCCCAGACAAACAGCGAGGTGGCTGGGAGCTGCCAGGTTTGCTCGGTGTCCCGAGCAGCCTTTGATCTGCAGCGGCTACAGCCGTCGGGCTGCGCCGAGGGTGGGCGGACCGAGGGGGAGCCGCGGCAGCGTCGCTGTCCCGCTCCCCGGGGGCTGCCGCCCGGGCTCCCCACGGGCCGGCAGGGTCTGTCAAGCGCCTGCAGCCTGATAGGGGCTGGAGAGTGTGAACGGAACTTCCCACTATCATCCACACCCGAGTCCCGACTGGCTGCAGGTGGCCGCTGTCTCCCCGACGGGACGCACCAGGGGAGGCAGGGTGGCTTGTTATGCTCTCGACATCTCCCAGGGCCGATGCAGAGACCAGCTGGAGTCCCAGCTCGGCTGACTAAGCTCTGTGTCCTTTGATGGGACAAGAGACAGGATCAAAGCAAGGAGACAGGCATCAAAGATTCCTGTCATCATCTCGTCAAAATCTGAACTGTGGAGATCTGACTTTTAACTCTGCGTGTAGAAACGCTAGGGAAAGATCTCCCAGCAAGGGACTTCGGGTTTAGCTTCTAGTTAACAATGAGCATTTTAGAACGGACCCTCAGCTAAACAGTGGTTTAGCCAGCCTCAAAGCTTGGGGAAAAAAAGTTTGAAGAAAAAGGAGACCTCACAAAACACTGGAATTTAGGAGTCCACAAGCAAACCAGCCCTCCCAGCCTGCAGGCACTCTCCTGCTGCTTTTAAATGAGATCCCTTGTTCTGGTACTCCTCTCCAGGCACTGAGGGGCAAGGAGGTGCGCCAGTCCAGCTGCCATTGGACACTGCGGCCATCTTTGCTGTTAATAGTTTGTTATGTACGGGAAATCTTCATGTGGCTCTGAGGGTAATACATAGGTATTAGGTTTCAAGAAAGCAGGAAGCAATAAATATTTTAATAAAATACCTCTCTTCTGTACTATAGCATTGGGCTGGAATTGAAGTAAAGTATATATAGACAGAAAGCCTTGCATAGCCCAGACCTCGCAGATTATTTGCAGCTATACTAGTTGGTCTAAAAACGAGGCTGAAATGTATAACTTTATATGATCCTTGCCTTGCTTGCCTCCTTATTTCATCAGGACTACAATGGAACCTACTTTTGCACGTGAACTCTAAAATTTTTAATAGAAGATGTTTCCCTTTCTTCTTTTAAAGACTTAAAGACAAAGGAATGACTTCTGAGAGGTGAATTTTCCTGGTGGTGGCAAAAGTTGATGATAATTAAAAAAAAAACAAGCAAGAAAGCAAGCGATCCTTTCTCTCCCTCTTGCCTTGCTCTCCTGCTTGACTCACCACTTTCAAGCCTATAAAGCTTTGCATGGGCACCCAAGGGAAAAGTTTGCAATAGCTAGGCTTCCTAGTTCTTGTGGTCAACAGAGATGGATATTTTTTTCCTTACAATGCTTCTTAGTGGTTGAGTAGGGATCTGAGGTGTTCTTTGATTTGATTCTGAGAACTGAAGGAAGATGTATTACTTGGAAGTGCCAGGGGTTTTGTTTGTTTGTTTGTTTGCTTTTCCTGTTTTCTGGGACAGTCTGGAAAACTCTCCTTTGATCAAGTGGGAAAATTTAGGCTTTGCAATTCCCCCACCACCTTTAGATCCTAGACTGAGGAACTCTGCCCTGGAGGGTTAGGCTGAAGAATTGGGTCTGAGCAGAAGGCTCATCAGGAGGCAGCCATCACTATGTGTCCTGCAGAGCCCAAAGTACTCACCAGGAGCCCAGCACTGGCCTATCCTCGATGCATGGTTATTCCTTGGGCTTTTCTTGATGCACGGTTTTTCTATGTACAGGCTATGCTGGATTCAAATATTTGTAAAGGGATGTGAAACAAGCTTCATTTTTGGAGAATATTTATGCCAGTCTTTTTTCATTGAAAACCGTTGAGCCTTTCCCCAGCAAAACCCATCAGACCCACATGTTAGTGCTGCAGGGCAGCGCTGCTCTTGTGGAGAGCTGAGTTTGCAGTTCGGGAACTGAGAACCAAGAAATGTTTCGGGAGGTCCTGTCTGAACATTCACATTCAGCTGGTGACATATACCACAAGAAAGAAATGTCTTTTCTTGGGCTGGCCATAGCTCTTCCTAGAAAAGATCAGCTTTCCCAGAAGGACAGACTGCCACTCTGACAAAATCACGACTGAAATTACCCAGCCCTCTCATAACAAGGATAATCATATCATTATGTGCCAAGATTTACAATCCAAATACTGTCCTATCACTTATGTAAATACAGAGAAAATGGGACCAGGGTTGGTGTGTTGTTTGGTTTTGTGGTTTTTTTTTCTTTTTTTTTTTTTTTTTTTAATCACATGAGATTAATAATGTAGGAATTTTGAATTTTAAGTTGATCCAGGAGACCCAGTTTAGACTGCTACGCTGGAGACGAGCGTTGCCTTTTGCCGGACAAGGCATGTGGCTCGTTAATGTGGATCAACATTGCCATCGTGTGGCCACGAGGGTGAACTGCAGCGGCTACATAGCTGGCAGGAAATCAGCCCAGTAGCCTCCGGTGCTCCGGTACATGGGCTGGTTTTCTGTCTTGAGAGAGGTCTTCGGTTGATTCATAGCAGTATGAAAATAATATATACCCTTGGCTCTTTTTGGTCCCCCTCCGCTCTTTCTCTTCAGGTCATGTAGAGCACTCACCTAGGAATATCATAGTTTTCCAAACATATATTTCCATTGAGTTTCTGAACGCTGATTTTACCTCATCTTCTGCACTGCAGTCAATGAAACCTTCCTTTATAGGAAGCCAGTGCTTACCAGTTAGTGTTTGGAAAATTGACGCCTGACTGATAACAGTTCTTCAGAGTTAGTTTTCTGATTTTTTTTTTTTTTTTTAAACACTAAGGCACACAAGAGAGATATCAGGATTTCACTCAGAACCTTTCAAAATCTGTGTAAATTCAATGACTGTTCAACCCGGGGCAAAGCCCTGCAAGGAGTTTCGCAAACCCCTCAGGGCATCACCTAGCTTTTACTATACACACCCATGTTTCTATTTTAGCTAGCAATGTCCTAAGTATGCAAGGAATTAAGGTTGGCTCACACTCACATTGCATGTGTCCTGTTAATACTGAGTTTCAGCTTGCATAAACCTACTGGCTTCAGCAAGGCTACACCAAGTTATGGATTGATAGACTAGTGTTAGGAACTGAATCTTATGTGTTTATCCAGGGCTGAGATTTGGACAGTTGGGGACAAAGAGAACCTTTGATTTGATTCTGAGAACCGAAGGAGGGTAAAAGAGCTAAATAAGTGCATACAAAGGTGTATGTGACTGTAAATAAAGAAAAAACAGGATAGGTGTAGCTGCTTGGTGTTGTGGGAATGAGCAAACTCTCTCCTGCCCATAAATGTGAAATTGTGCCTGTGGTAAACCTTGAGTCTAGCATGGATGTGTGAGGGTACACTGGTGATGGCACTAGCATTCTTAAGTCAGATCCATGATGTAACTAAATTCAGTTCAAATAGGTTTTGAATACAGATGATGGTGAATCCTTAGTATATTATTCTGTCTTTCACAGTGAAGAAGTGTTGCTCCGGGTCTTGATGAGATTAACGGGTCATTGAGGAAAGATCAAAGCTCTGGGTTGTGAAAGAAGAGCCAGATGGAGAAAGCAAATTTAGTTAAGACCTTGAGTTTTTAAACTGCAGTGCTACATTGAGACACTCATTGATTTCAGTGTCAGCCCAACCAAGACAGCAAGTTCAAAGTAGCGCTTTGGAAATGCCATCACCTGTATTGACATCACTGGGCTTCAGTCCTCACACACACAGCTCTGCAAGTCCACTTCAGCAGAGCTTCTGGTGTGCAAGACACGAGCTAGCTTTGTTTTTTCTTCTCCTGTGCTGCATCACTTGCACTGAATAGTCTGGCAAAACAACACAAAAGGGGGAGAGATTTGCCTTTTCAGTGAGAAAAGGGAGGGAGCTTGGCAGAAGTGGGGTAACATAGTCTTGTGGATCTTGGGAGATTAGGAGTCAAATCAATAAAGCAGACCATGGTAAGTCTTTAAAGAGTTACAGAGGGTTACTTTATTAGAAAAAAATGCAAGATATAAATGTGATAAAAATTAGTAAGGAGGCCGAAACCGAGGGAATTATCAAAGAGAGACAGATACATAAACATATGGCAATTACTGCTAATTGAAGAATTAGGCAAAATGCCTTGTCTCTGCTGGAACATTGTTGGCTGAATTTCTGAAGGTGTTTGTACATGTTTTTGAGGCAGGTATTCTTCTAATCCTGCTTCTGAGACCTTTATGTTTAATTTGAGTTTCAAATTCTTTTGATTTGCAAAGCGGTGCTGTCTGCTCCACCCATTGCAGGAGGAAAGCAGGACTAGATCAGAAACACTCCTTGGCATGTTGTAAGCATTTTGCTCCCATATGGCACTGCCACAGTTGTAACAACTAGACGCACCTATGTGCTTTCCTATCTCAGCATCAGGAACTGAATACCAGAGGATGAATAGAAACTCTCCAGAACCTTTGAAAAGTAGTCCCTGTCTTGGCTCATTGTCCTTTATTTCACTCCTTGGTCAGTGTTTCAAATTAGGGGCTCTTCTGTGCAGTGTTTTTTAAATATATATTGGATTTGGGCCAAATCCAGTTGCTATTAGAAGTCACCAACAAAACATCTGTTGGTTTCAGTGGGAGCAGGGATTGTAGGATCTTCTCCTTTAGAAATTACCTAGCACGCTGCTTGAGGGTTTTATGTAGAAATGTCATTACATGGCACAAAAATTACATAGATGCTGATTGCTATTGTTGCCTCTATAAGACAGATGCTTTAGGATTATATGTTTGAAAGCTGAAAAAATTGCATGGGATCTATGACTCTCTGCACTGTTGGGAAAAGAGATGCTCTGTGAATGGCAGTGCTGGCCTACAGTCTGTCATGGATTTATTTCATTAGAAAATTTCAGCATATGTTTTAAATAGCATGTCTCTCAATCAAGGGAATTCTTGCTAAATAAGCAATAAGCACTATTGTATTACATTGTATTCTGTAAGCTATATATACACATATGTACAATGGCAAAACAAAAGATCACTCTGGGTTGTACTATTTGTAATTAGAGTAGCTTTAAAATGTGCTTTTTCTCCCATAAAAGCTGCTTGCAGCTGAAAGGTCAGAACTTACTGCATGAAGCTGTTACATCTTCATCAATGCTTGTGAGGGTGCTGCCTCTGTGCAGGGGCATTTCTGTGGGCTCAGTCCCAGAGGCTAAAGTGGGGAGCAGAGCTGCTTGCAGGCTGTTTGAAAGGGACAAATCTGGACTTGGTTCCTTACACTGCCAGTAGAGGGAAGGGGTTATGGTGTCTCGTCTGCCTGTCATCTGTCTGTGGCCACACGCAGCTCGTGGGAGGAGGTGACATGAGTCTCACTGGGCTGTGCTGTGAGTTGGGGTGCCTGGGCCATTCCTCTTTGTGGCACCATGTGGAGTGATGGGAAGCTGCCCTTGGGCACTGCAGAAGAAGAGTCCTCCTAACTCTTATACAGTTGTCAGTCCATTGACTCTCTCTCTCTTGCCTTCTTCTTTCTGTTTCAGTTGTTGGTAGCTATGGGTACTTCCCCATGGACGTTCCTGATCCTGGGATGTTTTCTCACAGGTAATGTTCCTCAGTCCTCTAATCCTCTCCACCCCTAATTCTTCATAAATCCATATTCAAATTTGCATTCATTCTGGCCACAATAACAAATGCCACATGGTTTCCAGCTGGCTACAAACCTGGTTTTTCTGCTTTTCCCTCTGGTAGGCTATGACGAGACCTACTGAGAAGGCAGTACTTTTGCTGGCCCATATCGGCCACTTTGGCGCTCCTGTGCTGATATAACCTCCCACCTGACTTGTCTGACTGTGCAGGGAAAGTGAGCCTGCCCACCTTCGGCTGTCCCACACCTGCCCCACTGGGGATTCTTCAGCAGTGGTGCAGGAGAGGCTGCCTGTGTGGGCTCCCCACATCCTCCCACGCCACAGCACCGCACTGCACTCGCCGGGGCTGCCGGCCCAGCCTCCCAACACCTGCCAAACAAATGGTGATGGGAGGGCAGGGCAGGCTTTGCCACAGGGTGCCAAATATAGAAAGGGCCTGTAGAAAGAGGTAACTCTGGGCAGGAGTGGAAAATGGTTTCAAAGACAGTCCAGATTCCTGGTGGCAGTTTATTGCAGAGAGGGCCAATTTCACGCCATGGGCCTAAGTGTTTGTTTATTGTACCGGTCATTCAGGGGACTGAAACCACAAACATATTTCCTTGGTGAGTTCCTCATTTTGTAGGGTTTGGATCCTCTAATTTTCTTTTTGAGAGTTGGACCTGCACCAACCCACCTGCAAATTACCTAGACTTGCAATCCTGAGCCTGTAATTGGAGATTGTGTCTGAAAACCAGTGCCATCTACAACATCTAGTTCAGTGAATTGCAGTTTTATTTGGCTACAAGCCTTCTGTACATTTTGGCTAGAGGTAGACCTGATGTAGAAGCTCCTGCTCTGGCCCTTTGCAGAAATTGAAGTCAGACGTAAAATGCAAGTGCTAGTCTTGGGAAGTGGTTTCCAAATTTCAGCTGTGAGCTTGCTTGAAGGCTGACAGGACTTCTGGTTTCCTAACCATGGTTGCAAGGAGGTGTGACATACCTTCGACTGAGCAGCCAGGGTGTGGAATTCACTGGTCTGCAGTAGAGCTGTGTACACCTTTGGGGCTGGACAGCTGTGGTGTCAACTGGGAGCTATCTCTAACTTCACTTCTGTCTGTCTTTCACCTCTTGATTTGACAAACAGAAGTCAGCAAGCAAACACTTAACATTTCAAAGGAAAACCATTTGCTATCCCTTGGGCAAAGCTCTGGCTTTTAACAAGGGCAAATTTCCTGGTCTGAAATAGTCAGAAAAAAAAGCTCCTCTGGATCCTATTTGCTTCCTTTCACATCCCCATGCTGAGGCTGTTTTGTGTATTCACATGCTATTTATTTGTGTCTTTTTGCAGGACCATTCATAACATTTTGCCAGCTTCCTCTGCCAACTATTGTTCCCAATAGGAATGAAATGGTGGTACAGCTGCATTCCAATTTCACACTCAAATGCTCTGGAGACAGTGAAGTGAGCTGGCAGTACCCAGTGACCGAGGGAAACCACAGGATAGATATTAGACACGAAGAAAACAACAGTGGCCTCTTCGTGACAGTGCTGGAAGTAGGAAATGCATCGGCAGCTCATACAGGCTTGTATGTTTGCTATTATAACCACACACAAGTGGAGGATGGGGAAGTGGAAGGGAAGGACATCTACATCTATGTGCCTGGTAAGTGGGGGATGCCACAGCTGTACCTGGAGGTTTGGGTGGGAGAGTTGAACCATGGATGTTGAGAAGAGGTGTGTTGCTGGTGACAATTTACTGTTAGAGGGAGAGAAATAACCCCAGGGCCATTTCCTAGTGTGTAAATCAAGACCAGCCCCTCTGAATCTGTGGATATGTTCTTTCTTTCTATTGGTTTTTGTTTTCTGATAAGAATTTTATTTCTTAAGAAGAATGATGAACTCACTACTTTAGAGCTGAGGCCTTCTGACCATCAAGGCCTGGAGAGTAGACCTTGGTGGCCAGGTCAGCTCATCTGTGGGAGCATGTCCAGCCTTAAGGTTCACCTGGCTCCCAGGTGGGGATTAACAGAAATGCTAGTCTTTTCAGGGGAAACTTGGGCAGATATCTTGGGATGTGTACTGACCAAACCAGTGCCATGTATGATACTAAAGCTTCTGCCAGATGAGGAAGGCCATATCTTGTTCTTAACCTGCATTATGCTTGAACTGAGAACTGGAAAAAACTCATGTGTGCACAGGGTCTGGGAAGAGTAAAGCAACGGAGATGTCCTGGGGGTGGCTGTCAGAAGGAGGTGAAAGAAGTGTTCTTGCTGGCCAATCTGATGCAAGATTAAACACATGGTGTTACTATGCAGTGCCCTGTAATTTTCAAGGCAAACACAGCCTTCCCAAGCCCTGTGTTGCATTTCTCTTTAGTGGTGGAAAACTGTTGGACTCAGAAGAAATGGCATCCCTTCTTTTTGGAAGTGCCTATTTCCAGCTTTGTTCTCCCACCCCCTTGTTCTGACTGGAAATCTGCTTAAAGGCTTTCCACGATCTCCATGGGATGAAAATCTTTATTGTCATAGCTGAGATAGGCACCAAAGGCTGAGCCACGACTGACTGCTTTTGTAAAGCTCTGTCTGGATGCTTCCTCGGCATTGGCTGGGCTTCAGGGGGTGAGGGTCACAACTGCAGGGCCAGAAGAGATCAGGCCTCTGGATTTGCAGTAAATATTTTGAACAGGAAACAAAGGAGAGAAGAAGAGATTGCAAATCATCCTGCAAAACTGCAGTATGTTCTGAAGGAGAGGATGTCTGCAAATGGCAAGGAAGATTCTGGAAGGGCAAAAAGCCAGGAAGCAATAACAGGACTTGTTTTAAAGGGTATTTTGCAGTGGCATTAAGTTTTTGCTGTTGACAGTGTGTGATTCAAGGACAGTGATTCTTCCAAGACTTTCCCTCCATTTGCCACAACAAATGTAAAGTGTTTGTGCTCATTCTTGAAGCAAGATGTTTCAGCAGGGGCTGCCAGCTTTGGCACATATATCTCAATATCCAAGCAGCTCTAACCAAATAACCCGAAGATGTTGTTTATGTAAAGCAGTCTTGTAACTCACACAGTGAAGGAACATAAAGGAAAGAGATGGAATATTTCTTCAAGAGGACTTTTTGGTTTGGTTTTCGAAAGCCTCTAGACGTCAGCCTACCCGATTTGCAGGGCAGAGACACCCTGTAATTTTTTCCCCTTGCTAACCATCAAGATGTCATAAACGCAGAAACATATCCTTTTCTCCAAATTATAGAGAATGTCTCTGTTTCCACTATAAACTTTGTCTTTACAATTATTTTTCCTGCAATGAATTAGGAGGGCAATGGGTGGCAGCAACCCACTTTAGCCAGGGAGGATTACGTTGAGACTTCACACAATATCCTATTTTCACTAACAGCACATAGAAAACCAAACTAGGTGAATCCTGTTTCTGTTTTAAATTACAGTGGGAAAATGAATACATGGAGTTGGCAGAGTTTTTGGGATGGAGTGCTGTGTTTGGAATATTGCTACAAAGAGCCTGCCAGTGCAGCAGAAAGTCTATTGTTGGAGGGATTTGGATTGCTATTTATTAAATTTTATTATAAAGCTTTGCACAGAAGCTTCAGGCTAGCAGGGATTATTTGTTTATTCTGATTGGCCAAATGGAGATGATTTGAGAGCTATGCTTTTTGTGCATAATGTTATGCAATTATGTTTTAAACTCAGACTTTGGATTGGCTGGGTAGGAAAGTTGGCATGTATTTTGTTGACTTTGAAAGAAATAAAACTACCAGGTCCTTGTTTGCTTTTTTTCCTAGTTGAATACTATATTTTGAAAACCACATGCTGTGACCATAATTAACTATGTCTCATAACTGTAATGTTGGACATGTTAGAAATACATGAAGATAAGTACCTTGAACTATTTTTGATGAAATGTGGCTTTAGTGGTGTTCAACATAAACAATATGAAACTGACTTCTACTTTTTTTTTTTACTTGGAAAGTGTTTGGATTTTTTATTTTATTTTTATTTTTACCCCTGCTTATATATTGGTTAGGAGACAGCTACTAATAAGAAATGGGAAACAATCTAACTTAAAATGATGTAACTTGTGATTAATAACACTTAACATATTGGGGAGAGGATCTTTTGTCCTTTTCATTCTGCATCCTGAGTTGTCATAAAGGAACCCAAGCCCTTTCCTGTTTTCTGCTTAGGAGAAATGTCTCATGACATGTCACATGAAATAGTTAAAATGAGATATCACATGAAATTAGAAACCTTGCCTTCAATATCTGAAAAACTGGGAGAATGAACTATGCAAGTTTCAGTTATGACTTATAGGTGGTCATTGATATCCAATCCTTGTACGTGGACTTGCTACAAACAAGACAGTGTAATACTACCTCTTGTTTTTTACAGATCCAGACATGCCTTTTGTTCCTTCTATACCAGAAGACCAGTTCATCTTAGTAGAAGAAGGTGATCCCACAGTTATCCCTTGTCGGACAAGTGACCCAGATGCTCAAGTGACTTTAGTTAACAGTTTAGACAAGTCTGTGTATGCTTTATATGACACCAAACAAGGCTTCATAGGGAATTTTCCTGCGGGCTCATACACATGCAAAACAACGGTTAAAGGTGTGGAGTTCAAGTCTGATGAGTTCCTCATCTATATTATAAGAGGTATTTGTTTCTGTTCATTTTTTAAAAAAGAAAAAACTGATTGTGTTCTTTCTCCACACTGTAAGAGCCATATTAGGACCAGCATCACAGGGTTATATCAGATATTTCTCTAATGATGAACTCCTTGCTCCTCTGGCAGGTACTGCCAGTTACTTAGTTGCATGTTTACTTAAAATTTTCATGAGAATAACATGTCCCTAACTTAATCTTTTCTCCAAAATCATTGCAAGAAAAATGTTTTGTAGTCCATGTATTTTCATCCTATTTGCTGAAACACAACTTTAAAGGCTGGTGTTTCCCAGTGGCTTTGAACTGTAGACCTTTGGGTAGCCTGAAAAACATAATGATTTAATTATTTTGAAAACATTTTTCCTGGCCATCAAGGAATTCTCAAAGACTCTCAAGGTCACTGATTAGCAAAAGGGGAAATTGCTTTTATACCCAATGCCTTTTTACAGGGGGATTTGAGATAGGAACTTCTAATTGAAATTTTATTTGTGGATAATTTCTTTGTGGGATTGAACTCAATGCCTGTACAGTTCATGCTTTAAATACAAATTGTTTATATTAGTATAGATCAGCAGTACTTTAACTGAATTTTCAAGGTGATTCCTCAGTAGAGGAAGTGAAATGGATATCCTCTGAAACAGCACCATGTGAAAATTGCAGTCTTTTAAAAACTAAATGAGATCTCTCTCTTCCCTTAGCTACTTCACAGCTGCCTGTTGAAATTGAAGCTCTTAAAACTGTCTACAAAACAGGCGAGACCATCGTAGTAACTTGTGTGGTCTTTGACAATGAGGTGGTTAATTTACAGTGGAATTATCCTGGGAAAGTGGTAAATATCTCTCTTTATTTCTCTTTCCTCAATGTTTGTACTTACTTATTAGGCAAGCAAGTGGGGTTGTAAAATATTCTCTCTTATCTGAATGAGGACAGCTGAGGAGACAAAACCAAGTAAGTTCTTTTAATTTTAGGTTACTGTAAAAGAAAGTCAGTCCCAAAAGGTAAATTTGCTGTTAATAACTAAGCAAAACCTGAGAAGAAGTTGAGGTATGGCTGAGGAAGGAATGCTGTCCCTCAGGTCTTGTGCTGCTGCAAAAAAGAGAAATGTTGTGAAAATAGAAAGATCTAGGTGTGTTGGACATCTGAGTAGAGCTCTGCTTGCTACTGAAGGTCTGAAGCTCTAAAATGGCTCTCTTAAATCCTGGTTCTTGAGGATAATAAAGGACAATGAAGAATCAAGTCTATAATCTTAGGTGTTCTTCATTATGCAGGTGTAAACTGAAATGAGTCTTACAGTCACTGTAATTACTAATGAGAAACATCTAGTAAGAAAATCTTAAAACTTTTGTAGAACCCTGAAATCTTTCAAACTGGTTTAACATCCTTTTGCAGTGAAAACTTTTATTCAGTGAAACTTGGCTAGGGCCAGTTCCAGGCAATTTCAGAGTATCCCATGTAAAAAGTCTGGTTGAAGGAATGGTATAATTGAAGTGTACCTAGCTGTTACTCCAAATCCCACCTTTTATTGAGGTAAGTTACGAGCCCAAGAGGAAAAATTATTTAAGCAAGTTTTGTTTTGTTTTCCATCTTACACATCAGTATAGTCTCTGCTATATACCACCTTTCAAAACTAGCCCCAGTACATTTTTGTACTAGCCTCTCATGATAACATGGTCCGTCATTCTTACCATCCCTTTACTCTCAGGAGTTTTCTCCTTGTCAATAAATTATTCTTGTTTTGAGAGGATGCAGAACGTAGCATCTAGTAACTGGTTACTTTTTGTCTGGTGAAGGGGATAAAAATTAATCTTACTTCATGGGCACTGAACAAAGGGGAGTCAAGCGTCTTTCACATCTGAGGAAAAGGTAGTGCATAAACAGTGAATCACTCTTTCAAGTTGCTTACCCAATTTTTCAAAGGTATTTGTTTCGTGTGAACAAAATATCAGCTCTCAACCTCCTCAACCTTCTGTGCCCGCCCCCAAAAGGGTCTATTTATAGGCACAGCTTTTCTGTTGTGGCTGAAAAAGGCATCCTTAACTGAGTAAACAAGTCTTCTGCAACACAGGATTTAGATGGTTGTTCTCATTTCAGGGGTATCAAAGATCCTCAATGATGTGCTTTCAGTTCAGTTACTTAAGCAAGGTTTTTTTTCCTTCTCCAAACTACAGAAAGAAAAAGGTCTGATAAAACTTGATGATATCAAAGTCCCATCACAGAAGCTGGTTTACACCTTGACCATTCCTGAGGCATCAGTGAAAGACACAGGAGATTATGAATGTACTGCTCGGCATGCAACCAAGGAGGTTAAGGAAAATAAGAAAGTAGTCATTACAGTTCATGGTATAGTCTGATTTCAGTGTAAATTATTAACACATTGGAAAACACCATTCTTGAAAAATGTTGCATAGTGTTGTTTACCCAAGGCTTTTTCATTTACAGACAAAGGCTTTGTTCACCTGGAGCCTCAGTTTAGCCCTCTAGAAGCTGTCAACCTTCATGAAGTCAAAAACTTTGTTGTTGATGTGCAGGCTTACCCAGCACCAAAAATGTACTGGTTGAAGGATAATGTGACTCTGATTGAAAATCTTACAGAGATTGTTACTAGTTCCAACAGAGTCCAGGAAACAAGGTAAAAAACCTTCTGACCCTTACTTTGCCATGCTGACTCGAGTTCCTCCCCAAGAAACCTGGGCACTGCTCCTGCTCACTCTTTACACCTCGGTTTGTTGCTCCTTGCTCAGCAGCATTTAAAAATAGTTTATTTGTTTTCTATTCTAAAAGGCGATGTCTAATTTACTTCTTCTTACTCCCTCCATAACATCAACCTCTTCAAGGTTCCTGAGCACTAAACCTCTTCGCTCCCTTCAACATGTCTCCACACCAATAATTTGCAGCTATTTCCAGTAAAATAAGGGCTTTGTCAGGTCCTTGCAGAAAGTAACTAAGGCCGCTTCTTTCTCAGTTGTATGTTGATAGTTATTTACCACTTGAGTAATGACTTTAGTTAAAGGCGTGCTAAAAATGCTAAATGTCACTATGTTGTAATAGCAACATACCCAGATTATGTGTTGCACCAAAATAGATTTTTCATGCCTGTATTAAAAATACAAACAACACCTTGCATTTCTGCAGGTTTCAGAGTATTTTAAAATTGATACGGGCCAAGGAGGAAGACAGTGGATACTACACTTTGGTTGCTGAAAATGAAGATGAGATTAAAAGATACACCTTCTCATTGCTAATACAAGGTAAGGAACCCCAAAGCCTTGCCCTCCAGAAGTCATGCCACACAGTAAAGACTTGATCCACTTACACACTGGATTGCCTGGAGTATGGATATACAAAAGGCATGAACCAGGGTGAGTGGAGGAGTGCGTGTGTGTTAGTCTCTGGAGCTTTTCTACCCTGATCCTGGCTTTCACTTCTGCACTGGCCTTGAGCCAAAAAGAAACTTTATCCTCCCAGCTAAGTTATTCCAGCTGACAGCAGAATGATAGCTAATTTAGCATGACATGGAGACGTGGCACAACTGCAGCACTTCCTTCTCATTGCTCTGGCCTAGAATCCACTCTGTCCTACAGGAGACAAGCACCTCCTGGATGAGTCTGTGCCTGTAGCTCTTGCTAAGATGTTGGCCAAACAACACCTGTCCTGCTTTGAAATTTGAAGTTGTTTTTTTTGTAGGCACTGACAAATAGTTTAACAAACTTCTGACTCCTTCCCAGTTCCAGCTCTGATCTCAGCCCTTGTGGATGATCACCATGGCTCTGCAGGTGGGCAGACAGTGAGATGCTTGGCAGAGGGGACCCCACTTCCCGATGTGGAATGGCTGGTGTGCAAGGACATTAAAAAGTAAGAGGAATGGGTGGTTTCTTATCTGAAAAATGACTTGTATCCTCAATTAGCTTAACATAATTAGCTTTCTGTTCAATAAGCCAACTCTGTGGATTTCACAGTCCTGGTTTGAGTAAGGATTTTGAGAAGTAGCTGTCCCTCCATTCAGGGAATATTTTTAATTTCCCAAATAGTTCAGTCTGCCTCATTACCACTCCTGTGTGTTTCTATATTTTCACTTGTAATTATTCCCCCCTAATTATAATTTTCACCTTCTAAGTATTTTAGACATGTGGTGTAATTGCTCCCATTTTTGCTAGTTCTATACTGGCTCTTTCTGTGTGTACTGGAAAGCTGCTTTTTTCCTTAGGATATTATCCAACAGGGAGGGGTAGATGATGCATGGAAGAAGGCTAGGAGGCTGGGTTCTCCTCTTACTGTGCTGAAACTACTTACTGCCTGGTGGGACGGTTGTCCTCCTAGCCCTGCCCCCAGAAGCCTTGTCCAGTGCTAAGGATTCTGTGAGAAATAGAGATCCATCCAGTGCCATAACTCCACTGGATACACAGTGACACCAAGGTCTATCTCTACCAGACCTGCTGGGCTGCATTGTTGGGCCCTCTAATCAACAGTAAGGAGGATCAGTATGCAAATTATTTTGAGGGAAGAAAGGTGCAGGTTTTTCACAGAGGCAATCTAAAGACCCTTCTGGCCCTTAAATGTATTGTTGTCAGAAGAAATTTGCAGGGAAAGGTAATTCTTGTTCTGTTCACTCTTATTTACCCATACTTAAACCAAATGCCTATTTCCCCCATTATTCTTCTCTGCAGGTGCAGCAATGACACCTCATGGACTCTTTTGACTAACAATATCTCTGATATTCACATGGAAGCCCACCTGGATGAGAAAAATATGGTGGAAAGCCAGGTGACCTTCCAGAAGGTAGAGGAAACCCTGGCGGTGCGATGTGTGGCAAGGAATGACCTTGGTGCTGTTACTCGAGAACTGAAGCTTGTGGCTCCCAGTGAGTTTGCTTTGTCCTTCTATGCAATTTCAGCAGCCAGTCCGACCCTCCTCTAACTCACCCCAGTTTTCCTAATGGCTAAAAATGTGAATTATTGTAGATAGTGAATTAAATTGGACTTTTTTCCCACCCTGGAACTTCTGAGGGTAAGGCATTTTACAGGTCTTTATGGTGCATCTGCTTTTTGCTTACTATGTGGCTCCATAATTCATTTTGCCATTTTATTAGCACTGGCTATGGGACATTCTTCTAGACTATCTGCATTTGGTTTTGAAACAAGATGGCAGAGCAGCTCTGGCCTTGGAAAGACTTTACAGTCACCAGCCTCAGGAACTGCTCCTGCCACTTCTGCAGGACATGGCAACTGCAGTGATAGGAGAGTCTTATGTGTGCGATGTTCCTTGTGGTTCAGGAGGAAAATATGGTCTATCTTCTTACTCCACAGCCTTGAGATCAGAGCTAACGGTGGCTGCTGCTGTCTTAGTGCTATTAGTGATCGTGATAATTTCACTGATTGTCCTGGTCATCATATGGAAACAGGTAATGTAGAAAAGTATTCCAGTTTGGGTGCTGAGTCCTGCTGGGTTTTGATCTGCTCTAAAGTTGGGTACAGGACTAATGCTTGGTTTTGCATTCAATGTGCTCTGCAGAAGCCGAGGTATGAGATTAGATGGAGAGTCATTGAGTCTATCAGCCCTGATGGCCACGAGTATATTTATGTGGACCCAATGCAACTGCCTTATGACTCCAGATGGGAGTTTCCTCGAGATGGGTTAGTGCTTGGTAAGTTTTCTGTAAGGGAATAACCTCACCCTTCTTTGGGGAGAAATTTAATGACGATTCTGAGGTCTCTGCAGGATTTGCAATGGAAGTTATGGCCACAAAGTCCACAGTCTCTCTGTGTCTGTCTGTTCTCCTCAGTTCTCCTTCCTGATCTTCTTCTTCTACAGTGGCATCAGCCCTGAGGTCTTTGTGTTAGTGTCTCCTGTGCCTCCATTCTAGTTCTCCTCCACATGCCCTGTGTGCAGTGTCCACCCCTATGTGACTTAGGGGACTGTCTCAGTGTTAAATGCCCTTTTCAACACTCACTTCTGCTAAGGCATCCACAAGAAGGATGTCAGTATATTTTATCGCAAGACATTTATATACTTACATGCAGAGGCCAAGAAAATCTGCAACTAGTTATGTAGTTTTATTAAAAATATTTTTTCAATTATTAATCCATGCCACGCACATATCAGTGCTGAGTAACTGCATATTTTTGTGGCTACTGTCCTTCTTCCTTCCCCTTCTGCTTTCTTGCTTTGCTGTTCCTCATTGGAATTCATACAGAAGTCAGTCGTAATTACTTCCTCAAGGCTGGCCCAATCTCGCTTTTATATCAATTGAAAGAGTAATGACTATAGAAAATTTTAATGTTCTATCCAAATAGTGCTTTAAACATACAAGGCTTGCCTCTCTTGGAGATATCTGTGCACCAAATTGTATCACAAAACAGAGGAGAAGAAGAAGAAATGTGTTTTGTTTGATATATTTCAACATACTCCCCTGGTGTAGTTCTTCACCATCAGAGAGAAAGAGTTAATTCTTGAAAGAAGCAAGACAAAAATTTCTGGTTCAGGAACAATATCCTTTAATTAAATTCATGTTGCTAATTGAAGACTAGAGGAGGGTGGATGTTTTATGGAATTATGTTATTACAACCCAGACTTTAATTATATGCCTAAATAGGATTTGTCAGATCTGAGTTGTTAAAGACCACCTCTGTGACTTTGTCTCCCTCTGACTCATGAGCACCAGCCTGCTTTAATGCTTTCTTGTTTACAAGTGTATTCAGAATAGTCAGTAACTTTAAAACCCAATGCTCCATATCCTTTTGGCAATCTGGATTGCACAAGTGCTTTTCTTGACATACTTACCCGCTGGCACTTCTGTCATATTAAATTCTTGCTGGTGAGGGGGGACCCTCTTTTGTTTCCAGGGCTGACAATTCTGGTTTGTGTGGATTTTCTCTTATCTAAGTGGGAGATGACAGCAAAGCAATTACACCTTTAGTTCAGGAAGGCTCTGAAGCAGGTTACAAACCCATTTTGGCTCAGCCAGATGAGTGTTTCCCATCCTAGCTGTGTAAGCCAGCTGGCATTTATTTGTTTTTTCTAGCCAGTAGTTCCTGGAGTGCAGTGCTGTGTTAAATGCCAACTCTGAACATTGGCTGGATGGAGCCTCAATTGATAAATTTGGGTTACACTGCAAATTTCCCTTTGCACTCGCTGATCCACAGTATCTGCCATGCTGATACTGCTGTTTAAAGGGCCCATGAACTGGTGCAAGTCCAGGAGATGTGTACCAGAAGGAACAGTGCAGTAATGCCATGAGCTGTTTGAACACCACTGCCTTCTCCTGGCTCTGCTGAGAATTAGTGAGGTTCCAGCAGGACTTGGACCTCCTTGTCTAGCTGACAGAGCTGAGAGCAGCACCTTTTGAGGAATGGGGTCTGAGTGCTGCTGCTCAGGATACTAGGGTGGCTGTACAGAGACAGCAGAATTGCTCTCATCACTTCCCAGCAAGCCACTCATTTGTCCTGGTGACCTCAACAAAATGAAGTGCTGGTCTGACACAGAATCAGACCCATGCCCATTTGAAAAAGGCAAGTTAAGATTCAAGTCACACAGCACTCAGAGATGTGGTACCTAATTTCATGAGTCTAGACTGGGTAGATTATAAAGTTTGATGCTTGTTTGGCTTTTAATATAGACCAAGATACTTATTGCTTCATTTGGGGTGGGTTGATTATCCCAGGTCAATTTTAGCAAAAGAAGCACCCAGCTGAGATGGTTGCATCTGGAACAAATTCACAGACTTCACCTTTGTATTTCTGTTCTCTGAGCAGAGAAGCAGCACCTCTCTGGCAGGCACAGCAGATAAGCTCTGTGGATGGGTACAGAGGCTGAATCAGCTGCTGTTCCTCCATTAGTTTGAGGGGTGTTGAGCTGCTGCTGTGTCTGCACAGTCCCCCTATGGTGGTGAAGCAGCATTGCTCCTTCAGCAAGCAGGTCATAGCAGTGCCTTTATACTGAAAAGTAAACTCCCACTATAATTTTGAGCTTCAATGAAGCACTCATCAAGAATACGATGGCATTACAGATGCTTCCAGTTCTTGAACAGTTAGCTCCCACCTGGCTCCAAATTTCAAATGCAAAAGAAATGGGGCTTGGGCTACATCTGCAGAGAGGGTTGAAAAGGGGAAATAGCAGTGATGGCTCCCTGCCACTCCGGAAGTGCTCTCACTGTCTCCACATGCACCCCAGCCCAGCAGAGGTGATGGAGAGGGAGATGTGTGCCTCATGCTCAGCTGACAATATGGTTTTGGGGAGGAATTGGCTTGTGAAGACAATAAGATCAAGGAGCATCAGCAAATGCCATCACATTCTGAAGGGCTGCATCCTGCCATATGGCTCCCAGGCCTTTAGTCTGAAAAGTTTCAGGGGCCAAATTTCAGACTCGTGTTGTTTGAATTAGTCTGAAATTTAGTGTGAAGCTTTCTCACATTCTGATCGGAAAGGACAACCTTTGGAGCATGGGAATCTTGAAAAGAAATCACGTAGTTTCTGTGGGCATGACAAACTATGCTGTCATAATTTTGGAGAGGTTTGTCAGTGTTAACTCAGCTAAGCATTCTCTAACCATTTCTTGTGCTTGTTAATGATGTAGATATTGTTAGGCTGGAAATTTTCTTTCAAAAGCATGTGTACAATAAAAGTGGGGGTAGTAACTAGAGGATAACAGAAACATATGGCATTGCATGCCAGATAACACCTTCAGAAGTGTAAAAGGTGACAAGTTCAAACTGCAAACGAATGTCAAAGACAAAATGCTTTATCTCCATAGTAAAAGTCACTACTAATTCTTTCTGTGCTCAAAGTCAAAAAAGTAACATAAAATCAAAGTGACAGCTTGTCAGGCATATGATTATATTCTGGCATCTGGACCTCATGCAGGTTCATTCACTAAGTGTTGCCTTGATGAACTTGGTTTTCAATGCAGAAGCTATGAAATACAGTATTTTGGAGTATGTTTGTACAGTTCATTTTTCTCTAAAATATTGCTCAATCTGTACACAATTCTTCTGGAGACTGTATCCATATTAGAAGACAGGATATATTAATCCAAAATTTTTGTCTAAAGTGATTTGTGGGAAGAGTAAAGGATCTATAAACATTAGGTGTTTCATTGCAGCACTTGGAAATTTGCAATACAATTTATTCCAGCAGATGAAACACACTTGTACATTAAACTTCAGAGAAGTCTCCCTTCATACATGGTCAACATGCATTTCAGCTTCTTGCAGATCTGCAGTGGTCCTGCCTGTCTATTTCTGAATGTGCTGTTGATGTGCTTTAGTCCATTTTACTGCTGGATGTATCCAGCATTACATAATAGAACAAAACTACAGCTGAGGGACCCAATTCAGATTTGTAAGTCAGGTACACACCTATATTTTAATCAGGTGATGACTGAGGCAAAGAGGTCAGCTTGAGCCTAGGACAAGCCATGATTAGAGAGGATAAAGTGAAGATGGCAGGGTACAGGAAGAAATGAATTTCAATGAGCTGAGCTTCCAGGTGCAGGTGTGCTCTTGATGTTTGCTTGCATCTTTTTAAGAATTGTACTTAATGACAGTATTTCATATCTGCTTTTTCTGCTTAGAAACAACAGGAATAGAAATAATACCAGTGGTCTGGCTAAGGGAATGTGCCCTTTCCACACAAGAATCAACTTGCAGAGGAATGGAGACAGGAAAGGAGCTGAATTGCTGTTACTTTCTGAAATAAATAATGCTCTCCTTTGTGTTCAGGTCGGATCCTTGGTTCGGGTGCATTTGGAAAAGTAGTTGAAGGGACTGCATATGGACTGAGTCGCTCTCAGCCAGTGATGAAAGTAGCTGTGAAAATGCTGAAACGTAAGTCATCATGGTTCCATTTCCCAAGCTAGGTAGGGCAGGTTCCCACAGGGTTTTTCAAACATTGCTTGTTATAAATTAATTCTTCATATCTAAAGTTGAAAATGAATGGTGGGATGACTGGATTTTAAAATTATATGTTAGATTGTTTTATGGCATTTCAAGCATGAAGGTACATGGCTTTTGAAAACATCCAAAGTTCAGGTTTAGCTGAGCAGCCACAATAACTCAACAAATACTGAGAAAGCTAAAGTAACCATGAATGTCTGTGAACAGATGAGAGCTACACAACAAAGGGAAATAGGCAGGTCTTGTGTAAGAATCTTAAGTTCACTGAAGATTTCCTAGTTCATGAGAACTGAGAATCTGATGCAGTGATTCTGTAGGAGCCATGGGGCGCTTGCTTGTGTTGAATGAGCAGCTTGTAGAGTGCTTCTGTGCCACACTACACCCCTGGAGAGGAACAAACAGACTGGGTCAGCTACTGAGCCACATCAAGTGAGTCCCTTATTAATCATTCGTGACTCCTCTCCAAGTCCCAAGAAAGACACTTATCAAGTAAAGGATATGGTCTTCTTCAAGAAACCATGGCAGCAATGCTCCAATGAGGCAAGCAAGGAGAAATTGTTTGTTAATATGAAAAAGGTGATTGCTCCCACTGAGTGGCTACTGTGTTTTTTCTACAGCTACAGCTAGATCCAGTGAAAAACAGGCACTCATGTCTGAACTGAAGATAATGACACATCTTGGCCCCCACCTGAATATTGTAAATCTGCTTGGAGCTTGTACGAAATCAGGTGGGTTTGGTTGACAAAATAAAGGTTTGCTGTGGGGTCATCATTCAGTACTTAACAAGCACATCGATGCCTAAAGATTTTTGGCTTTTTATGTAATCTTCATGTATTTGTAGCTCTGTAGACTGTTAAATGCCCAGGTATAACTTCTAGTACTTTCCCAGCTTTCTTTCCCACAGCGAACAAATGCTTATTGATGCATTTTAAACATTTTATTTAGTCTTGCCTGTTAGTTTACTAAGGGCCTTTTCTTTTGCACCATGTAATCATAGACACAACAAAGGTAGGGCAGGAGATTGGGAGGAGAGCTCCAACGGGGCAGAACCCAGGCAGGAGATTATCTAACCAACTGCTCCTCTGTTTGTATAACATTGGCTACATATTCTAATTGCCAGATCTTATAAAATTGTACAAATTTAATTCGGAGCACTTTTTTTACTATATTGTGTACCCAAAGGCTTTCAAGTAAATGTTTGCTCTTATATTATTGTTCTGACATTGTTTAGAAAAGTTTGTGTTCTATTTCCAGGCATAAACACAGGTTTCAAGTAAAGGATTTACCAACAAATATAAACAAATATAGGTTTCAGAAACCTGCCTGATATTTGGTAATAATTGCAGTCATAACTTAATAGATAGAAATGCATTAACTCACAACTCCATTTTCTACTACTTTTGGAGTCTTTTTGTGTTTGTTTCTGTTTTTCAAAGACCCCACTCATAATGCATAATTTTGCTTTATTTTAACAGGTCCTATTTACATCATTACTGAATACTGTTTTTATGGTGATCTGGTGAACTACTTGCATAAGAACAGGGACAACTTCCTGAACCGACACCCAGAAAAGCCAAAAAAAGATTTGGATATCTTTGGGATGAACCCTGCTGATGAAAGCACAAGAAGGTCGGGAAAAAAAGGAAAAAAGAAATACCTGATATGCAACTTAAGGACTTAAGTCACTATTAACCCTTATTCCATTACTCTCATTCATTGGTTTAAAGCCCTCCCTAATTTTTCTCGTTAGACTTTTATTTGTCAGGTTTCATAGGTCTGGGAAGGTTTTAATAGTTCTTGTTCAGTCTTCCTGTCCTGGATTTGTGTTACCTGCATGTAGAGATGCCTGCAGTCTAAGGACCCCTGTGGTTTCTCCATAGACACCCTGACATCCCAAAGAAGATTTTTGTTAATAAATCACAGCCCAGTGTTTCTTTTTTTTTTTTTTTAAATATCCTTTTGGCTCTACACACCAAACTTTTAAAAGTAAAGGGCATCTACCTGTCTGCTTGTTTCCATGCTTGGGGAATTTCCACTGTCTAAAACTCCTTCCATTCAGACAATCTGGCAGAGCTTGTTCTCCAAGCTCAGGTCCTCTCCTTTATCTACCAATAGCCACTCTCGACAGTTTCCTAATGGTTAATGTTCATCCCATAGCTTTTTCCAGACGATGGTTGAGGAATTTTGTCATCATACATTCAGCAATAAAGCAATGCCATAAAACTAGCCAGGATTTAAAAGGTAAACAGAGATTCATTCAAAAAACCACTCAGACAAGTAGATAACTTGATAGCTGAGTAAAGCCAGGACTATTCATCTGGGCATGGGTTTGTTCAGCAGGACTGGATTTGATGCAAACTGTCTGGGTGAATAAATTACATCTATCATTTGGAATACTTTGAGCTAAAAGCCCTAGGTAGTGATACTTGAGTTCAGTGGGATTTTGGGACATAAGGCATGGTTACATACCTGACTGTTGGCAAAAGCCTACATTTGAAGCGCTTGTGTTTGACTACAGGATACACAGTAACATGTATTAATAAGTGATGGTTATGTTATATATATGATATGTGGTAATGATATATATGTATATATATGTATTCCCTAACAAGAAGCCAGATGTTGGATTTCACATCAGTACAGTGGTACACCTTAAGCGAACTGTTAGATACATGCATGCTGTGACAGGGAAGTCACTAGCTGAATACACTTGTACTTTTTTTTCCAATTTCAGTTACGTGATATTATCGTTTGAAAACACTGGAGAATACATGGACATGAAACAAGCTGATACCACTCAGTATGTGCCAATGCTGGAGAGGAAGGAGGGCTCTAAATACTCTGATATTCAGAGATCTGTGTATGATCGGCCTGCTTCGTATAAAAAGAAATCCATGACAGGTAATGTAGGACTGTCCCTTCTGCATATATCATTAATACAAATTACTCTAGTGTAAACACATATCTTATTTTTGTCCTCTAAATGCACACAAACTGCTTAGCTCTGTTCAGCAAGAGCATAAGCTGTAAGCTAAAAGCTTGTGGTTGTGCTCTTCCATTATGCTCTGGGGGTAGGAGTGCATGTTGCTGGAGCAGAAGGGATCCAGTTGCGTATTTGTTTCTGTGCTGAAGCGCTGGGTGGTTGTGCTCTGCAATGGGGCTGTAGGCACTCTTTGGAGGCAGTGATTTTATCAGTCTTGTAGTTTGAAGGATTTTGAACAATAGCAATGACCAATAATAATAGTAGTTTATATTGTTCTGTTTCCACTTACATTTCACATTAACTGAAACTTACCAAACCCAGAACACTCCCAAATACTTTCCTGGATTATGTAATGAAGCTAATGAATGCATCCTATTCCCTGTCCCTGTTCTCAGAAAGCAAATATGCTTTTGTTTAAAAACAGACACTGTCACTTCTGCCTCCAGGCCCCAGAAACGGAACCATATCCAGTCCCAGATTTACATGGCAGACTTATGCACTCATGTTGTGCTCTAGGACAGTCGGGGAAAATGAATCACTGAATTTTTGACTGTTTTTTTCTGACATTTTTCATAAAAGAAATAAGAACTGTTGCCATAGAATTCCTGACCCTTTTTGCTGGTGTTGGATTAGTCACAGTGAATAATTCCTGGGAAACAACAACATTCAGCAAAAATAAACAGATAAAAATGTACATGCATGCACAAAATCCTAGTGAAGGCATCACCTCTGAATAAATATTTTTGTACCACACACTGAATAAACAACCTGTGTGACATTCCAGGAAACTTTTTTAACTTTACTTTTTCCTATCATTCCCAGGGGAAAAAATTACAGACAGGAGAAAACCCAAAACCTTTATTTAACCCTGGTTGTTTTTAAGAATGCAGTATGTGTCAGTGACTGATGCAGACATTAAAAGTGGTAATAGTTACTACGAAAAGACTGTTTTGGTCATGGTACTCTGCTAAAATCATCATCTCAGAATCATGATAGGTAGGGAAAGATGAATGCTACTTTCACACCCCACAGCAAAACCATATTTTTCTTCTTTTTTCAATAGAATCAGAAGTCAAAAACCTTCTTTCAGATGACAGTTCAGAGGGCCTCAGCCTACTGGATTTGCTGAGCTTCACCTACCAGGTTGCACGGGGAATGGAATTCTTGGCTTCTAAAAATGTAAGTCAATTTAAAAAAGCAGGTAAAATGGAAAAAGGTGTAAAATTTTCTTCTGCAGCTATGGGTTTTAAATTAGATTTTGAGCATATGACACAATATAGTATTCTTTTTGGAGATATAGACAGCTTTTTCACTTACCTGGAGATAGAGATCACCATGGTGGGAAAAAAATCAAAGCAGCAGTCTGGCCTCTTCTCCTGCTGCATCCAGTGGCACTGCTGGAGTCAGGGTGTCAGAGATGTTGGAGGATCAGAGCAGAGTCTGGGTGAAGGGTCCATACAGTCACAGACCAGCATGGTCAGAAGCATAGGCATATCATTAGTACATGATGGGTACAATGGGAAAGGGTGACCTCACTTTTGCGTCCCCCCTACAATGCATCCATGTGAGACTTCGCTGGTCCTGAGGACTGGTGCCTTCCTGCCCCTGTTAGCAGGTGCTTGTTCAGTAGAAGTTCTTGCTAGGACTGTACCTAGAAAGTCCACCCTTTTGTAAGGGCAATGGCTCTCATGGAATAAGCATGTCCTTGAACAACTTCATTTTTCTCCATACAGTGTGTGCACCGTGACTTGGCCGCTCGTAATGTCCTCCTGGCTCAAGGAAAAATTGTGAAGATCTGTGACTTTGGGCTGGCTAGAGACATCATGCATGATTCCAACTATGTCTCCAAGGGCAGCGTATGTACTTAATCTCCAGAGCTCTGCTTTAACTGAACTGAAAACTGCTGGTGTTAAATGCTATTTCATGTTCTTGCCATTCAGTGTTGGTTACAGTAATTGACCGTTGGGATGAATGCTCCTCAGAACAATTTATCTTCAGTTCATTAATTCCTGTAACTTTTCTGACTCTATTTTAAAGCCAAAAAGTACACATTTAGTACTTCGCAGTCATACATTTTTAACCGGCAAGTTTTGTGACTGGATAAATTATTCAGGAACTGTCAAACAATGACATATCAGACCTAGTTCAGCAGTGCCAGATTTTGCATCATACCTTCAATCAGACTGGTCATTTGCTAGTAACAAAATGAATACAGTTATGGTTTAACTAGTTTTTGTGAGGCGCAATGAGTAGCATCCTGGTACCTCTGTATTAAATTGAATTAAAAATAAAGACTAGCAAGGTTAATATAACTTTTCTTATAGGGAGAGGTTAGTCCTGGCTATCAAACAACAATTGCAATGGTAGGCATTTCTTTAATGACTAATCTGTGTGTTTGGGCTTTCTTTCTTTTCGTTACAGACTTTCCTCCCAGTAAAATGGATGGCACCTGAAAGTATTTTTGACAACCTGTACACAACATTAAGTGATGTCTGGTCTTACGGCATTCTGCTGTGGGAAATATTTTCTCTTGGTATGTACCGTGAATATTTTCCTATGTATAGTGATTAAGTTTTTTCAATTCAAACTGTTCTACATGAAGTATTTCAAATTCTACACATAAAAATATATGTGTGAAACCCACTCTTAGTTGTTCTTCTATATGGGGCTTCAGATTCCAGTGTTGGGTGTGAAGTGAAATGTCCATACTCTCCCAAAGTTCTCTTTAGTTTTGGTGAGGATTTTTTGTTCGAATGTTTCAGGGTTTTGTTTTTGAAATATACTTTTTTTCTATAAAACTAAAAAAACTGTGTGAAAATCTTTTGTGGAAAAGTATTGGTGTGCCATAACAGGATTGATTTTCTGTCTAATATGAGAAGGAACATGTTTCTCCCTTGCAATGGGGTGCCTGGGGCTGCAGCCCAGCTCAGCAGCTGGTTTGAAACAGTCTCTTCATACCCGTTTCAAAAGAGACTGTCTCAGTCCCATTACAGAATGAAAATTAATGTCAGTCTTCTGGGACACTGATTTCTCATTTGCAGGTCAACACTGTTCACACAGTTGGTTTATGGCAGCATAAAGTGGTTATGACAATATATAGCAGTTACAGACAATGTACAGCTCCCAGCTGGGAACAGCCTGGCTCTCTCATCAGCCTCATTAATTAGCCTCCTGGATGGTTGGATGGCCCGCTTCCGTGAGCATGCACTGCCCAGATTTACTGCCAGCAGAATTAGTCATGCCTGTATGGGATCTACCGCTACCCCACGGCAAGCCCAAGCCTAATGTTATTTTCTAGAATAAGTTGTCACATAGCTGCTTCTCAGAAAACAACAGTTGCACCACTATTTATGGTATTGATTACTGTAATATCTGGGCATTATAGGATCCTGTAAATATCGATTCCCCAACACCCCTTGGAGGCATGGGAGTGCTGTTAGATAGCTCAGGATGTGAAGCACTGTAGTTTGCTGCCCTACCTTTAAAAAAGGTTCTGAAGCCAAGTTTTAGGTGAAAATCCTGCTTTTGAAAGGGCTGAGGTTTCTGAAGTAATAATATTGTATGCCTCCTCCATCTGGGAAAGTTGTTTTTTCTTGGAGGGTAAAACATATCCTCAGCAGTGTTTGTTAAGAACATTTTAACATCTTGCTACCATGCTGACTTCAGCTTGAATGACCCTTTTACACATCAGCAACAACCAAGCATGAGTGCAACGATGTCTCTGTGCTGCAGACCCAAATTATTAGTTAACTGTGTCAGCTTGGGCCAAGTCCAAACTTTTTGACAACCCATGCATGTGACATGTTAGCTATTGTCTGAAGCCAGCTGCCCAGCTGGGACGAGTGGGGTACGAAGGGGACTTACACCAAGGCTTTGGGCTTGCAGCCAGGATGAGGTGTGTTACTCAGGCTGTGTCACTCTCAGCTGTCCTACAGGTGCCAAAGACAATAATGCCAGACAGAGCAAGCATCTGGGCTAAGTTCTCACAGAAAGGCAGTGGCAGGGCAGAGCTGTGACCTCAGCCATGCCAAATGCAGGCTGATGACCTCATCCAGGTATCATACACTCTCTGTCCCCAATACATTCTATAAACACTGTAAAAATATTTTTTTTCTAACTAGTAACTACTTCAATCTTTCCTAGCCAGCGTTTCACATTAGGGCTTAATGTCGTCAAGACAATAGCCCTGATGTGAAACACTGGCTAAGAAAGAATCATTCTGATGTCATGTTAAATTACAGCATTAACACTGCATGACATGAACAGGAAGACAGTATTTGGGAACTCCGCATGGATAGGCAAGTACAGAGTAGTACTTTTGCTTCTCTTTTGTCTGCAGGTGGCACACCGTATCCTGGCATGATGGTTGATTCCACTTTCTACAATAAGATCAAGAGTGGATACCGAATGGCCAAACCCGATCATGCTACCAATGAAGTGTATGTGTGCATTTGGCTTTTCCACACCTGGCCAGTCTCCAGAGAATTTTGGCTTTAGTTTCTGTTTGGTCGGTTATGTTCCTCTACTAGTTGGTTAAATTGGTTTCCATCTTATCTGCAGGTATGAGATTATGGTGAAGTGCTGGAACAGTGAACCAGAGAAGAGACCTTCTTTCTACCATTTGAGTGAAATTGTGGAGAGTTTATTGCCTGGAGAGTACAAAAAGGTTTGCTCTTTTTAATTTTCTTCGTGTTTTCTGTATACTGCTTCAGAGGGAATTATAAGAATTGTTCCAGCCATCAGAGCCATGAGTGCTGAACTGGCACATTCTAACCTATGTGAATTGTGTGATTAGCATGGGGACCTTGCACGTTCAGTTTCTTTATTCGAGCTTACTGAGAGAAGCAGCTCTGCGGTATTAACTGGGAAGCAGAACTCTTCCTGTCTAATTAAATCCTATCAACTCAATTTTTCTACTGGAGAACTATGTATTTTCATGGTATTTTGTAGGCAGTGAAATAATTCTATAAAAGGGACTTCTTGGCCCATGTGTATAATCTCCCTGTCTCTTTCCTTGGACCCTGAAGCCAGCAAGTTCTCCCCTCATACCTCTGATAGCTCTGGCCAAGTTGTGTCTGCCCCATCACTGAGTGTTTCATTTTCCCCACCAACCTTAATTCCCTTCTCCCTACACTTCTTTCACATCTATTTGTCTGCTTTGTGCTGCTACATTTGCTCCTGCATCATCTAAAACTTAGGTGTCACTTCTCCCTTCAATTAAAGATTCTGGACTTCTCTATCCAATGTTGCTGGCTCATAGGGCAGAATATTTTCTAGGCTAATGAATCACAGCTGCCCATCTGAAGAAAGGCAGCCTTAGTGAATAGCATCTAATGAGGGGGTTGAAATGATTATTTTCAGAGCTATGAGAAGATTCATCTGGACTTCCTGAAAAGTGATCACCCAGCTGTCACACGCATGAGAGGGGATTGTGACAATGCTTACATTGGTGTAACCTACAAGAACGAAGACAAGCTAAAGGACAGGGAGAGTGGATTTGATGAGCAGAGGCTGAGTGCTGACAGTGGATACATCATTCCCCTGCCTGACATTGACCCTGTTTCTGAAGATGAGCTTGGCAAAAGAAACAGACACAGGTAGGTGCAGTTCACAGATCCCGTAGCCCATAGTCACCATTTGGGGTCATGTTTGGCAATGTCCATTTACACTTTCCAGCATCATACTCTGCAAATGGTTTCCTTAGCTCTCTTGAAACTACTTATTGGGGGAGTTGCATATAAATATGGTAGCATGACTGACCACAGTGCTTCCAATGCGAAAAAAATAATTTTGCCTGTTTTGTGGTTGCCAGGGTAAGGGGACTGTTGGTAGGGTGCTTCTGCGTGTTTCTGGGACTCCCTTAAAAGCTTGGTCAAGTCACAGTGGTTGTCTGGTAGCTCTCTGGGCACATTTTGCAGCACATCTTACCTCCACAGCTCAACAGCTTGGAGCTTCATATGAGATCTCAAAGGATTGATTTTTTTGTATGAGACAAATTTCAAAATTTTGGAGAAGTTGTTTATAATATCTTCTATGGTATAGTTTTCTATGAAAGCAGGGTATCCAGAACTCTTTACTTCTCTCTTGTCAACTTGTGTGACCAATTCCACTACAACACAACACTGTGTGACCCTAATTGTGAATGGCACAGGTTTAATTCAGCACTTAATTCATAGTATATAGAATCAGCAACCTGGAAATTTTTTTTTTTGGGGTATATTTTTGTGCATTATTCAAGAGAGGGAAGAAAGAAGTCCCTAAAAGTACTATCAAAATTAAGACATATTACCTCTCTCTGTTCTCTTACTGTCTGTTATTGCTATCTTCTTTTCACCTGACCTCCCTAGATTTACCTAAGTGACCTATTGTCACAGTAGTGTCATAAAACTATTTCTCCAACAAGAGTCTGGCTGAAAGTGCTTGGAGGAATATAAGAACAACCTGCTCCTTTGAAATCCAAGGTGATTCACTACCTCTGATATATGAGATTTGTCATGTCCTAAGAAACTGGTGGTAGTGTTCAGTTCTGCTAGAGACTGGAATATTTACCCAGCCACAGTCACCATGTACCTTATCTCTGAGGTATTTGTCTCTTCCAGTTCACAGACATCTGAAGAAAGTGCCATTGAAACTGGTTCCAGTAGCTCTACCTTCATCAAGAGAGAGGACGAGACCATTGAGGACATTGACATGATGGATGACATTGGGATCGACTCCTCAGACCTGGTGGAGGACAGCTTCCTGTAACCCCACCGACACATTCCAGCTCTGCACAAGGGGAAGCTTCCTGTGTTGTCTACAGAGTTCTGCTCCACAGAGAAAACCACTTTACTGAAAGGTCAAGGATGTGAAGAGGAGGTGGATTTGTAGAGAGGAACTCCCAGAAATGGGCAGAGGAATCAGCCTGAGTATAAATGAAAGAGACATGTTGAAGATGGATTTTTTAGTGTTGCTTCTTGCAGTACTTCAGTAGCATCTCAGTGTTGTTTGCCATTCAAACTGGTAGGAGGATGAAGGAAAAGGCCACAAACAGACCAGTTCTGTGTTTCAAGGGCATTCATATGACTTTGATGGATCAATTTTCCACTGCAGCAATACTTCACCATTGTAATTATGTAAATAACTGTCTACTCAAGGATCTTTTGAGGTGCACGTTGAACATATGCCATGGATTTCAGAAGAGGTCACTCACGAATTTTGTGTACTTCCTCCCTCAATCTCAATGTCAGCTGCTGTTGAACTATCATGTGAATTGAAGAACATGCAAAAACCACTTTTGGACCAAAAAGGTCTAAAACCACAAGGGACTGACTGGTACTATAAAACATGTTACTTTTTACCATTAGTGCAAGTAAAGGGGAATAATAATGATAATAATAATGATAATTAAAAGTCAGTCTATAATAGGTGTTAGAACCTAGTAAGTCTTTATTAACTATAGAAGGTAGCTGTTTTCAAGATAATACTACTACTGTTTTCAGTAACACTAAATGTATATTTTAAAATCCATTGTCCTTCAGTAAAAGCTTTTTAAGTGCAGGGGAGAAAATTCCAGCCCAAAAATTTTTATGAAACAATTCTTTTTTTTTTCTGATCTACACAGAATGATAATTGTTCTGGTTAGCTAAAACTACTTTAATGGAGAAAAAATTTAAGATTTTTTTTCCTCTAATGAGCTGAGGAGCTTTTCTAATCAGATATACTAGAAGCAATTAGTTTTCCTCTGACTGAGGTTCTAAAAATTTAAATTTAAAAAAAAAAATTATGACAGATTCCCAAGATGCTGGGGAATGGAAGATTATGATAAACCACCAGCAATATCCCATTATTAGTGTTTCATGGGTACTCAAAATCTTATCCTGGGGTTAGCTGTGAAGAACTGATTCGATATTTGAACTGTTCAAGAAATAAAGACATATCTCCTATACGAGACTGAAACTCGAGTTCAAATAAGCAGAAATAATTCTGCAGCAAATATTCTTGTCTTAGTTTTCAAGTTTAAACAGGAGCAGAAAGCTCTGTTGTCTTTGCAGACTGCAACTACAAAAGGTAAATGCTTCTAGGAGTGGTTTTTGGAAGAAGGTGCATGAAAATGAACCTGTTCTCAGTCTGCAATTGTTGGTTTTTGACACCACTTATATGAGCAAAGTATTATGATTACTGCTATCACTGTACAATGTGTTACTGAGATATGATGCTTTGGAAGACTTACATGTGAAAAAAGCCACATCGCTGCCAAGGGCCCCATCCTTTCTGATGCTCAACTTTCAAACTTTGCCTTAATTCAGTGCAGTGAGCACCTCTTAGGATGTGCCCAGCCTCGGTTACAACATAACCAATGCCAATGTGGTGCAAACTCATTCCTGTGTTGCAGTATTTTCCTAGGAAGTGTGAAAGACGGACCAGCAGTGACTGACAGAACATGCTGCCATGTTAAACTACAGTTTACCTTCAAATGGCCCTACAAAAAGCTCCGCAAGTCCCCTTGACTTCACTTATTGTGGACAGTTTTGGACCAAATAAAATCAAATGCAATATTGGCAGTGTTATGGTGTGGGACACCACACAGGCAAATAATTCTGGGTCTGGGTTTCAAACTGTCACCTGGCTGAGGCGGCGCACAAGATCACAGCAAATGTGAAAACAGGACCTGAAGCGAGCCCCCACATTTTCAACCCCGATGGAAGCTGACAATCAGAAGGAATGGTGAATGATGGTGCATTCTCTACTTCTACTTTTGACAGATCAAGACCAAGTGTCTACCTGGGACCATGCTTTAGCCAAGCACATCACTGAGCTCTGTATGGGGACAACTGTGAAACAGACTCTTGATGCAGCCAGGACAGATGAGACAATGTGAAATCTCCCTCTGGTTACGAACTATGAATTGAGGAAACACAAATTAACTATGGATATCCCAGATATCTGTATGGCCACTTGAGAGCACAAGTGCCTTAATTTGCATGTATAGTCTTTACAACTAGACATTCAAATTAGGCAAGCAATTTCACCTGCATTTTTGCACATGGCCTAGTGTTCTTCAGGGTTTGAAAATCAGCCCCAGTATGTTTTACTATATCAGTTACTGGAATCTAAGGACATTTTCATGCAGATTTGCCTTCCCCTCACCAGCTTCATTCTGTATCTCACAGTGCATCTCAGGCTAAACTCAAATTGTGAACCAGAGCTGGCTCACTTTCTGGTACACGGTAATGTTAATTCTCCATCTTGTCAGAGTATTTTGCAGATGAATTGCATCCATGGCAGGGGTCTAGCCAAACCCAACTCACTGCAGGCTTGGAATCAGATAAGCTGGCCTGGAAACTGGAATGAGAAGGAGAGGAAGACAGAGGATTTACTATAGAGGGAGAAGTGTGAGAGGATGAATTGTTTAGTTTCACAATATTATCAGTATTACAGACTTTTTTTTTTACGGCTTACTTTTTGAGAAGCCACTGGAAGAGATATTCCCAAACCTTTTGCTACAGTAATTGTATAACGACAATCAGTGTTATCCTATGAAATGCAGCTTTTGATTTGGAATGGCCAACCAATTCCTTACAGCGTGGTCTGCAACTTGTACAAAATGGTCCTATTACATGATGAAGGACGTGAGATATGATGATGTTATACATCAATATGTATATAAGTATTTTTATATAGACTTCTAGAATACTGCCAAAACATTTATGACAGCTATATCACTGCCTTTGTTTATATTTTTTTTACTGTGATATATTCCACAGGCACGTTAACTGTTGCACTTTGAATGTCCAAAAGTTATATTTTAGAATAATAAAAAAGGAAGTGTTTCCAAAATGATGGCTGTTGTGAAATGTTTGAAGAAGGGCAAACTGGCCTGAGTGGTGGTAGGCACAAAATGTATTTCAAAAATGCCCCTGTTGATATTTTGTATTTGAAAAAATCTTGTAAATTAAGATCTCTATATTTCAATAAATGATATATAATTTAAGGATATGTGAGGGGTCTATACTCACTTATTGAAAGATGGTTATAAAAAATCAGTCTTACTCAGGGATTTTTTCCCTCAAGCGGTTTTTGGTTGAGTTCTCTGCAAAGGCATCAAGCAATAATGACAAGTATGTCTCCGAGCCCTTCCAGTGGGTATAGTGAGGAAGTGCTGGCAGCAAATGACCTGGATAGCAAGTGACATCCGTGCGGAGTCATATTACCTCCCAAGACACAGCAGGTGTGGTGCTTCAGCACTGAGTGGGTGGGTGGGCACTGGGCTCCCTGCACAAGATGAAACCCTTGGCCTTGGCACCATGTGTGCTGGGGGAGTTGATGCCTGCTGGTCTGCACACACTCAGGAAAGGCCTTTGGCTACAGGGTTTTTTGAACCTGTGCTGAACTCACCTCCTCTGTGAATCAAACCAGATTTTTAGTATGGTTCTGTGCTCCCACAGTAATCAATTTTACACAGTGTATTTAAGTGAATGTGAATTTGAGAAGATTTGCAAGATTTCAACCTGAAGTCAGAGTTAAACTTGACAGCTGCACTTCCTGCACCAAAGCCTGTCTTGGTTTCCCAGTGGGAGCTAGGCAGGGCTGGCTGTGGGAATGCCCTGTGGATAGGTAGGTTAGCAACCTTCTGTCCTTGGGGCGGTCACTGTTCTTGTGGCAGTCACTGTTCTTGCTGAGAACTTGCTGAGAGATAAACTCTCCATCTAACATTTCCCCCTCCTCATTCAAATGGGGTGCAGCATCCTGGGCCCTTGCCTTAGATAAGAGAGTAGGTTGTCTCTCCTTTGTGTCTCCTTGCTGAAAGAACTCTTTATCCTGTAACACTGCACGGACACACACCACTTCCTGTCACCACAGGGGGACAGGAAAGAGTCCTGGATGTGTTTATGCCCTTACATCCTGCTCAGCTGCACCTGCTCTTCTGGAAGCTCAGCAGCTGTGTGAGACATGAGGACTAATGGACTTGTTATTTGTGCTGTGTGGGATAAAGGGTGGGGGTACCAAAATCTCTCTCTATGCAAGAGCCTGGGTACAGAGCATTCTCACAAGCACAGGGTATGGCTGTGTGTGCCTGTGAGCATATCTGTCCGTGCTGGGGAGCATTGGTAGTGAGCTTCTCACCTTCTTGCTGAAGCAGATCCATTTTGGGCAAAAGTCCCCTTCCTCCACCAGACTGGGGATCCGACATCGTCTTGCTCCCTGTCTCAAGGCTGTATTTGTATATCATATATAATAATACTATATATGTATGTAGTATTATCCCTAGCAAGTATTTGGCTGGAAATGTGCTGAGGGAGTGCACTGGCACACGGCAGAGGCAGTCTGCCCAGGAAAGAGGAGCTGGGAGAGAGCAGAACTCTGCCAGGAGCAGAGAAGGGAAGGCTTCTGGCCAGGAGGATAGGAAGGGAATGGCTTTAGGTTATGCAGGTAAAAAGGTTTTTAGCTAAGCTTTTGTATGGCTATGAGTGGTGCAAAAAGGAAGCAGCATGTTCACCAGCCAGAAAGAAGTGACCCAGCCACCTTGAGATGCTCCCAGTGGCTCGGGAAACCTGAGGCATGATGCCTTTGCAACTGTCTCAGCAAGATTGCTGAGTCCCATCAACATCCCCATTGTTAGAGGTTGTGTGGTATGGGAGCTGTGTGCTGGCATAGTCCCCAGGAAAAGTGAAAGGGAAACAAAGAAAAGCCTTTGTCAGCTCAAAAACAATGAGGAGAGAAAGTCATCTCATGGATCTGGGCTAGCTCATGAAGCCAGCAGCTGAAGCGGAGTCCATACTCTGTGGGAGTCCCATCACTGCTGCCTACAGCAAGGTAAGGGGTTGGGCTCAGCATTCATGGGCTTGTCCTCCTGATGCCATCTCAGTCCTGCACCCCTTGGCACAGCAGCTTGTGTGACACCAAAACAGATTGTGTGGCAGAGGAGGCACCAGCCCCTTCGTCTGCCAGCATTGATGTTCAATGCTTTTCCAAGGGAAAACCTAACTTCCAACCCCAATTCATTCCCATCCAAACAACTGGAGGTAAGGATTAGAACCACCTCTAAAATTTCCAGCGTTTCCTTTCATTTGTTAATAATAACTTTATTGAAATAAAGACCCAAATTTTTCTTTTCCGAGTTGGCCACAAGATGGAAGCAACAGACAAAAATATGTGAAATTGTTCTTTTCCTCATCCTTTCTCTGTTTCTGCTTGCACAGCAACACAGACGTACTGCCACTGCAGAGGCAGGGCAGCTGGAGCTCTTAAAGCAATAGGAAGAACATACAGTGTCCATCAGCTCCAGCTGTTTTGTTTGGAAGAACTTTGAACCTACTGTGATAACCACAGTTTTTTACAGGATGAGACTGGCAACTGCCTTGCTATCCCTGATAGCGCTGAAGGGCACTCTGCCTTTTGCCTCAAAAAGCTTACCTCTCATGGAGAGAGAGGGAGGGATTTAAAATAAAATATGATTTTAAGTGTGGTAAGAAGTGAGACCTTAAATATCCTAATATCACCTGAGATGAAGTCTGTTTCTCTGCATTCATTCTTTTGTTGCTCTAGTGTTGTGCTGGTGCTAGATGAGGAACTAGAAGCACTGCAGAGCTGAGGTCCAGATTCATGTGCCTTTGTGATACTCAAAAAATAGTTGGCACCAGCCTAATGTATGTACCAAGACCCCCAAACTGTAACCCCCAGAAGGCATGCAGGTTTGACATTACCTTGAATTGCAAGCTATTCCCTGCAGCAATCTGATGTATCAGACACTGCTGTATCCACCCTGCCATTAGCTCTGCTGCACCACCTTATAGATTAGACCACCTTATAAATCTGAAAAAAATGAGAAGAAACTCATATCAGGTCTTGAGGTAAGGCTTGGGTAGCTAAAACCTGGGTTGTGTTTTCCAGCTCTACTAATTGGCCTCATAAAAGCCATCTTTTGCATATTACTTCTGGGTACCTGAGACAACAGACCTTGTGTTGCCAGCAGAAGCATGTGCCAGCTGATACCTGAGTCTTAGAAAAGCCTATTTAAAGGCAGCTCTAAGCTTTGAAATTGCAGCCACCTTGTTGAAGGTAAGCCAAGCATGTGTGGGTTCCCAGAGACAGCTCTGCAAAAAAGCGGCTCTCACCAGCAAGCATATTTAGGTGTAATTGTATTTATACCAAGTGCATTTGTGATCTCGTTGATTGAGTGCTGCTAAAGGTAGAGTTCTACTTTGTTCACAATCTATTTGACATGCAAAATGAGGGGTGCTTTGGTAGCTAAAAATGCTCCTGTACTGATTTGGGAACGATATCAATGTCCTAAAGCTAATCTTCAATTATCCAAAAAATAGAGTCTACTCTAGTCATTTAACCTGGCATGCTGTATGGGAAGAGGGTTTTCCCAAATTAATTCCCATTTGAACCAGAGCCTGTCATGCAGGAAAAAAAAAAAAAAGCAGTCTTTTCTCATCTCTGTGAATCCTTGTGTAAATATCAGGTTTTGCAGCTGCTTACATATGAGACAAGTGTTATTAGTTCAACACTCTGGGCATGCACCAAACCAAGACTTATATTTTCACGCTGTTAGCTCAGAGGAGGTCAGAAACCCCATCAATTTCTAGTCTGATGGGCTGGATGAGCTGAGAAGTGGGATTTCATCAGCATATTTTAATCGTTTTTAGTGTAGTTCCTGGTGTCTGCCTGTGGCCGGTTACGTGTATGCATCACTCTGATACTCTGCATATGAAGCGGGACCTCCTCTAGCTAGAAGTTAGTGGAGGTGGACTGGCCTGAAGGAGGAAAGGTGCCTATAGGAAAAAAAATGGCATAACACTTTCATTCAGTAAAAAAATGCAGGTGCATTTAGTTAAATGTGTTTTCTCACTCTGTCACGAGACCTTCTCATGCTTCTTTGAGCTGTTTCTCCCTGTTGGTTGGCTCAGAGAGATTGCTCTGTGAAGAGCGGGAGGGGTGCCACTGCCAAACCCTCCTGGGCTGGGTCAGACCTGCTTGCCCTTGGTTTTTATGTATGCAAAAGCAGGAATGTATAGAGGACCCTCCATTGCATTTCCAACTACAACGTAATGTAGCAACACAGACTCTTGCAACACTGCCTTTGGTTGCAAGTACAGGGGACTGTCCATGCTCTCTTACAGCTGTGGGCTGCTCAGGAGATGCTCTCTCTTGACTGCAAGGTTTGGCACACGTAGTGAGACAATGCTGGGGCATGACATAGTCTGTTTTTTCTGCTGTCTTGCTAAGACTGCGCCATTTGATCAAAGGTGCATTTGATTTGGCTCTTTTCTCCTGTGCCTACTCTTTTCAGCTTCCCCCAGAGGTGGGCTGTGAGCTCTGCTCATCTCTGCCCCACTTCAAACTTGGACAACACCAACCACTGCCAAGGGCCAGAATCGAAGGGGTCCAGTGCCACTTCAAGCTGCTCTTGAGAGCCAGCATAGCTAATGCGTTTCCACGGCTCCTCCCTGGATCCTTGGCTGTTCCCCTGGCAGTGAGAAACCCTGAGAATTAAATACCGTGAAAAAGTGTTGTTGAAAATGTTCAAGAGAAACTGCATTTCGAGAGAAAATGCATTTGAAAATGTCAGCATACTGTAAAAGAAGACGAAAAAAATGGTGCGAATATATGTTGCTTTACTGTCAAAAACTGAGCAGCCCAAACCTGTCCTGAGCTGCCAAAAATTAAAAACTTTATTTTTTGGCTTGAATATTTTGGTATTCAGATTTTTCTACTGAAAATTCCATTTTTGCTATGGAGTAAAAAGCAAGCTATTGGGTTTTTTGGGCCCGGTTGAAATCCACTTTTACCTCCTCCCTCCTGAGGTTCCAAATAAATGCTGGGAGAGAGGACACGGGCATGAGAGCTGTGTCTGCTGGGATGCTGCTCAGGCTGTGGATAAGGGATGCCCAGGCATGAAAGATGTATTTTGTTCCCCTGCTCTGCCCTGTGGCAGTCGGCTCTGGGAGCCAGCAAGAGCCTCCTTTCCCGAGAGGGTCCCTGACAAAGGGCCCACATGTGTGAGCATAACGCACTGGCACTGGTATGTGGGCACGCGCCTGCCCGCTCCTCCCTGCCCATGGGCACCTCACCTTTATGGCCCAGGAGTAGCATGAAGGAGGGCTCTGAGCCCCACCATGGCCTTAGAACTCCACACCAGTCAGAGACGCCACCAGTCCTGCCTGTGTTTTGCCAGCTGTGTGGACAGGGCTCATAAAAGATGTTGCCAACCTGCCACATATTAATCCTGAGACCATCTCAGCCAGGGGAGCTCTGCTGTGCCAGCACTGAATTTTGTCACAGTACCGCTCACGTTATTTTCTTCTCCTGCACCGAGGAGTGAGCAGGAAGCTCATGAGATTACTAAGTCAGCAGAAAAGAAGAATATATATACTATATATCTGATTCCAGCAGCCTGTCTATCATGCTTTCCCCAGGCTCCCGATGAGGTCCCTCAGCCACACACATACTGCTGGTCCTACTGCTGAGACCTGTCTGACTCATGGTGTGGGGGGAGCAGTGGCTCTGTTCCAAGAGACCTTCCAATAACAGGAGGTGGCCACTGGATCTGCTGCTGGTGAGGAAGGTAGAAGGACCCCTGTACAGTTGTTAGGTGGTGGGAGAGGGAATGGTACCATGTAAGCACTAGACAGGATAAACATCATAATATGACACATCCTAGAGTCCTAGCAGGGATTAAACCCTGTCACCATCTCCAGGACAAAGCACCTCTGTTCTCATTCACACCGGAGCATTGAGCAAGACTCTGGTCAAGACCAGTAAGTCCAAAAGTGTGACATTCCTGGATCACCAAGAGGGACGATTGAGGATTTAGTCTTGAGGCTATCACCAGGAGACCTTCACAAAATCTTAAAAGAAGCCACTGCATTCAAAGAGGCTCTTTTAGGGTTCAGAGGGTGTTGTGATTCTGGCTTGGAGTTTCTTACTTCTGGATGTGCTTACCATCACTCAAGACACCCTTGCCGAGTTTTGTGCATTGACACCTCTCTTCTAGGGAGTGGTCTGAGAGCTTTTTCGGCACTGTCTGGAAAACGGAGGGATGGTTAACCTAAAATGAAGGGAGTAGTCCACTGTCTCATTTTACTCCAGTCAAACAGCTGCCAGAAGGTAATGGCAGTGGTAGTTCCATTACTACCCCTACTGCTGTCGGTGGCCTGGGCTAGATTTGAACAGCTGACAACTGATCCTCCCGTCAACTCCCCAGATCACCCATTCTTCATTTTACCTAGAGTTTTACACCAAGTAGCCATGCAGCAGCTAAAATGCTGTCAGATTATCATTTTTATATTATTATATTGTTGAACCTGATGTGATGTCGTGGGATTGGATTGTCTGTATTTATATATATGTAAATATAGACAATCTCTCTTTGAATAGGCAAGCACTCCAAATATTGGGAATGTTTGCAAGTTTCTAGTTTTTCAATGAATCTGGAAAAAAAGAAGATAGTAAAAAAATAATTAAAAATTATAGAAACTATTTTAAAAATAGCAGTAAATAAAATAAATAATAAAATCAATTATTATCTATCTTACACAACCCACAGCCTAGGCTGAGATCAAATCTTTTTAGTACAGCAGGCACATCTTGAGGACATACCATTATTGCTAACCATCTGAATTTTTCTGGCTTTAGTGTTGCTGTGATTGGAAGTACTCAATGTCTAGACACAAGTACTAATATTTCAGAACAAAACTAAATATTCATTTATTACAGAAATTGTACATCTTTCAAACTCTTCATTACATTGTCATGACAACATCAAAAATGGTTGGTTGAAATGCAGTTTTACCTTACCAGCCTTTGCATGTGATCTTGTCAGTAATTCTGTATAATAAATTCTGCTAAATATGTGAATATACAGCTATATATCTGCTCAAAAGGGCATCAGTTCCTCAGCAGAGAGCACTTTGCATGAAAATGCAATTATTGTTTTGGATGGAGTAATGAAAGCAAAGGATGTTAGGCAATGAGAAGGTCCTGGGAGAGTTGGAGGAGCAGGGGCTCCCTGGGCAGTGGCTGGGCTTGCCCATGTCCTATCCCAGTATAATCTCCCCACCTTAGGTTTCAGCAAGTTGAGCTCTTTTTGCAAAGAAATTGGCAGAAATATTCCTTAGCATGCAACAAGCAGAAAGTGGCAACTAATAAACATCGGTCTTTCCTGCTTCTCTCCCTCCTAATTCTGCAAACATACAATTATGGATGTCACAAATTAACAACACTATTGTCCTTTCTTGTCCTTCCTCTCCCTTAAGGCCACATCAGCCCCGTGATATGTCAGTGATCAGTACTTTGGAAGATCGGTCTGACTCCTTCTTCCCTCCCTGCAGGTGCTGTGAGTCATTTGGCTGAACATTGCTCTGGAGGACACAAATGCTTTGCTCAGTGCTCACTGAGGTACTTTGCTCCATGCGCACTGCAATACTTTGAATCACAGATTGGCCTTGGGTTGAAAACCTACAGATTTTGAAGGGCTGTACATGTTAGTAACTGTGCAGGAACGCAGAGGGATTGTATCTTTAAAAATATGCATATTGATGCAAGAGCTGCCAGCTGGAGAAGAGACAGACAAAGCAGAGAAACAGTAGTATCAAAACGATAAATAGACAATATGCACCAGTGTCCCAATATCATCTCCAGTTCCTCAATTCGTGACTCTTCAATCCTTTGTAAATGAAGGCACATTTTCATCTCTGCTTCCAAAATATTATCAAAGGGTTATTAAAAAAGTCCTCATATGCCGTTTCATCCCCATTCATCTTCTAATACAAGTATGGAAATATTCCTACTGGCACAGAAAGATTTTGACTCAAAGTCTGTCTTGATTACATCTGCTCCTCACTGGCTGACCTTATCAACCCTGATTGACGCCTAGGAGGCAAAATGATTATGGTGCTCAAGAAAAGACCTGAAGCATTTCTGTACCAAACAACAAGGAGTCATAAGCTGATCCTCGAAAGCAAGATTTAAAACCAAGACAAAACATGCTGGCTTCTTTCAGTTCCACTTGATGCACTTTTAAGTTTGTGCTTGCTTCACATGATGCTGTCTAACAATGAGAGTTAGCAATGCACAGATGAAAGTGAGCAAGCTGTGATTCCAGTAGCTGGGACTTCACCATACATCACAAAGACATGGCAAAGGAATCTGATACAGCACATCACCAGTCCCACTTTCCTGCCCGAAGTCCTCAGGAGTTCACAGATTACAGAGCTTCTCCAGAAATTCACTCTGTGGGAAAAACACCAGCATTCAGCTGATTAGATAGAGCTGTATACTCAGTTACATGCCTTGTCAGGGAAAAAAATCCTTTCTCTTGTCTTTTTCAATTTGCTAGTAACTTTTTAAAAACGAGAATCCCAGAATCTGTTGCTAAATAATTCTAGAATTTGCCTGTTGAGCTTTAATAACTAGCATCAATCTGAATAAAACTGAAAGTAAGTTCAGGAACTATATTGAATAGGAGATTTAGGCACTGCCTTCAGTCTCAGATATTCACACCCACAAAGCAGAACTGTAAGAAAGCCATAATTAATTTCTATTTATCTCCTCCATTTTCACAAAGTCAGGTTTATACTCTGTCCTGTGTGCAGTCATTAGCACACAATAACATAAATAACTATATTCCCTTATCAAACTGAGTTGTTCATCTGCTTTTCATCTTCTGCAGGTTCAGATGGCTGTGTGTACACAGTCACAGGTGTACATGCAGGGTCTGGTTTGGATTTGACACTTCCTCTTTCATCTCATCCATTCCAAGCAAGGCAGTGATGAGCGTTTTGTATCTCTGAAGTCCATTTCCTTTAGCTGCTCCTTGTCATTTCCTAGCAGGATTTGTCTGTGTATGTGAAGGCACAGCTGGAGAGGGGTGATGTTTGTCCTTTTTTTCCTACGGCTGCTCTCTCTCTCTGTGTCAAAGCTGTCAAGGAGGCTTGTTGGTCACAATGAGGAGCAGTAGAGGACTGTGACCTTGGAGTCTTCTCAGGACCCAAATCAGCTCCCTGGTTTTAATTTGGTACTTCCTGGTGTTTTCGATGTATGATTATTTTCACTTTTTGCTTCTTGGAAAATAAATTAATGAGAAATGGGGAATTGAGAAGAAAAGCTGGATGTCTTGGGCTAATGAGAAGAGGCAGGAAAAGAGCAGAGACAATTCCACAGCTAGGGAATGTGCTAGAGACTAAACGAACCAAAGTTAAACCTGGTTCCAAGTTTGCAGCAAAGGAGCAGCTGTAAATGAGGAAAGGACAATATCAGAGGCAAAGGTGGTGTTTATACAGAGGCTGTGAAATCAAGGGCAGGTACTAATACACTTCCTTCAGTGTGTATCACACCATAGCTGTCATCCAACAACAGCATTAAAAGGCACTGAAAGCTGAATTTAAAATGTCCTTTTCTAGACTGATTTCACAAAAACTCACATCCCAACTATGATTGACACAAAATTTACCAACAGAATGAGGGCTAGGTCCTCTAAGAAGAACACGTCTTACCATGGAAATCTCTACCTTTTTTTGCTAAAAGTGTGCTGTCAAAATGATACCTGCTTATTTCCTAAAATGAGCTAAAAGTAGCTTGAGGATTACCCCTGTCTTTGCCAATTTCTATCATTAAACAATTTCCTGTCTCCAGTTTTGTGCTTTATTTCCTGCTGGTGTCTAAAGGATGCATGCTGACAGCTGAAGAAAGCAACTGTTGTGAAACACTGGCACTGCCTGTGGGGCCGTGATCAGCAGCAAGACTGACTGGTGAGCCTGGGTGAGATGTTTTCTTTTGTTTTGATCAATCATTTAGCGTGAGAAAAATGAGGCTTTGGCAGATCTGGCACTATTCACTAATTGGGCTGAATGTACAGATTGACTAAAGCACATGCTTATGGTTTGGGTGATCCAAGTTCAACTCCACCATCTGCTTCAAGCCGCGTCTTCCTGCAGCCCTCGCTGAGCAGGCTCTGGGCTGAGCAGAGCTGGCAGGTGCAGAGTCTCTCTCAATGAAGCTGTTACACTTTGCATACAAAGATTAAATATTTATTAGCGCTGATGGTCCTCCAGCTCCCACCTGGGTGCCCCAATCACTGCACTGTAATGTTCCCTCTGGAGCAATTCATGTTCAATGTAACGTGCAAAGTGAGACCACACCAAGGGGAGAGGCTGCTGAAGCCTTTGAGTGCGGTGTAACAGTTTGCAAGGATAAGACTATCTCCTGGGGAAGGGATGCAGTTACAAATCTCCCTGTACAGAGGAAAGCAGGGCAGAATTGGGTTTTCCTCCACCCTGAATATGTGCCAAGCCTGAGGCTCTGTGGAGTTCCCCTTTGGGTGTGGAAACTTCTCCAGTCTCTGAGCTGTGCAAAGGACCATGAAAAGTGCTCAAGAAGCCTGAGTCTGCAGGGAACATTTTAAATCCTTTGTAACAGCATCCTCACCTGGCAACTTTGGGGAAATTCAGTAACTCAGAAGAGCTGGAAACAAGTGGAGAGATGCTTGGGTAAAGGGCTGCAACACTGTAGAAGAATGAAAACTAAGAATAGCTGCATTCTTTTTTGGCTTTTATCAGTTTGGCTGAGACGCATTCAAGTATTTCTGAGGTCTAAAGATTGCCCCAATCAACAACACAGCTGTAAAAATGGTTCTTTCCTTCAAAATTTCACAGGCCATATACAGAAGGTAAATATAGTTCAGACATAAACACGTTTTTAGATGAAGAGTGTTATTTCAAATCTCTTTTCCTCTCTTCTGAGAGTGCCAAGTAGCACCAGTTTGGAAGTAATTTCTAAAATGTGGACATCTGTCTTCTAGGATCTGTACTGAAAACACCATCTTTTTTTATATGGCTCACCAAACAAATCATTCATTAGTAACTAGTTTGAATTTGTAATGACTCTGGGTCTGATTATTGGTTGTAACTCTTGAACTTTGTGCCACTGTCAGGGAGGTTTGCAAGAGCATACATCCAGGTGCAGAACTGAATCTGCACCTCTTTCTGGCCAGGCTAATTATTTTCATGTGACATTTCATAGCTCTTCATTGATACCCATAGCACTTCTAATGTCTGAGAAAGAAAAGGTTGCAGAAGAACAAATATGCCATAAAATTACTCTAAAAATAACAGTTAATCTCCTGGTTGAGATGTTAATTTATAGAAGGAAATGCTTTGGAATATACCCTGAATCTTGTAATTAAGTGACTGGCTTTTTTCTTGAGGTGTTTAAGCAAACTTCTGTCCTTAGCTGAGAAAGTATGTGCTGTGTTTTACACCCAGATCTTTGAGCAGTAGTTGAAAGCTATTTCACATGAGTCCACATGCAAGAAAAAGTATTTAATCAGTCTGAAGCAAGGTATAAACAACCTCAGGAAGTTTGGAATATGTTATTAAAACTGTTCTCTAGTATCCTTGTTACAGGGTGTTTTGGCATCTCATCTTTTAATGTAAACTTATTATGTAAGTCACTTGTTGGCTCTCCTCTGGTCTGTCCCATGATCTCTCATTAGAAAATCACATTGTTTTGTAAGTGGGGTATGAAAAGAGAGACTGTGTGTGCTGCTATTTATTTGATGATTCATCTGTCTTGCTTTCCTCCTTTTCTAAACCCCCTCTGTATCTGAATTTCAATCTACCTGTGTCTCAGGCATTTCTCCTGACTTTCTCCATCCCATGTCTTGGGCACACCTGCACTCAGAGATGTCCAGGCTGGCTTTGGTCACTGCCCTGAGCATGGTGTCAGGGATGTGCTGGCCCTCCAGCCCTGCTGCAGTGAGGGGAGAGACCATGGTACCCAGTGCATACGAAAGCCAACATTAGAATATTAAGGACACTGAAGAGGAACCCCTTTGCCCCCCTGTTGCAGGGCATGAGCTGAGCCTCCCCAGAAGATGGCCCTTTCTACGGCCCGTACACCATCCCATGGCAGGCACACTGCCACATTCAGGCGTTGTAGAGAGAGGTGATATGCTCCCTAAACCTCTGCAGAAACCAAGAGGTGTTTAAACCTCTTTAAAAAGGGAAATGGGGCACCCAGATATTTGTGTTTCCAGTTTCCAGTCAGTGCCTTTGCCTCTTACCTCACATTTGATGTATTAAACTCAAGAATGCCACAGACAGATCCTGTACCTAGAGGATTTTGAAGATCAACCAAAATATTAATATTTGATAAAGCTTTGAGACCCTGTAGCCGTGGATGCAACAATTGCTGTTTATTATTGCTAAGAAGGTATAACTATATGTGGTCACAGGAAAATATGAAATATGAATATGAAATATTTACAGCTCTGGACAAGGAAAAGCATCAGGTAGTTAATTTTCTTTGACAGCATATCTTGAAATGAGTAGGTCAATGTGTTCCTAGGATGACATCTGATACCTTAGTCTTCAAAAGTCTTCAGACTTTTGTCACAGGGCTATAATAATCTGTCTCTTTAAAAGACCCCTGACCTTGTCCTTTTATCAGTCATGCTCCTCATGCTGCATAGAATAAAGATCGTAAATCTCCCTGCAAATCAAGTAATAGGGCTGAAAACAGCTAAGCAATGGGGACCACTGAGCACCACCACTACCATCAAAGCAAAAGTCAGCTATAGCTTGTGGTGTGGTTATCTGAAATGCCCAGAAGCCCCAGAATCAGTATGAACTCAGCCTCCCTCAGGGCTTCCTGCACTGCCTATCGCACCATCAGGCACTGCTGGCACTGGGGCCACAGGTGCAGGGGCTCACAGGGCACTGGGGGTGGCTGCAGGAGGAAGAGGATGAAGACAGGGGCAAAGCAAACCTTCAGAAATATTCTAAGGCATTACCAAAACTTGCCATGCTCATGCAGAAGTAACTGGAAGAAATACTTTGGTGGCAATGAGTCCATAAAGAAACCCATGAAGGGGACATTGCCAGTGTTTGCAGATACTTTTTCCAAAATTGCTTTGGAGGTGGAACCAACCCCGAATATTTCTTTGCTCTTCTTTGTACACAGGTACGTTTAAGACACCATTTTGAAAAGGTTATTAAGTGGCTGCAAGGTGATGCATTGGGGACTTTATTAACAGAGCTGCGAGGTGAGGGGGGAGCAGCAGGATCAGAGAAGCCAGAACCCTGTCATGGCAAGGGTGGTGTGGTTGGGGAGGAGAGTGGGTGGCTGCAGTGGCCAGGAGGGAGAGCAGCAGCCTGTAGCACTGGGGGAAGTGGAGAAAGCCTATGAGAATGTGCTTGCAGAGGGAGAGAATACACAGCAGCTGGTTACCTAGTGTGTGCTCCTGGCAAGTTGAAGCCCATCAGTAAAAGCTGCTATGGTTGTTATACACTATAGTTATGATATATAACAATAGTTACACACTATTGTCCCTCAGGAATTAACAATGTGTTAATGATACCTTACCTATTAATAAGTACTATAATTTAAGTTACACAGATTTCTTCTCTTCTTTCTCTAGCTCTACATTTTACTCCCTCTGAAAAGTGCAGGTCTGTATCTACTTACTTGCTTATCTGAATTGCTTTTGCTGCTTTTGCTACCACTGCTATAAATTTCCTAGGAAACCACCCTGCAAAGCTGCTGTAGGAATTCAAAATTTCTTCAAGGTCACTCACATCAGAGGTATTGCTCAAAGCTTTTTAAATAGCTAGCCTGGTGCTGAGTCAAACATATTTTTTTTGACTTAGTTTGTATTAAAGGCCTGAGCTACAAACCTTACTCAGGAAAAACTTTATTTTAACCAGGGCTTTGGCTCCTGTCATGTCCTGGCTTTGCTTGCTTTAGTAGAAATCAACTTGCATGATACCTTGACCCACACATATAGTTTGACACTAACTTTCTTTTACCAAGGTATCCTTGCTCATCCTGTGCAGGCAGTGGTCATCACAACTGATATGGATGTAACAGTGAGGGAGAGTTTGGACAAAGCACCTGGACACAGCCAGTTCCTGAACCTCAAGCACAGCTGGGTAAGGTCATTGTGAAGACCAGTCCATTTTTCTGGGACAGCAGTCAGATCTTTGCAAAATATTCCCTCTCAACTCCAGCACCATTGTCCAGCTACCTTGTCTGATGCTAATAAATCTTCCAAGGCCCCAGTTTTTTCTCACTAGAGAAGAAATAGACTTATTAGCTTGAAATGTTATTTCAGGGAGTAGGAGAGTGGGGTGACGCAGTAGTAACTGAGTAGGAAATGAAGGTGGCCTGTTCATGCAGCACAGATAATCCCAGCAGGTCCACCAGCTCCTGGAACAGCTCTGGGTGTGGGGCTGGGCTCTGCAACTGCATGGAAAGAGCAGAGTATCTGGCTTGACTCTCAGATTGGTGTTTACAAGGCAGGCAGAGGAAAAATGGATGTTTTACTTGAAATGTTATGGAAATCGTTCAGAAATAATGCCTGCAGAAGGCAGTTCTCAGAGTCTATTTCTGTTCATAAAAGGCGTGCACCAGAAAAAAAATTCAGCAAATCCATTTCCTTTTGTTTTATCACTGCTAAGTTCATGAACTAAAAGAGGAGTCTGAGCAATTTGACTCAGTTTCCAAGAGGAATTATTAGGTTTAACTTTTTAAAAATATATATATACTCAAACCTATTGTTTTTTTAAGATAAGATGGGATTTTTCCCTCTACACAACAATAGTTAAATCTGATACTCAGTTGCTTGGCTAAGAGGCTGATAGGATTAAAACCTAAAAATACAAAAGATAGAAACCAGATTGTGTTATCTAAAATATACATCCTCTCCTGTCGTGCTGGTAACTTAAGTTCACACAGTGTAAACAGAGAACTAACAAGCTCTGGTATTGTCATTTGGGCTAGGGATTTTTTTAAACATAAACTAGCTTCAAGCAGCTCACAGAGCTCTCTGAGAGAGCAGGTACATAGGTTTCAATGTGTCTTCAGTCCACAAGTGTTTGATTGATATAGTACAGTACTCCTGTTCGCATAAATATTTGAAATTTGAAAAACCTTCTGGTTTTAATTCTGTTAAAAAAACCCAAAAGTTTAAGCTAACTTCCCATGGCAGAACAGTACTTTCACACACACACACATATCTGTGTGCAGCTCTGTGTCTTGTGTGTAGATCCCCACCAGGAATGATGCGTTTCATGTAACCACTTGGCCCTCCCTGTTTCTTACAAACCAGCAGGAAGGTACCAGGGGCCTGATTCAAAGCCAGCTGATTTTTCATATTCCTCATTGACTTTGGAAGACACTGGGTTAAACAGAGTTGTAGGGCTACTTGCTTTCTGGGTTTCAAGTGTTTCTAGGGGTTCCAATCATTCTCCTCACCCCTCATGCAAGCTGCAGTCCCGACACAGCAGTTACAGAGGTAACTGTTCTCACAGTAAAAGGCTTGGAGACCTCACAGAATCTACTAGTCTGGATATTCAATTGATGTGGAAGCCTTTTTGTTGCATTCAGCCCTTTCTGAAAACATAATGCTACATTTTTATCTTGATGTTATGAGAAAAATGTTACCAGCTAGATAGATCCCTCATAAATGAGTATCTGAGAGAAGGGAAGTAGAAACACTGCACATTCTTGTCATCCTGGGGCATGGGCAAAAGCAGTGAGTAAAGAAACCTGGAAGAGAATGATCAACAAAGAAGAATATTTCTGAGATGCTTTCCTTGACAAATTCAGAACTGGAAACCATGTGTAAGAAGCCTCAGACAAGGAAAATAACAACTAAGTATCAGAAAAATCAAGAGGCTGGTTCCATAATCAATGGAGGCAAAAGGCACAGCAAAGTTGAAGGCATGAGACAAAACCAGACTCCTGTGCTCTGGGTTTGCCTGTTCTCAAGTTTTCATTTTTTTCTTCTAGCCTCTCAGTTCGTCTACTAGGACTTCTCCTTGCCTGCGCTCTAGCATTGAAAATACCATTGTCCTGGTTACCAGTGTATACCGCAGCATTGACAATCTCAGTTATCACAGATGGGGAGGAGGTGTCTGACATACTCCAGTTCCAGCCTTGGAAGGACTTTCAATTCAACACTAATAAGCCCAAGCAGAAGTCAGAAGAAATTTTTCAGATGCCGCTCATGTGCCAGCAGTAACTGGATGTCTGCAGCAGCCGGTGACAAGTGTGACTCACCGAGCACAGCGCTGCTCCCAGCGCAGCAGGGAAAGGCCCGGAGATGCCTCCATCACGTGATGCACATCCTACAGATTCTGCCAAGTGAGTTGGCAGCCACAGTTTGGCTCCCAGTGAGGAGGTAGCATCAAGGCTTTGCCACTTCACTAGCCTTGTTCCTCCATGTGTTGTTGTGGCTTTGTCCATAGTTTTTTCAGGGAATTAGAGATTCCATTGCAATGGCAGTATTTAATTTTACGCAGGATTGTTAACTTTTTTGCACTGAGTATTTACCATCTGGGAATTAGGAGCCTCCAAGCACAGCCAAAATATTGAGAGCCATCTGCACTGGTTTCATTGTTAGGATGGCCTTTGTCCTTCATTGTACATAGAATCATGGAATAGTTTGGTTTGGAAGGGACCTTAAATCATCTAGTCCAACTCCCTGCCATGGACGGAACACCTTCCACAAGACCAGGTTGCTCAAAGCCTCATTCAGCCTGGCTTTGGACACTTACAGGGATAGGGCATCCACAATTTCTCTGGGCAATTTACTCCAGTGTCTCACCACTCTCATCATAAAATTTTCTTCCTTATATCCAATGAAAACTTACCCTCTTCTAGTTTAAAAATGTTGTCCCTCGTCCTGTGACTTGCACACTCTGGCAGAAAGTTTTTCTCTGCCTTCTTATCTGCTTCTGCCCACACAAAGTCTGTGATGCATGGAGGAGCTAACAAATGTGTGTCAGCAGGGGAAGAGGTAAAGCCAGCTCGTTGTGAAAACTGGGGTGAAGGAAGGCCACTTGTGGTGTTTATCCAAAGCTGCCCAGACCAGGTCAGTTCTATATCCCTGCAGGTTGCTTCTCTGGAGCAGCTGCCTGGTAACCTGCAAATAGCAGCTTCCCTCAGTCCTGCACCCTTGTGAGAGACACCAGTTCTCCAGGAGAAGTTATTTCAGAGTCAGGAAGCCTGTGGAAGGAAAAAAAGGCTGCCTCTAATAAGGTGTGAGCTCAAAAGCCTACACAGAGTACTGTGCTGTGTTTCTTGATACTTTGAATTGAATACAGTTGCAAAGTTCAAGGTAGGCTGTCTGCTTTAACTTCACCTTTGTAACTTTTTATTTGTTTGCTGGATATTTTCCTAAATTCTGGCTAATACAGGTGGAGCCAACCTATGCATTAGCTCGTTCCTGTCTTCCTGTGGCCTAGCCAAGTATTTTAAGACTGTTTTCCTTTACAGGAAATGGGAAGCTGTGGAATGCAAAGTATCATTTTAGTAAAAATAATACTGCCTAACAAACCCCAAATGATTTAGTGTATGCAAAAAAGCCAGATATACCAGAGAGACTCACTTGGAAAGAGTGTTTGGTGTTTAATTTTTTTTCCACACTGCACTTTTAAAGTTAGTTGGATACATCTAGAGAGGCTGACTTGAGTAGGTGGTTTGTTATTCATCATTTTTCAGCCATTGCTCCAAGCATACAAAAAATACAAACATATTCATTCTGCACCATTGTCTCCAGCAATATTTCTGCCTCTAACACAGTCATCTTGAAGACATTATCCTATACAATACAGAATTGCCACCAACAACATGAAGTCCAAGGAAAGCAGGCAGCTAGTTATCCTTTGGGAAAAGTTACCCGTTAAAAAGCAAATATGAATGTATCAGAGACTCCTTGTTCACTGAAGAAAAATCTTTCTTCTTAAAATAGTAGAAAGCTACTTCTTTTAGTATTATACTGAGGACTGAGAACTTCATCAAAAAGGTGATAGTGAGTGTTTCTAATTACCTACAAAACAGATTAGTGCTGGGCTGGTCAGTGGCCTGCAGTACATGGCTATGGTCTGCAAGTGCAGAGCCTGGCAGGGACAAATTTGCTGTCAGTAATTTCAACTCCTGGATGATCTGGCTGCCATCCCTTTCCTCCCTGTCTCCCCACACATGCACAGGCAAAGCAGATCAGCTAATCAAGAAGATGATGAGCCAATTTGTGAACATTTTCCACGGGCAGAGGTGAAAACTGGGACAGTGACATGTACAGAGGACAGTCCCTTCAGTTTGACCTTGGATGTGGAGCATGGTTATAGCCCCCAAATGCTTTGCACTTCCAAGTGCTGAAGGTTCATTTGATGAATGCAGTTTGCCATTTGCAGCTATCACACTCCAGGCACCAGGAGTTCAGGTGCTGGTGGTTTGGCAGAGCTGGTGGGTGTTGGAAGGGGTCTATGGCTTAGCTGCCCTCCAGCCAAGACACTGTGCCCAGCAAAACCTTATGTGCCAGGATGTCTTCAAGAAAAGCCGGCAATCACTTTGCAAGCTATTAATTTATTTAAGCTGGAACTTGTTGCACACACTAAATTTATTTGCACTGAATAATTCCATACTCACTGGTGAACGCTTAGTTTTGTTTATGGATGGACTGAAGGAATGAACCAAGACTTTTCAGCATCTGTAACTCAGTTTTGACCATGCAGAGTAATTAAAGAAAATATACTGAATAAAGTATGCTTTAGCTTGCATCTTGCAGAGGCTTCCCTTGGCAGATCCAATTACTTTCAAATTCAATGATAGGGTGGCATTGTTCTGGCAGAAACTCTCCACAGCAATGTTATCAGAACAACTTTCAGCCAGCACACATGGACAAGAAAGTCAGCCACGGTTCCACGGACCTGGGACCATCCCTAAGAGACCTAAGGCTCTGTTTTGCTTGCCAGGGAAATGAGAGGATGTGCATGGTGCCACAGCAGAAAACAAATTAAAAAGAAGCTGTGAATCCACTGACAAGAAAGGTAACCATACCAAGCATATCTCTGCCATGCAGCTGTGTCAATTTGGTTAAAATATTTACATTTTATACATGTCAAAAAATATAAAGCATGCTACTGTGTCTTTCTTAGAAAAAGACAGTAAGTTTAATAGTGTAAGTAAGAGAGAGAAACCCTCATTTTATCAAAAATCTTGCTACAGGTATTTTTCTTCTTTGATATGACTGCTTATAATAAAACATCAGTGGGAAAAACATAGGCCATTGCTATAGCAGATCATCCTTCATGCCGACCGCAGCATCAGGCAAGTACAGCTTCCTGAGACACCATTCGGTATCATGATTTTGTTTCTCCTGGACATCATCTTTTTGTTTTGAAAGAGGGGAGAAGAAAACATTCACCTGCTGTTGTCTCATAGATGCCTCATGCCTATTCATTTCATTTAGTTGTTTTTCATATTCCAAAGTAAACACATACTTCCTCACAGTATTTGGTGTTTGCCATGTGCTGCAAGATAGATTACTGCTGTCTGGTGCCTTCTCTTCTGCTGAAAAGGAGTCCAGAACAGCAAGGTCTTCTACCTGTGAGTAATACTCAAATAAATGGGACACTGCATAGAAATTACTAACTTGAGCAAAGATTGAAAAGTCAGTTTTGCTCCTATGAAAACACTCTGAATGTGAACAGAAAAAGGCAGAAATACAAGCTGAGAGAAGGAAAAAAAACAACCCCCCCAGAAACCTGAAGGTCAGATCTTCAAGTCCTAGAATATACCTCCTGCACAGAATTTGCAGGTAAACAAGTTGCAGGCGAAAATGTTATGTTCACAATTAAGCATTAGGGAGTTAATTCCATTTAGGTCCTTCAGTGCTTGATATGTGGGCACCACCAGATGACGGTTACTTGTATCAATCACGTGTGGTCATAAATACTGGCTGTGAAAATTACACCTCAGTGTTTAAAATCCCAAAAGCAAAACAGATGCTAACGTCAGGGCAGCCCAAATATCATGCCTCATTTCTTTCAAAGAATTACAAGTGAGAAAAACCCCATCAGTGCCAGTGTTTCTTGCTTGTAGTGGACTTGGGGTCAAATCATCACCAAGAAGAGTAAATGCTGTAAATGGAAGCACCCAAATGCGAGCTAGAGTTTTAAAGTGGTATCTACTGCCAAAACCATCACATAAAGCCTGACACTTCCACTGTGATGTGGTTAAAACACACCAAAATCACTGAGGGACGGATCATATCCAAAACATGTGGCCACAGGTAGTGATGGCAATTTGGGTGTTGTAAAGAGTGAGCTCTTAGATCTAGGGATGCTCTCCAAATCCTCAAAGTGCCCCTCACTCTCAGCTGGGAGTGTTGCGCTTGTTCAGAAGGGCTGGCTCTGATTATCAGGGAAGCTTTTGCTCAACTGCCCTATTTTCATGAGACTGCCTGGGCAATATCAGTTTGAATAACTGGCCTTTTTATTTTCCTCGCAAACAAAATGAGGCTTTTTAAAAGCCAGAACCATATGAGTAGATATAGGTTTTCCAATAGACTATATTAGCACTACCAAATTATTCAGATTTGTGTCCCATCACTTTGCATTGTCCTTCTAGTTACTAAATGCAAAATCTTTGTTTAAGGCAAAGTGAGAAAAACAAAAATTTGCTTTTGCCCTTTTGTTCCTCAGCTATTAGGCCATGCTGCCATTTCAGAGGTCCAATGTGTTGGAAATAGGTGAAGATAAGGCCATTTCCAGAGTAATTCTGGGTTCCTCACACCCTGTTACCTCATTGTGAGATTGGCAAAAGGCTTTTTACTAAGTTGCTGTAGGTCCAGAAGTTGAAATGCTGCATTAAAATATATTTCTGAGTTGTGCTGCTGGGCCCAGCTGTCTCCAGAACCGAGAACTGGGAATGCCTTTTGTTAGCTACAAAAAGCCTTTAATAGACATTTTATTCAATGTAGATCAGTCTAGCTTTTACATCCTAACTTTCAGTGTCCTTTTTTTCATGACAAAATATATTTCTTTTGTAATAGTGTCATACTTGCATTTGGTGTTATTTATTCTTACTCTTGAAGGGACAAGTTTGCTGCTTTATTTGTGCAGTTCAGTTGTAACAAGGTAATACTAAGATTATAGTGCAAAAGTGCAGGATTCTTCCTTCTCTGTGTTCAGTTTTGCTTTTTTAAATGTCTATACCTAATATGTATGTATGAAAAGTGCTGCTATGGAAGATTCAATTTGTTCAGAAGCATAGACATTGATTTGTCACTCCTTTCTTCTGCTGTAGTCTCATCTATTGCATTAATGCAAATCAAATAATTTTCTTTGTGAAACAATAGCTTTTATACACGTGTACAGCATTTTTATTACAGCTCCAGTTCATAAAAGATATTGATTTACCTTAAAAATTCAACTTCTAGGCTTCTTTGGTTTGTTTTTGTTTTTAATTTAAATTTAATTCTAAATCTAATTTTAATTTTAATTCAGTTTTTTAGTAATGAAGAGTTTAGCCCCAAAAAAATGTTTTTTCAGACCATTCTTGTTAGGCCTGAATAGTTCTTAAGTTGCTTAAGTGCTAGGTATTAGAAAAATTCAGTTTGTGAGAACCTGGTAGCTTTGGTGTGAGTACTGGTAGCTTTGGTGCAGGTCTCCATCGTTGCAATACTCTAAGGAAAGATGTCAGTATATGAGCTTGTGTATGTGCTGGGTGTGGCTCAAAAGAGACTTGTTTCTGTATCTTTGTGGAAGTCTAAAATTTTGAAGCCTTTGTTTTCAGAAAATATCCTTTGCACTGTTCAATGATTGCCAGCCTCTGAATTGCTTTTCTTTTGGCTGACTCCAAAGTTTCCATGACACCGGATTACAGAACCATAAGAAGCATGCCTTACAGATTCAATTACAGCCTGAGAGAAGAAAGGTGAATAAGATGGAAACTTGCAGCCAAAGCGAAAAGCTTCTCTCTTTAAAGAGAATCCAGAATAATATACTTAGGAAAGGAGGGGGTTTACCTTAAATACTGTGAAAAAACGGAACAGCAGTTTCCTGAAAATAAAATGAGGCTGATGTGTATTCTCTTGTGTGTGTCATTCTTGTAAAGTGTATCTTTTTCACAAGCTGGTTAGAGTTGAGATGATAATTTGCATGTCAAGCAAACTGTCTTAATTTCCTTGTTCTTGCTTCCCTCCTAGGATGATGCTGCCTGAAATGTGTTCTAACAAACATGTTTGTCAACGAAGAAATCACAGCAAATGCTAAAGTTAATGACAGTGTTAGCTGCTAGTTTGGCATCCCTCTCTGACTTCATTGTCAAATCTTTTGGTAAAGGTAGCCAGCAACACACTCAGGTACACACAGACCAGCTTAGAGAATCTGTACAATACATTATAGTCCAGTCAGTCAAATTAACTTAGAATTTAAAGTGTTTTAGCAATTCTGATGGGGCTCTGTACCTGCATACACTCCTGGTCTGAAATGCATAAAAAGCCCAGTCATACAGCTCTAATTTAAATTAACTTTATCCTTTGTAGCATTAATTCTGTGAAACTAAATGCACTGTAATTACAATAAATCCATTGGGTTTTCCAGTCGATTAAAAACACAAATGAGAAAAAAAAAGTTCCTCCCTTTTTCCCCTCCCCAGAAGGCAGAGGTTTTGAACTGGGAGACAAACAGATATTTCAGGAAGTCCAGATGTTAATGTGAATGACTTTATCATTTCTGCTTCAAAGCATCCTATCGTGGCAAGTATAAAAATATGAATGCAGACATATAAAATCAATAATACCACATTGATAAGGAAATACCTTTGTCAAGTACAGTGTTAATTACTGGGACAATGATACTACTAAAATGAGAATAATCTGAGGGGGCAAAAAGGAAAAAGAAAAGGAAATTCAAAAGGAAAGTGTTATAAGGGAAAGCCATGCTACCGTCTCAGAAACAGATTGTAAACTAGGTAATATCTTCTTATTTCAGGGTTCACTGGAGTTAATAATCTTGAATGTTCTGCTCATTCCTGAATCTTCATGGTCAAGTAGCAAATATCAAGGCCCTTTGATGTGAAGCAATATTAAAATGCATTCCATGCACCAGTAATAATACCACCTCTCACTTACGGCTGTGAAGTCTTGGTCATGTTTGCAGACTGGACACTGCAATAAGAGCCTTTGCCCACACTGGCTGAACTGCTGCACTCTTTCAGCACAAAGCTTCTGGCTTGTCAGAAGATGCTCTTTACAGATCAGCTTTTGGGTTAAATAAAACAAATGAAGCATTTGCGAATTTTGAGTGCTTGTCCTGACAATGTCAGTCTTCTGATAAACCTCTTTGTTAAAACAGCTCAGATTTGAAAAAGTACCAAGGGTGAGAGTACACCCTTGGAGTACAGGAGGCACTTTGTGTTCACTTCCACTCAGCCTAGAAGTGTATTGTGGCAGATTTATTTCAGCCAAAAAGGTTTCTTTTTTCTTTTTTGTTTTCTTTTTTTCTAGTTCCAGAAACTAGCTTTGGGATTTATGGCAAACACTCCTGCTTTTGGGTCGCTGGGCTGCTTCTCTGCCTTTCGTCCAACTGTGTGTGCTATTTCCACAGCACATTCTGCTTAACCTGGTGTAGGCAGCAGTGTGATCCAAGAGAAGCCAGCAGTGCTCACACCTCTGCAGCGGGGTGTCCCTTTGCTCAGTCAAAGACCTCCCTCCGATGTCCCTGGGTAGGAAATACACCAGATCCTTGCAGAGCCTGGGGAGCCAGCTCCTTCAAAGGGTGGGAGGCCAGGGCCTTGCCCTACTTATGAGGGCTGGAGAAGCTGGTTACCAGTAGCTATGTGTCCTCTCCTTTCTGAGCTACACCAGAAAGCACCTCTTTGCAGGGTTACACCATAGGGCATGAGCTACCATAAAATGATGTACAGTAACAGCTCTGGTGGTTCATGCAGCATTCACCTCCTGGCGAAGCTCTCCTTTTGTGAGCAGAAGCCAAAGGATTTCAGAGGTTGTGTCATGTTGCACATGACAAAAACACTCAGCATAAGCATTGATCTTATTGCACAGGGTCTTAGGCTCAGTAGGCACCCATAGAATACACCACATACTGGATGAATAGTCAATACCACTGAAAAGAGAGGTGTACCTTTTGAGGCAGAGCTTGAAAAAGCCAAGCTTATATAGAAAAAAAGCCAAGGCTGGCCTTCATGTATAGATAGCCTACATATGTAGTTTCAGATCATTCCTGAACTGGTAAGTCTAACTCCTGCTTCCATGAAAATCACCCAGCTTAACTAAACATCTAAAGGTCTAAAGACGACGCTTCTCAAAAATGAAAGGCATTAAAGGAATTAATTAGAGATGAAAAGGATATATATAGTATGGAATGCTAAGCAAACAGGCTATATTTTTTTATTTATTTAAAACAGCAAGATCCTGTGTTCCTGAGAGTGATAATATTTTACCACACACACTTCAGGTAAAATTGAAATACTCTAATTGAAAGTCACTGAGGACATTTTTATTGAAAATTCACCTTCCAAGAGAGTAACACTGGCTTTTCATGGTGTCAGAATGCAATTTTGTAATTTTATAATCCCAACAGTTACCTATTAGCAAAAACCTCTCCTGCAGACAGTCACCACCACAATCTTAATATTCTATACCTCTGTGTTGGGGAAGAGGTACCTTAGCAATTACAGTCACTTACAGATGTGTGTTTTATAGTGTGTTGTAAAGATTTTTTTCCTGAACATCCTTTTGCTCTGCAGCACGTCAACCAAACTGAATGAATTTCTCAGTGTTTTACTGGGCTCAGCCATTGAGAGCAAAGGCTCTTCCTCTGCCGTCGCTGATGCTTGTGCATTGAGCATTGTTGCTGCATTTCTGTCGTTCACAGATGGATTGCTAGGAAATGTGTGAAACTGCCTTGGGCACCAAGAAAGCAGGGGCATCAAGCCAGGACGTTAAAAGACTATTTCCAACAACTGCAGCTGCAGTGTGTCTTACTGCACACTGAGCTCCACTCTCCCACCCTGGCTGGTTGGGTTCCTCTTTATGTGAGAAAAAGGGCATGTTTCAAGTGTAAGCAAGTTGGGGAATTACAGTAAAAATGAAAAGACAATCTCCTTTAAAGCACGTGTAAATTCTTTCTTTGGTACTCTAAATCTACACATTCCCACACATGAGGTGAGCTATGAAAGTGCTTAGAACTGAGCATCTTTCACCAGATCCCTCCCTGTTCGTGGAAAAGTGCAGGGAATGCAAAGAGTAGTACATAAACACCAAAAATTAATCAGTGATGTGATTTAAATTTTTAATTTTGAACCCTATTTTTCACTTTTTATTTCTCATCATTTGACTAGTGTGATGATCCCCAAAACAATTTGAGAGGGGAAATTGGGAGCAGGAGGGCAGAAGAGCCAGCTCAGCATCAAGCTGTAAGGAAAAGATAGGAATTACCATGCCATCTCAGTGCCCAGCAGACCTGAGGCACATCACAAGCAGAAGAAAGCAGTTCAAATTTGCCTGTAAATTAGAAGTGTGGGAGACAGCAAAATCAGCTAGTAACAGGCTCTGAGAGGTGTACCTGTCCCTGGAGAAAAACAGAACTCAGGAACAAAAGAAACCTTGCAAAATTTGGCTAAGTGACAAAATTGCAGATACTTCTTGAGCTTTTAAGGAGTGTCAAAGAAAACAAAATGAGAAAAAAAGGATGTAACTGATACCAATAGAAAGGACATAAATGTAATCTACATCAGTATAAATTATACTGTAGCAAGTCCAGGGCATCATTTGTCTGGCTTACAATATCATCATAACTGTATTCTCTGCATATTGCAGTTCATTTCATCATTCTGCATCTGGAATGCAAAAAACCCAAGGATACCAAACTGGAAACAGATGGCATTCCCTCCACCTAGATTAATATTTACATTTCTAGACACTTAATCTCAAAGAAACAGCAGAAATGGAAGGGACATAGGGAAGTGAAAAAAAAATGAGAGAAGTACAGGGAAAACTGCCCTGGTGAGAGAGCTGGACTGTAGAGGAAGGAAAAAAAATAAAAGGAAAATAAACTGGTAAATCCTGTTTCATATTACAAGGGCAAGAGAGGGAGCCAATGGAATTGGAAATCAGTAATCAGAAAACTAATTAAATCACCATGCTTTGTCTTTACACAATGCATAATTAATATATGTCACAGATGTTCTAGAGTCAAGAGAGATTAGATGATTGTATACATAATATGAACATCTGCAGCCATGTGATATAGGATGGAAGCCCTCATGTTGTACAGTATCACCCAGGTACTTATTGATGGAGTTTTGGATCAAACTTCCCTTACTAACAGGTTATTTTCTATCTCCTCTGCACTGGCCTTGCATTAAATTTAAAGCAACTGGCAAGAGAGCTGTCCCACTGAGTTCCAGATGTGTTAAACTATTTGGCCTTGTCTGACCTGTGTCATTTATTTCACTTTGAATTAAAGGCAAATATGTGTATATACATGTGTATATATATCAACCTCACATAATAAAAATCTCTCCTGAAAGAAAAATAAATACGACTTATTTCTTCATGTGGCTTAAAGCAAAGATTGCATCTTAGACAGTTTGATTAAAAAATATATATTAAATCTGCATATATTATACAGAATTAATCATATGGATGCAGATCTCTTCCATCAGAAGGCTGGCTGCCTTTAAGCAGCTTTTCCCTTTGAAAGCCCTGAACTCTGGATGTGACAAAATCATTAGTATTTTAAAAGAATTACAATGAATGCTAAAGAGAGACCCCCACTTCCCACATACAAACTTTCTGGCAATAAAGAGCCTTTTCATACTGTATAATCCTATTTACTGTTCTTAATTGGAGAACTGTGTTTGTCAAAAAGTACAGAAGTCTTCAGTTGTTTGGAAGTGACTCTGGCTCATCAGCTCCTAAGGGAAGAAAAGAACTATTTATTTTAACTGTTAAGCCTAAATGCAAACTGCACAATAAATCTGTCTATCCAAATACTGACCTATTTAATGTAATGTCAGGATGAGGCTGGCCTTGCTCTATAAGGCTATTGTTGCACATAAAAAAAAAGCAAACCCTATTACGGAGGTCTGGAACCAGCTTCTAGAAGGTACCAGGGTGAAGGGCTGCCAACCCCACCGCCTCCCTCAGCTCCTCCATAAGCCACTGCCTGCCGGGAGGCTGGAAATGAACCTCAATTACCCAGCTCCATCTAGTGTTTGGGAAACAGATTACTCCCTGAAACCCACCCTGCCCTGTAAATGTCACCGATTTTCTATTTCCTCGGGAAGAAAGCGTTTTGCAGAGCGGGCAGCAAATGGCGGTGCTGTGATGGATATGGGTGCTCACATACAGACGAGCATGGCCAGAACCACTGTGTTTCTGTGCCAAGGAGCTTATTCTGTAGTAGCAGCGGGTCTTGCTCAGATCTGTGAACTGCCGGATGTTGGTAAAATACTTCCAAGATGAGCAGGCAAAGGAACACACTGTACTGGGTATGCTTGGCTTGTTAAGGGATCTGAATTTCCCCTTGAAGATTTACCAGGGTCAGCAACAGTAACCCACTGTTCCACATCCAAAAGTGGTGGTCAGGAGGAGATGGTTTTGAAGCTCTTCAGAAATGCACCAACGTACAGCATCCAAAATGAAAATGCCTCTGGATTTCTAGGCAGAAGCAAAAGCATCCAAGCCAATCTTACCTCCCTTTAACTGCCCTAACAAAGGCAAGCCTGTAGAAAGCAGAACCTGAAGAAATTGCAAGAGAAAAGGTTGTCTTTGGGCCTTTCCAAAGATCTCCTTTCTGAAACTGCTGACAGTTGCCCTCTGCTCACTTTCTCTGGCTCACAGGTGACTTCTCTTTGGCAGCCACTAACAGAGCTCCTAGAAAACGTGCAACAGCTCAGCTGCCAGTCACATTTCTCAAGTCTGACATGTTTCAACTATATTTCCTTAAGAAGGAAACAAATTTACAGCTCTGGAAAGAGGAAACCATGTCACTTTGCTTCCAGTACTTCAGTCTGAGCATTTTGAATAGTGCTGAGATAGAGCAGTTTAAATAACAACATGAGAGTGTTTTCAAGAATGAGCCCAGGGTAAGGACATTCCAGGAAATACTTGTAAAATTTCATTAAAAATCTCAATTTAAAGCTGGCTGGTTTTCTTTCTGGTCAGCTCAGAAACAAAGTTTCTTGCTTTTTTCTCTCCTTAATAGTTTTATGTGGCTTGATTGGCAAGGCATTCCAGCCAAATTTCCTGGGTGATTCACAGTTTGGTCCAGCAGAAGTGGGATTATTCCTGTTCAGGCTCTGAAGATCAGAAAGATATCAAGCTGCTTCTTCTGAACAGGCTGAATGATATACTTCAATCAAACCTTGCCCTCATACTTCAATGGAGTTGCTTCACTGGTGTGGAGAAGGCTCTTTTCCTGAGTTGTAACAAGAGTTGTAACTCCACAGCAGCAGTCGTGTTTTCTTTGCATCAGGGTATATGATTTGCATAATAACTAGAGAGATGGTTATTGTGGAAAACCATGGGCCATATGCAAATTCTTATTCTGTGGGAGGATGGAAGCCTTGGGAACCAGTTACAGAGAAGAGATTTGAGTAACTCCTCCACATCTACAGGCCACCAATTCCTCAGCTTTCTGCTGCCTTCAAAGGCTGCCTTGCTGGCCCTAGCCCTCACACTGTTTAGGGAATACCAAGGAATCCCTTACTGCTCCCCAAGGCACAGCTGGCTCATGCACTAGGTGAGCCTGGGTATCTCCTTGCCTCATGGAAGAGCATCTGAGCTGCAAATCCCAAGCCCAAGTCGTGCCAAGTGCCTCAGGCCCACCTCCAGGTTTCCACACGATATTGCAGGATTATTAATGCACAAGCCTTTTGCCACAGCAATGTGCTGCTCAGCTCTCCTGCAGCATGACTGGATCTGCAGCACCTCCTCCTCTACCCCTGTAGCCTCCTTCTGTATAGTTTCCTTTAATCAGCCTGAAGTTAATCCCATCAATTCCTAAATAAATGAAAGGTAGTATAAGCTTCTTAGACTTACTTAATGGCCCATACCTCCTCCTCCCAGCTTCCTCCAAACTCTCTGAGCTAAAATATAATTCTCTTCACGATAATCCATAAAACAAAGCACATTTGTAGTTCTTTAGCAGACCATTTTGCAGGTTTCCAGGGTTAACACTTTGCTCCTGAGGAGTGACAATCAAAAGGGAACACACTTTAAAAACATAGTTTTTGCACTCCTTTTCTGCTTCTCTCTAGGACTAAAGTAGCAGATAATATTTGGTCTGATCAGAAAGCAGCATGGGACATTTTAGAAAGGATTTTTTTTTGGGCAGGGAACACAGAACAAATTTCAGATATTGGCAACTGGACTTGGATTTAGTTTTAAACTGACCTGCAATGAACTTAAGCAATGCTGAATTGAAGGACAGTCAGCATTGCTAAGTTTTTCTACTATTGTATCTTTCTGCAGAGATAAGCATCGGTATATTGCTTTATCTAGTGAGCTACTGTAGGTGTCATGAGACCTATTGACTCATGATTATTAGTAAAGTCATAAGCCCACAGTTACATTTATCTACAGTAAAACATTTTGCCATCTATGCTATCAAAATAGAGCAGAAGTCAAAAGAAAATATGTAAGTCTTTAACAGCATCTAAAATATTTTGGAGTAATTACAGCTCAGTGAAATCCACATTGGAAAACAGCTCACACATCCTTAGGTTGTTGTTTAACTTGCTTACACAGAAGATGACAGTGTATCATTTTAACATGAAATCTGATAATTTTTGAGGACAAATTTCTGCAAATTTGTAAATCACAGCAAAAAACTAAATGAAGGAATAAATCTGTACCTCTGATGAGAATGTACCCAGAAGAAGTTCACCTTTCACTGTCCCCACACTGCAATTTTCTCATTTCTACACTTCTTTGGAAGAGAAGTGGTTTTTTGGTATTTTGCTCAGAACAGACCAGGAAGTATCAGAATTCTAGATAAAAAATAAAGCCTGAATATAAGAGATTTCCAGACAGATTTCTCAAGCTCAAAGTTTCAGATCAATGTGTCTAACCTTAAGATAAGTATTTCAGCTTGTCTTAAGAGTTCCCTACCTGTACCCTGTAAAATTTAATGGAGTGTTTTGCTGTTTTGGATTGGACTCTAGACTGGAGAATAGCAACTGGAAAAATGTCTTTGTTGTATAAATAATCATGAAGGGGACATTTGTTGTTGTTAAACTAATGTTTCCTAAGATCTCTCCTTTTGCATAGAAGAATGTTGAAAGAATTCAATTAGTTTCAAATGAAATGTTTAAATAGAACATAATATTCTCCTGTTAATGAGAAAAGTGAGATCATACTGTGGCTGCTCAGGTGTCAGCTGGCCTCCTGGAGGGCTGCTGGCTCTCCCACCTGTCCCTGACAGCCCCCAAGGCAGAGGCACAGCATCACTGTGGATGCAGGGGCAACCACCCCAACCCCAGACTACCCAACACCCCAAGCACAGATCTCAAAGTACAGCAGCTTTTGCAACATTTAAAAGAAAACGGAGGTGTTTCTAGACACCCTGAGGGGCTTAGTCACACTCCCAGAATCCTCCAGGCAAATCCTTCCAATTCTGGCATATGGCACCATTTCCCAGGTTATTTCTTTAAGCAGAGAGGAGGGGAGTACTCTGCTCTTCTTTTCTCCTTGGCAGGATGGGTCATAGCTAGAGATGACAAAAAGCATCTCCAAACCATGGGAAACAGCATTCCAGTAACATCTGGAGAGTTACAAAGAGCCTATAAAGGAAAAAGCAACTGAAATCATGCAAGAAGTAGGAGCAACCACTGGATGATATTTCACTTCTGACAGCTAAAATCTCTGGCTGCAGGTCTGATGACTGATATCCCCTGGGTGGGTACTAGAAGCACCTGATGGGGTGAAGTTTTCTGCCATGCCAGTGAGAAGGATCAGCAGCTGATGCCAAAAGGCCAGAAGAGACATTACCAGATTCCCAGAGTGCTCAGCCCTAGACTTTGTGGTGTTGTACCCTCCTTCTCCCAGCATGCTGTTCTCCTGGCTACTCGAGGAAATTATTGAAAGAGCATGTGGTGGGGAAGTCACCAGTGAATGCTGTGCTGGCATCATGCAGTAGCAATAGCACTGGAGTTTCAGCTACCACCACTCCTAAGCTCTGTCAGAACAAAACCCTGACGGTGGAAATTGTGGGTAGTCTCTGAATTTCCACATTGCCAGCAAGTCTAGGAAATACTACTTGGCACAGTCCAGACTTTCCAATGCAAGATTGAATTCCATTAGACAGGCTGAATTGCACTAGCCATGAGAGGATGTTTGTCTGTAAACAACACTTTCAACCTTTGCAGGGCTCCTGTAACTTCTCCTCTTATGCAGATGGAAAAGGGTCAAAATAAACCCCCATGCACATCAACAGAAGTTATCCACTGTAGTATTGGATCATGTTCTTTTTGTCTTGGTTCTCCATACCCACACTGAGATGCCGACTCCATGAAATACTTGAGAACATTCAGAGCAGCAGCACAGTATGATTTTGAGAAGCTACAAGGAAACTGGAGGTGTCTGCTCCATGACTAATGTGCTCATTATAATATCTGCCTGCTGAATTTTGTATAATACATGGGAGAGAGCTACAGAAAAGGAAGTCAATAGACTTGGATCACTTTGCATGCAAACATCTCAGCGATCTGCTGCTGCTGAACTTACACAGACTTGGTCAAGATGAGGGAGTCGTAGTGCTAAGCTGGCCTGGTTCTCTACATGTGTTTTCAGATCAGTGCAGGAGAACTGGAAATAGATGAGTGAAATTAAGGTTATATTTGGTTTAAATGTAATTATATGTTGCTGGCTTGATCTGTGCTTTACAAATGTGCGTTTATGAATTTTTTTCTCATGATTAGCAATTTCTATTTGAAAGGGTGAGGAAGTGCTTGGAAGAGTGAATTACTGCTCACTGCTGCTGCCAAGACTCATGTTTTAATTTCAAGTTTCATGATTTTTGATGCATTTCTTAAAACTTAAGATTCTTGGAATAAAGATTCTATAACATTTCCAGCTTTTTTAAAATGTAAAACTTGAAGAGATTTTACCTAGAAGATCAGATCTAAAAGGCAAATAGAAAGAATCCGAAATGTGTTACTTTAAGCATGCTTCATGATGGTAGGTTAATCTGGTGGGACCTGGGAGGCCTGATTCCTGAGGGTTTAAGGAAATTTTATGCTTTACTTGTATGAAAAATAATATGTCAATTATACAATTACCTTTTTCAAAATCAGTTGCAATAGCCAACTGAAGAGAAACATTCTCAATGACAAGTACAATGGAGATGTTTGTTTTACATTTTCATACAGTCCATTACAGTTAGCTCTCAATTTTCCTCCTCTTTAATATGGTAACTATCAGAATGAAAGGACACGAGATTTTCAGAGAGCAGCAGCTCAAGAAGTACAGTTCTGTACTTGGGCAGGTGATATAAGACCTGTTGGGGAGAGAAGTTTTGTTTTTCATTTAAAATACCTTTGGTATTCTGGAATTTTTGATTCTGGAATCCTTTCTTAGCTGGTTCCCTCTATTCCATCTCAAGCTCTGTGCACTTGCAAAAGTGGCTTATTCAGAGAAATACCTTTGATCTGAGCTCAGGTTCATCCTGTCAATGCATAGACAGAAATTAGGCTTTAATATTCCTGGGATTTGAGATTTCTATTCTTCTTCTGCCACAGATCCAATTTGCCTACTCCAACCAAGTCTATTTGTCAGTGATTACTACAATGCATCAGCCGTTACCATGTAACTGAAGAAATTAATGCAGATTAAAGAGTACATTGCCATAGGAATATTCCATTCAGTCCTAGAAAGACTAAAAGAGTGTAATTGAAACAGCATCTTCAGGCCAGTCCCAGTTTCTTGCAGCTTTCTTTCCCATTTCATTAAAGCTAGAAAAGCTCATTTAGTGTGGAATATGCAAGAGTGCTAGAGAGGTTTGCAAAAAACAAGATGAAACGAATGAATTAAAAGGAAGAAATAAGATGGGGGAGACTGCTCTTATCTGCACTGATTGTGTGAACACAGCATGGTGTGTTGTAAGAGTCAAATGACTGTAAGTGTTGCAAATTTCTCCATGGCATGTCAGATTGAGGTCAAATCCTCGCTTTCTAACAGATGGTTTACTCTTGATCAGCATTGATTCTTCATGCAAACAAGCTCAGATTTTTTTTTTAACTCATAAAGGTCAAACATAGATTCTGTAAGCTTTGCTTCCCTTTGTCCTTAGTATAAAAAGAGGCTCTTCTGAACTTCTCCCCTGCCATATCTGTTTCAGTGATCTTTTCCTCTAAATTCGCAACATTTTTTTCCATAGCAATACTGTGCTAGCCCTCGGCTGGATGCAGTACAAGCATATGATCTAACAGGATCCTTGTTCCCAAGAGCTTACAGTGTAGGTAAAGCAGAATTATGATAAAAGAAATACGCTTCGAGAGCAGTTATAAAAAAGTAAAATTCAAGTCCTCCTTTGGTGAGGTATGACTGAAGTAAAAAGAACAGATCCATGTGGACAGATTTGGCCCCTGAAATACATCCATCCCTTTTTTGCTGTCTCTCTTCTCAGAAGAGTGGTCACTCACTGTTAACCAGGCTGTATTTTGTCATGTGGTTGGGCATGTCTTGGAGGCTACAGGTTTAAAGCTTTTCTTATGAAACCTAACTGATCTTTGAAATTTAGGACCTGGAAGAAAGGAGATATGGGTGCAATAAGGAAATTCTGGTGAAATACTCTAAATATTTGGATTAGGACACATAAGGTTCAAGACCACACAAGAAGAAAGATGATTCCACCTGAACTTGGCGCAATGGTTTCTGCCCTTTTTACAGGGAGTCACCAGATCAGGGCTCTTATCTTGGAAAAAAATGTACTCAAGTCTACTGTTATTTAAAGATCTGTGTCATGAAACCAGTAGGGAGATTAAAACAAACAGATTTTAAGCTTGTTAGCTTCCCACCTCCTTTTGAACCCCTCTGTTACGAGGCTCTATATTTTCCTTTCTTTAAAGTCTCTTTTCAGCTGCCTTTTCTGTTGTGTGAAAGACCCACACAGAGCGACTGGGGAAAACACGCCAGATAAGGGATATACAAATAACACTATCAGATGCACAGACATAAAAATTATCTTTCGTATCATTTCTCAGAATAACCTAAGCTTCATGCAGCAGAATGAGGCTTCTTAGAGGTCCCAGGAGGTGCTTTGAAGGCAACCAGAAGAGCAGAGATACTTCTCCTCTTGTCCTCTAGCCATCAGAGTAGGAAAGAGGATGTTTGAGTTCCCAAGTCCTTCCCCTGATTTCTGAGCTCCAGCACCAACAGTACAATGACAGGCAAAGGAAAGGGCCATAATGTGATTTGATAGTCTTAATAGACAGTTTTTACAGCCAGTGTGAAAACACACCACAGAGCAAAGGAATAAAAAGAAATTAACGCTTCGCACCTGTCTCTTTGAACACTATATTTTGTGACTTTGGGCTGCTGCTTTTTTCATTCCCAGCATAACTGTCCAGACTATAACTTACCCTGTTAGGTGTATAATTACTACAGTGACTACAAATAAAAGTTTTTGATGCAAGTGATCTGGAACTGAGCACCATTTTTTTCAGCTTTGGTGCCTATGTGTGCTGGGGTATACATTGAGCCTTAGAGACAGGGAAGGGGAGATCACAGTTCCTACATGGTAGGATTGTCCGTCACGTTTACACTGATATTCTTGTCTGCAGTTTGCTTTACACTGGGGTGCAACAGCAACAGTTAAACTTAAAGGTCACTCTGCACAAAAAAAAAAAATACAATGGAAAAAAATCAACCCTGCCTGAGAACCCTGTGGTGTAAATGCACAAGGCAACCAGACTTGGGAGGAAGAAAGCATCCTTGTTACTCACAGCATACATGAATATTTCTGAAGAATACGTTTTTAAATCAGTGAAATGTCAGAACATTTTCTTGTTCTAAGTTATATTTGACCCATATTTTGCAAAGTGGTTGGACATGTGGTGTGTTTCTCCTCTCAGTCTCTGTTGATCCTATGGAGCATCAATGCAGTGACACATTAAGTAGAACTGTTTTTCACAAGGTAGCAATGATCAGAGTAGCTTGAATAAATCTCCAGGTGAGCATCTGGAATAGCTCAGCCTGTCCCACCAGCGTTTTGATGTCTACCAGCACTGAATGTAATTCTCCCCCATGTCTGTTGATACTTACAGTATTAATACTTTACTGGGCTAGGCAAAGTTCACCTTGCTTGGTCTAAACTGCACGTGCAAGCTGATGTCAGTAATGTGGAAAGAAAAGTCCTATCCTAACTTAGGAATGGTGCTGAAAACTCTACTGTACATATAAGTCCACATTAAAACAGTTATTTTGCTAGGACAGTTTATTTTAATTGGCAAAATAATATAGACTGGACTGATAGAAAGACTTTTTTTGGAATATAAGCTGATCTACAGCAAGGAAGATGTACTGGCCTTATAAAACAAAATTAAACATTTTCTAGTATAAACAGGATTTGGAGGTCAAATGCATAAAGGTGATACTAGGTATTCAACTCCATTGAAATTAGGCAGGAGAATTGGTTAGCCTAGTTTCTGTCTGCAAAGAAGCTGAAGAAGGCATGCCAAAGGTAATTTCTCCAACCAGAAAATACTGGTAAAATAAAGATTGCAGAACCCATACAAGTTTAAGGACATTCATTAGGAGACCTTAAATCTTCAAACAACATTAGTTTTTGAACTTGCAATATTCTTGCAGGATCCATGTATGTTTCTTTGCACTGTGTTAAAGCATCATAGACTTAATCTGCCTGATGGGAATAATATTGTGGGTATCTGTATAACCTTACCATAGTCCTGTTATTTCCTCTGCCTGTTCCCCTTCCTGCCCTAAGACTGCAGAAGCATTTTCCCTTCTCTGTAACTGCAATTCATGCCTCCTTCAGGGATGAATTTCAGGCAAAAACCCCACCCCCAAACCAGCATAAACCAGCAAACAGGGTAAGAAGAAGCAGTGCTTGCATGCTTGTAACTTGCAGTCCAGCTACACAAGGATTAGTGGGCTGAGTGGAGATGCCACGTCTGCTGATTTCTGAATGCAGACAAGCATTTCCTCAGACTGGGCTCCTGCAGCCACATCTGATTTGTCAGCCATTTCACTAAAATTGCCTGGACACCTCAAGAGACAATAAACTCTAAACTAAGCAGGAAGGACTGAAACAAAGAAATGAGAGTAATCACGCAGTGTGGCTAGGAAATCCTGGCTGAAGTTAGATCTGAGTTTATCTAATGACTCTCTGTTTTCAGTGTTCAAATGTAATTTAAATGGGGAAATGCAGGTACCTAAACATAATGCTTTTGGAGATGGCAGCAGTTGCTGGAGTCATACAATGTGTTGGCAGCTTTGACACAGGATTTATGGCAGGATTTGTGCCCTGCTGGAGCAGCAGCTGCAAGCCAGACGGGCTTCTTGGAGCATCTAAAATGACATTAGACAGCTCTTCTTATATTTAGGCACCTGAAACTCTCTAAATGTTCCTTTCTTGGAAGTAAGTGTTTTAGAATCCATTCAATGCTACCTCTAAATTACAGGAATGGTACAGTTGTGTAATCAAATACAGAACAGAAAATTACTGAAAGAAGGGGCCTCAGGCAGTCTCAACATGTCTGCTTGCAAGTACACATCTTGACACAGTCCGTAGGATATTGGATCATTTTTTCTGTAAAACCCACATTGCATTTAGTTTTTGGAAGGTCTCTACTTATGCAAAACTTTCCACCTTTTAATTACTGTGTACCTTTCAGACTCTGAAGTGAATATGAAATTATTAATTTCCTCATGGCAAACTATTAATGAATACTAATGAATACAACTTCACAGTGCTTTTCCCTGGAGAAAAAATTACCTCAATTCCCACTTTACTGTGGTAGATATGATGTCAAAATCTTTAGAGTGAGAAAGGGGACAGGCAGTGTGGGCAAAATGCCTTGATGCTCCACCTGTGTTGGGTCCATATGGGTCTTGCTCAGAATACACTGGGGTTCATAGATTAATAGAAAGCTTGTCCAATTAAAATGGTTCACAGTTGTATGCCACTTGCTATTGCAACTTAATAATGGTTTCAAAAGGTGTGTTATGTCACCTTATCCTAGAGAGGGGTACTGGTAAAAGGGGATGATAAAGTCCAAGTCATTACATTTACACTTGCAGTGTAAGCAAATTAGGAGTGAGAAGACAAAATAGTGTGATATAAGAGTATAGAGCAGGATAAATGATTCAGATGAGAGAAGGTGGGTAGGGAAAGGGGAGGACAGGAGATAAATTGCTGTGGGAATGCTTACTGCCCATCTCTGCAGCCTGGGCACACGAGAGGACTTTGTGGTGACACACACTGAAATGGTACAGAGAGAATGTTAAGTGTAGAACAGTGCTCTGTTTAACCTCTGATTGGAATCTCTGTTTCCAATATTAAAATGATTAGTCCTAAAAGCCTAGCCTTAGGTCCAAAATGTGTCTCATACTTAATACACAGGATGAGCCTCAGGGAAACTGGAGATGGTGGGGTGCAATCTCACAGCAGCAGCAATGAATCAGCAGAGAGGGAACCCGAAGTGCCCACTCCTGGCAAAACCAGACATCCTGCCTAGGATGGATGCTCCTGTGTTGTCCTTGCTGCCACCAGCATGAGGCCTGCAGATGTTCTGCGAGGCCCTGAGTGAACCTCAAGATGCCCCAAACATAGGGTCCAAGGATGACAGACAAGCTCAGTACCCACAAGTCTTAAATCCTTTGTAGGCTCAGTCCCAGTCCTCTAGGGCAACATTCAAGTGCCTCAACTATAAGCCTGTCCTGTTTGCCTGTAAACCACTGTCTCCTCCACAATATGTCTTTCCAGTATCTTTAGTGAATGAAATGGGCCCCAAGGGATTAAAAGAAAGTGTTGAAGAGACCAAGCAATAAATGTGTGTAAAGGCAGTCAAATGAAGGCTGCACAGGAACTCTTAATTTTCCCATTTCCTAATTTCTTCACTTTTTTCATAATGTGGTATTTGAAAGAAAAAAATCCATCTCCTACTGTCATTCAAAAACAAATCCAGACAAACCACAGCAAAAAAAAAAGCATGATGTGACTCAGGCTTTACACTTATCAGTGGGGTTGGGACCTTTTTAGGTCCATAGCAAGTCCTCTTTCTGTTTTTACATTAAGGTGAAGGGTTTTGTCTGCCATCTGCACACCTCAGAGGCAGGAAAAGATTCAACTTCATGCCCAGGAAGCAATATGTTCTAATGGCCAGAGGAAATCTGCATCTTCCCCGTCGCCTCTCTCCTGCACTGTCTCTGCAGGTACCTGTCCCCTCCCCTGCTGTTCCTGGTTAAACTGCTCTAATAATTTTTGTTGCATGTACGAGGGAAAGATTTTAGGCCACATGATGAAAAAAGGCTATTTTTTTGTTTACAATGTTATGCTGTTGACTATGCAAAAGGCACACACAGCATTTGCTCTAGGAGCACATTTCTTGTATTAAATTTAGTATTAAATAAAAAGGAGGCTAAATCTATACAGAGACCGAAGCTTCCCAATATCCAGTGTTGTAATGACTGACTTAAACCCAGGCTTTTCCCAAGACATATAAACAGGGTCCAACTTGTTTCCACAGCCCATCATACTGTGATGGCAGCCCTGGAGTGGTCCTCCAGACCCTTGCAATGAAGGGCTGTCTCTTCTCCCTGACATTAGTCCACTGGGACACGAGAGGGCTGGAGGCTTTGCAAGGTGTCAGGGCCATTTATACCACCTGCATTAGCAAGAGACAGAGAGACACATCACAGATTGGTCCTGGAAATGTTCACACTGCTTCCTGCTTTTAAAAAAGGACAGCTCTGGAGATGTATTTCCCGATGACTTTTATCAGACTCCTCTGTAGAAGCTTAAAGAGCAACTGAGTTCTTTAAAACTACTCTGCATAGTGTTTGGTACCTGCCTTAGCAATTTTTCCCTTGGCCATGTACTTTAGTGATTGCTGAGGACCTCCAGGGCTACTGCCAAGAGGACCTAGTGATGCCTTTTCCTGGTCTTAAAATCAAGAGGCATACACGGTTAGAAGGGGAAAAGGGATTTTACCTTGGTATTTATTTTTAAGGATCCGTAGGTGCACACATCCAGGTCGTATGCATCGAGATGCACCCCGCCGAGTCTATCTCTGTATCTGTGTCTCTCTTCCTCTCCGTGTTCCCCCAACATTGGGTATAACATTATAGGTCTTACTAATTAGCATATCTATCAAAGATTCCCCAATGAGAGGCTCAAATGAGCCCCCCCTCCCCAAGGAACCTTCCCCTGGATGGTTCTATCTTGGTTTACAGAATATGTTCTGGAGAGGACCTTGGGGTCTGGGGCACACTGATCTCCAGCTACGAAGCTTCTAAAATGTTTAGTCTCTTAGCTTCACAAACAAGTCCAAGAATGTAGGCAAAAAGCACTAGGAATACAGAAGCTGTTAAAAGGTATAACAGGGGTATAAAAGAAAACGCAAAAATCTTCATGGCATCACTAGGAACTAAACCACCTCCCAGTGCTTGCCTCAGCATCACAATATATATAAAATGATAGCTGCAGCTGCAAGGCTTGGCACACACATCCCTGAGCAGTTGTGGGAACCCTTGATGTTAGGACCTGAGCCAGCTTCCTCACCAGAGGCTGTACCCTCACCACGAGGCTGCACATCCCTCTGCATCAAATTACAGTCCTTTTGGTGGAGGAGGCTGAGCAAAGCCTGCTCCAGTCACCCTCTGGTTAGTGTGGAGAGGCGGATGTACACTTCTCACCCAAAGCAGGGTGGGGGTTTGAAGATAGAGACTCACTGGCTCAGTGGTGCAAATAAAGTTCCATTCCTTGCTGTGAATTATGGATCAATTAAATCTAAAAGACAAGGTAGGAGAGGCTCTGTTGAAACCCTTTTTGGGCCTTTCCTGTGAACTAGGGCTGGTTATAGGCAACTTCTGGCAATTTATCCGTGACCACTGGGGAAATTGGCACTGGCAAAAGCTGAATGTGGCTTTCAACATTTAAACTAGTAGATAAATAAGTAATGAAATCCAGTGGAAGGAAAGTGGTGGTCTACTTGGTAAATCTTGAAATGTGAAAATTTTTAAAGGTGAAAGTGATTAATCACTAGAAAACCTTGTCAGAGGATTGGTGAAACCAAGCATAAGATTTTTAGTTTAATTTTTAATCAAGACTACCTGTTTTCTGGAAGGGATTCTCTAGTTCAAACTAAAAATTACTTGAAAAGATCTGATATTTTGCTCTGGTAGGTTCCACAAGACACTAAGTCAGGTGATCACAACTAATTCTTGTTACCCTATGATTATTTGAGAAATGCACACTGGATACTTTAGTATCTCTGGTGGGTTGCAGACTAACTGTTCTTTGCACCTTAAATGTTGCTGTGTGAACTCAGAGAGTGATTTGAATATAGATATGAAATATTGTGCTTGCATTTTCCTGGAAATTCTTTAGCATTTCCTTTTGAATGTCCTTCCCTTAAGGCAAAAGGCTATCAGCTGCCACCAATTACATGTAAATTCCATTCAGTTCTTGATAGTCAAAGTCCATCTCAATTAATGACAAAAGATGAGAATTTCTTCCTCTAAAAGAGAGTAAAAAAACTAATACTGGAGAGTTCATGACTTTAGGTAAAAAATGAGCAGACAGATTTCTAAATCTGATATGTTCTCCAACTTTGTATTTCTTCCTTAGATTGCAAAACTGAAATATCTCTGTGAGCGAAGATGAATGTGTAATAGCTAAATTTGCTACAGATCAACTGATCAGACATCCATGTGTCATCATGTGAACCCATGAGGAATTTCCTGAGTATGAAAGACACCATATCAAGCCACATTTATTATTTTGGTGAAATATAAGTGTGGTGTATTTAGATACTTTTTCTTGCAGTAATACAGTCCTGAAGTTTAGTATATGAAATGTCATTTTTATTTGCAAGTGAATAGATAAATTTTTATTTTCCTTTTCCCGTTCTCCTTCAGTTTAAGTAATGGGTTATTGCACATGTACAATCTCTGATACTTAGCAAAATTGTACTGTATAATATTTGTAGTTCCATCTGAAGAATTAAAGCAAAACCCCATAATTTTGTGAGACATTTTTCATGGCACTTATGAACAGCTGAACCATACCTGCTAATCTGTTAAATTCCCCAGACCACACCTTCTCTCACATTAGAAACTGTCCTACTTATTTTCAGTCAGCCATGTTTTCTCATCTACATCCAGTACAGTTCCAGGCCACGCGATAATTGCCATAGAGGTTTGTGCAACTCCTTTTTTTCATAGGACTGCTATTCACATGAACCAAATGGTTAAAAAACAAATTGTATCACATGTTAAAGCGCAGTTTAGGAAATAGACTATACCCACTGACCCCCTGGCTAATAAGTGGCCATCACGGCTTATCGAAAGAAAGTGCAAATCCCCAGCAGGCAGTACTGGCACAATCAGCTGATTATACTAGTTCTATTTGGTGTTGGTGTACACTCCAGTGCAGGAAACACAACAGGAAGGAAATGTCTGACCCATTTGATTAGTTTTCTTGCAGTCATGAAATTGCATTCAGAAATGTACAAAGTTCCATCTTAAAACCACTTTCCTCTTTCACATCAACTCAGTTGCTGGTGGAGGCTGGTGGAGAACCTATCTCTGCCAATGATCAGTTTTTCTCACTTCTTTTAGCATCTCCACTGGCCATGTTTGCCTTAGTGGGTTGGTCTGAAGCAGTAGTACAATTTGATGTGAATACTCTGATTGTTCCCATTTACTTTGTCTCACTTTGGTTCCTCAAAGGAACCAAAAGTGTGAGGAGGAAGCAATGTGTGAGAAGGAACTTAAATGACAAACTCTGTTACAAAAGTATTACAACACTTGTGCCTCATTACAACACTTGTCCAAGGTGCAAATATGAACATACAGCATCATGACATCCTCTAGGAGGTAAGCTCTTGCAAGTTGCTGTGACAGCTGGTAACACACGGACCAGGAGCCACATGCAGGTTACTTGCTGCTGACTGCGAGACATCAACTCTTGACTGTAATTGGGCTCTCTCTGTCACATTCCAAACAAACATTGCACCTAAGAGAATACCTAGTCTGCACCATGCCATATTGCTGTGTGGGGTAAAATGGCACATAGGCATATTTTAAATCAACAAATTCTGGTTGTCTGTCCAGTAATGGGGCAGGCTGCTGTGTAGAGTGAGATGTTGTTACCATCCCCCGCCCTCAGGCCAGCAGCACAGCATGGGTGAGATGCACAGCAGATGCCAGTGGGATGTCCCTGCTGTGCTCAGAGACTCCATCCACTGCACTGCAGCACTAGAAGCAACAGGAGATTCTTGACTTCTTCATCAGTGCAAAAGGATCAAATCAAGGAGGCATCTCTCTGTCCTCCCTATGTAGATCCAGATCTCCCCTTTCCTTCCTTCCTTAGAAAACCCTGAACAACCCTTCCTTCCACATCCTACCCTGACTTCCTTGCCAAGCAGAAGAGGTTGCACAAGACAGGTTTGTCATCATGGTATAGAAAAAATATAGCAGTTCCTAGAGAATCGCCCTCTTCACAGCTGGACTTTCCTCCCACTCTTGAAAAAAATATATTTTCCCAGTAATCCTACAGAAAACTCTGTCCTTCACAATCCACTGGGGGTGGCCACTGGCAAGGGCATCTTACAGGAGCAGGACTGCTGAATTTGTCTGTCTCATCTCTGAAGAGCAGGCTGCAAAAATTCTTCTGCCCCTCTACCCCCCATACTGCAGTAGGCATGATGCAGGTACATCTAGAAGTCCATCCTGGAGGGAGCACTGCTGGAGTGAGAGGTGTTTCAGAGAAGAAGCAGCCAGAGAGAGGCTAGGGAAACTGAGATAGAAAAGGAACCCGTTTCTGTAGGGCTGACAGCAGCTCCTGCCTGCCTGGTGACAGACCAGCAAAAGCCTGGAGAGGAGGTTCAAAGTGCAGCTCTTCCTCTGTTGCTCAGTTATAGCCTATGTTGCCCTCTCAAATTGTCTCCCTGACCTTAGGAGCTATGGACTACAGTGTGCCCAGGATATCGAGTTTTTCCATTTCAGCATTCATGAGTGTCATGAAAACTGGATGAGAAAACCACTCTCACTTCTCAACTGTCTTCTGGTTTTGCATGTGGGATGGGTGCACAGATTGTGTTCAATTTTGGGAAGCTAGTTCTTCATTTTTACTATTACAGTTTTCTTCCATACCTGTTTCTCTTTCTTTCATGCAGCTGGGAAATCTTTTGCTGTGTCTTTTAATATCCTCTGCAAATCTGACTCAGCTTGACTTTTGGCAATAATCCTTTTATTGCACAGATTTCTTTGCTGATCAAATGCTTTTGCAATACTTCTGAGCTCCCTGCTACTCTTAGTGTGACTTCTGAGATGCTGACTCAGTTTGTTTAGTCTGGAGACCTTTCTGATAGATTTTCTGTTTCTGCTTGGGATATAAGTTGAAGATACTATGGCAGTTTTGGCTTTAATGCATTTCTTTCCATTCATGTCTTCTATTTTTTCAGCTGTTAGAATTAATTTAATTACACAAAATTACCCTTTAGAAATGGAAAAAACTTTTAAGTCTTCCACTGAATTTAAGCAGAATCAGGTTGTAATAGCAGACAATTTCATAACCAGAGAATATAGAGGATACTCTATTCTTTTTCTGAGAGCTTCTGTATTATATAAGCACCTTTTCTGAGCAAAATAGTCCAGAGTCCCTTCCCTCCCTTCCTTCTTCCATTGCAAGTGGTGCAGGCTCCCCTGTGTTTCACTCCCCAAGTGTCCCATGTTTCTTCTTTGCTTTTCACAGAAAATCCTGCCCATACACCTGACCACAAATCCTGATAAAAAAGCAGCTGTCCTTCCCCCTGGCTGTAAACTGTGAGATCTCTCATCTGTCTGTAGGATGTCTCTTCATAACACATTTCCCAGTTGCAAGGACCAGCTGTAATCCAAACTTGCCTGCAGACTTGAGCCCCTTCGTCTTGGAGCACCGAGCTACAGGAACCATCTTGCTCCTCCCTGCAGGTCTCCAACCCAAACATACCCTTACCCCGGCTTTTTCTGCATGTTTACTGCAGTCCAGTCCAGTATGGCCAGGCACAGCTCTGAGGCAGGACTGGACCCAGGGCTGGGAAGCATTGAGGACAAGCACTCCAGCTGTAAGACAATGCTGAGGGCACAGGACATTTTTATCTTATTTCCTGATGCATTTACTAAGTCCCAACGGAAGATTGTGATTCTGAGGATGATGTCTCATCATTAGCAAATTAGATGCTGTAATCTGCTTCTAAATGAATCTTCTTAGGGGGTATTACTCAGGGTCAGATTAAAATTAAGTGAGAGAAAGACTGATTAAAATGTAAGGTGAGCTTCCGTTTTCTGCTTCTGGCGGGTGCAACATGAAACCCTTGAAAGGGCAGAGGTATTTTTAAACCACTTTTTTTTTTTTTTTTTTTTTTGTGGCCTGCCCTGGAACTGTCTCTAAATCCTGATGGCTCACAGATCCCATAGTGATGTGCATTTCTGCACATGTCTCTTCTGGGTGCCAATGGGTGTCAGATGCCAGGTCTGCAGGGGACCAGATCTTCACTGCTGAATGGGTGCTTTAACAGCTGCAGTAAACACTTGTCCTGGGGGTGCAATCAGCAGGAGTCCTTCCCATACCTGTCTAGCCACTCTAGCAGGCAGGGTTGTGGGAACTTGGGCTAGCAAAGGGTTGTAGCTACACTAGCAGTGTTTCCTTCAAAATACCAGATCTTGAGTTATATGATGTATTGCTAAGGGAGGAGCAGCTCCAAATGCCTCCTTGGCCTAGTTGCTCATTTGTTCAGTCCTGCTCTGATTTCTGAGAGGGGAATAATCAAAACCAGTAAACACAGTCTGTGAGAGACCAGCTGCACTTTACCAGGGACCCAGATTATCTGGTGGTGTTTCATAGCCATTTTTGTGCTCCTTGGTTGCATCAACCTTTATTTAGCTTTTGTCACCTCAGATTAATTCTGTCCAGATTCAGAGGTCACGCTGGTGCCGTTAGGGTAATATGGAGATCTGCAAATGGGCCAATATAATGCATTTGATTTTTATTTTTACTGAAATAAATGACTTAGCAAGCCATTATATATCAAAGCTTTGCTATGGCAGATCAAAACTGTCCTGTTAATTAGCTGCCATATTAATTAATTGGACGTGTGTGAGCTGGTGTTAAGTGCAGTCAAATAGCAGCGTATTTATTTTTCTCATGGTGTATAAATGGCATCAGCATTTCTAGTTTCTCATGTCAGAGCTGCTGCCTAATTTCATGACTTAACATGAAGGCTGTTTATGATGAATAGTGCTTTAAACTTTTCTGACATGCTCTCCTTTCTTCTCATTTTCCATCCAGTGGCACCAGGTGCATGGGCTTCTTCTCCTCCATGCCTACTGCCTGCTCATGTGGCCCCAGTGCCACTGGATGGCCTCACTGAGTGTCCCAAAGTAGAGCATCTCCAAAAGCCTGAATACAGCCTCCTTTGCCCAAGGCACTGACTCCCACCTCAGTGCTAAACTTTCCACTAAACAGTTTCATGTCTTGTGTTCCAGCTGCTAAAGCTCCTTGTAGTCTTGGTAACTGCAGGGTACATTGCCTTTCCTCACTGCCGACTGGTCTGCACTGGGCTTTCCCAGCTGGTTACCACTGTCTTATTCAAAGCCCTCCTAATCTAATTAGGTGTCTCTTGTGAACATACTAACAACAAAGGCCACACATCCAGAACTATTATTTGATGCACAGAACAAAGTCGATTTGGTAATTTTGTCAGGGCTTCTAATAGCCAAGCTCCATGTTTGCTGTGTAATATATTTTAGGTACTCACGCATGAGCCAATTCCTACTGGAGTCCATCAAAAGGCCCCTGCTGACATTTGGCTGGGGCTCAAGACCTACATCTTTATCAGAAGGCTTTGTTGTCTGCCAGCATTTTTGAGCCTAATGCACAAATACAGCCAAAAGCAGGGACAGCTGTGAGAACCATGCTAGTGAAACCAGACAGGTACATCCATAACCCAGCTTCAGGTTTTTTATTAGAATATCTGACACAACAAATTTTAGCCTTTTCTTTGAAATCTCTGAAAAACAGATTTTAAGTCTGGCTAATTTTCTAGATATCATGACAAAATCATCATTTATTTTCAGGCCAGAGACTAATGTTGTTGCACTTAAGTAAAGACAAATTCTTAAAAAAATTGTGTGTTGTCACTTGGTCTGAAGTGAGGTTTTAGAAAACAAAAGCAAGATATTGCCAAGAAATGGTGATAGCTATTCAGGATACAGTGTTTTCTTCTCAGTTTGGTGGAAGAATTTATCTGCATTGGGAAGTGCCCAACAACTTCCGACATTTCTGTTGCCTTTATTTTTTAATCATATTAGAAGTTTACTGTATCATAATCATGCACATATGTACCTAAAGTACCCACAAGATGGGATCAAACATGACACTAGCAGATGTAGGAGGTGTGTGTGTAAGGATGGGTGTGGTGTTGTGTGTTGGACGTAAGTCTCTCTATGGCTCATTTTGAAGTATGAAGAAACACACCACAGGGATATCAACTATCAGGATAGGATGAGGACGGTTTCAGATGACCCTGTGCTCATGAAAGTGGAGAATAAACGGAGAGCTACAAGAGAGGCTGAACTTAAAAAGCAGAAAAGTAGTACTTGTTAATAATTTTAAACACACAAAGACCACTAAAAGCATAGCCACCAAACAAGTGGTTGGATAATAAGGGTCCCATCTATTGTTAAGAGATAGATAAAGAGAAAAGATAAAAACTACTAGGCAGACACATTCAAAATCTTAAGAGACAGTAGGAAATAAAGACTTTTGAAGGACACACTTTAGGGGAGCTGCAAATGAAGTCCAGAGTGGGAAGTTATGTCCTGCCAGTTGTATGCAAAATGAATGCATCTTTGAAAAAAGCTTGTTTTGGGTATTTTTTTAATCCTAAGTTTTTGTGAATATATTGAAGAAGGCATTTGCAGAAAACATGCATGAAGCTTTCATGATCAGGTAATAAATGGTCCAGGATGAATTGATTTTGGTAAATGATTGGAAGGAGATACGGATTTGTTCATCTCTCATTTCCATTGGTATGAAGTAAGAATTACTGCACAAATATCAGTGGGATACATTAGTGAGAATGAGAGCATTAACGCCTCAAGAATGTTTTTCAGTTTCAACATCCTACTAAATTTCAGCAGTGCTTTGCGATCCAGTGAGATAAAATGTGCCGTACAAATGTAGATGTGTCGTCTTATTAAGTGTCTGCTAATTTTATTCAGGGAAATAACCCTTGCTGCTCTGAGTTCAGGAGAGATTTGCATAATCTCAGGTAAGTGAATCAAAAATGTCTTTTAAAAAGGAGGCTCAACCCTAAAGAATTTAAAACTAGAAAGGACATTAAACTATTCAAACTCATCTGAATTTCTAGGTGATTTTCTCTATATTTCATCTTTCCAGGGCATCTAAATCCAGCTGCATGAAAGAAATGGAGGAGAGGGGAAGGCAAAAGAAATAAACAAAACCCAAGCAGAACATTTGAAGGAGAAGTGGCATAAATGAAGATTGAAGAACTACAAAGTAAAAAAAACACCTATGAGAAAAAGCATTGCTCACTGAGTGTTTTAGTCTGTCACAGGGAAGTTACATTTACAGTGTCATGGATAGATGGAGAATTTTTTTTAGAGGCTAGAAATACAATCTTTGAGCTCCATTCTAATGCCATTATTTTTGCTTTGGAACGTTTTACATTTTTTAGAGCATAAATACACCTTGACTCTCCTTCCAGGTTTTGCCTCTTTCTCTGAGATGTGTTGATTAACAGCAAGCATGAATGCACAAAAGTCAGAACACTGGAAAAAAAGCTTGAAATCAAGGATGGTACTCACCTTGACTGCACTGAAGCCAAGATTTCATCCAGAGAGTAAGATTATTGAACACAGCACAATCCATCACGTACTCTGGGTGTTTCTGCCATCAACTAATTGCTTTGGATTGGTTTCTGCAAGTTTTCAAATGACAAATACTAGCCATGAGAAGCCAGAAAAGAACTGTCTGGCTTCAAATTTTTCTTTGAGCCAACAAACCCTCCAGAATCTGGGGTTTAGGTGAAGAAGGGTGTCCCTGTCTTGAGGCTCTAAATATGCAAGGCTTCTCTTTTGGGTTAGTTATTCCATCATTGACAGAGACCTTCTTGTCAACAAAATATTGAGCTTTCCTTTTTGCCTGTATTATTGTAAAAGGCAAATGTAGGATAGTGGGAATCTGACTACTGCCACTTAGTCACAACAAGCTCATTTTAAATACCTTAGACAACTTGCTTTCTTACTCCAATCAGAAATATGTTCTAGGGCATTGGAGGATGAGACCTTGCTTTTTAATTCCCATTCCAAATTATTCACTGTCACTTTCCTCTCATTTGTCCTTGTACCAGTGTTGTCATCTTACTTAAATAACTTTTAATTCTTTAATGACTACCTGGTGATTAGCCATTTAACAGATATATACAGAACGATTGTAACTCTGTATTCTAGTCTAAACCACCCACGCTCTTTTTTTTCTGTTCCTGTGAAATGGGTGCTCCACTTCTCCTTTCTTTTTAATGACCCTTTTTTGCCCTTCTTCCACCTGGAATTCACATATTTGAGTATGAGCTTGTACAGAGCAGATGGGATTCTAACAGTCCCTTGTACAATGGCATGGGCACACCTCCCAGCTACAAGAAATACTGAACTGATGTATGTCACAATTATGTCTTTATTTTCCTGACTGCGTTACATTGATTCATTGATTGATTGATTGGTTTCATCTTGTGATTGCCTAAATATTCAGCACTTTTTTTTCTCCATCTCTTTACTCTGAAAGTTTTGTTTTACCTTGCCCAGCCATTTAATCAGGAATGACATGAGGTGTAAGTACACAGAGCGCAGTCATTGAGTTAGATCATTTCACACACATCACCGGTCAGTAATCCAAGTCTTGAGAGTTGAACCCAGCCTCAGGAGGAGCTCACCATGGAATATGGTGTTTCCTTATTGTGGCTTCACCTCTCATGAAGATCAAACACAGTTCCCATTTCCTGGAGCCGTACATGGAGGAATCACACAACTGAAGAAAAGTTTCTTCTTCCAGACAGTGCAGGGGTGTCTCCCAATGCTTTTCTTGGGATTGCACAGCAAGCATTGTCCCTGGGGGGGCTTTCTTTGCAAGTGTTCCTTGATTATTTTGGTTCCTACTGTACTAGGCATGTAGCTCCACCAGAAGAACATCCGTCCCCTGCACTTGGAAGCACCCTTCCCCAGTGAAAACCTCCTGTCCATCTAGCTCTGAGCAGTCTTGTCCCTCAGCTGTGTTTGTGGCTTTGGGTCCTAATGCAACTCCAAGAGGAGTTTGTTTTTATGACTGAAGAATATCTGTTATGGGAAACTGTAGAGGTCAATCAGGTTCCACTTAACTTTCTCAAGGGCAATTGCAAACTCATGGGAAGAACCAGAATCCCTTTACTCAGAATGCTCTATCAAGCCACATGTACACAGGTTTTGACACAAGACCATGAAGAACTCAATATGATGTAGTATCAGGGTCTGCTGGTCATTTTAGAAGTTGTGCTGACACTCAACCTGCCATTGTGGAAATCTGTGTGGGACTTGGGAGATGAATTCTGTCTCTAGACTAACAAATAGCAGGAGGCTCTTGACTGTAAGACACTAGCAATGAGGATGCTGTTCGTATGGCTACCTCTAAGTCCTGCTGCCTATTCCCAGAGGCTGACCAAGTGCCTCATTTACTTTGAGATTGTTCTCATTGTTTAAAAACCCCATGCATGCAGTGCCTGCATGCTATGCCTGTTAAAATCCCATGGCAGTGGCCCTGGGGCTGCAAGTGATAGATACTTGGTAGCTCAAATATGTTTGAGAAGATTTCCTGTTATCATCCTCCCTTGCTCCTGCTGTTTTGCTACCATGTTCTTAAGACACAAGAGATTTCAGTTCTTAAAAAATTAGGCAAACCGTTATTAAACTTTGGAAAATGTCCAGGATCGCTTCTATGAATGTTATTTAGAGCAAGCCTCAGGAATCCAGTCCAATCCTAGTGTAAGTCAAGGGAAAGTCAGATCTAGGTGATGTACCAACGCAAAAACAAGATGGTAACTTGTAGTTAACAGCACACATGGTGAAGGTTGCAAAATATTGATGAAAAAGATAAGCTTGAGTTTCTTCAGCATAAATCTCAGTAGCAGCCACAGTCCAAAGCACAATAGCTGCTGGTTTTTATAATATCTTTTATTTATCCAGCCAGTATATGGACAGTAATGACAAAACAGAAATGATAATGCCTTCCACCTGAAGCAATACCAAGCATGAGTTAATTATAATGAATTTGATGGGAAGGAGCATATGGATGGAAAGGGCCATCTGTGGCGTCTAAAGTACCTTCCAGGTCAGAAATGAGTCCACCAGTGGGGATTTTATGTGACCAGATGTAGATAGCTACCATGAAAACTCCTATGGCTGAGCTGGTTGTTGGAAGAAAAGAATCACTTTGGGTACACGATTTTTTTAATATTTAGGCAGATGTCTACAATGCTTCTGATTAATTACTCCTAAAAATACCTGGTTTTCCCAGTCAGCTCTTAGAGGTTCCTGGACTGGTGGCCACAGGGAGCACATCTGTACTGTAGATGTAAAGATTCTTGAGATGAGCTCATCCTGATGCCTGCAGCTCAACCTATAATAACCTATAATAGTTACTGCTGTTCTACAGGCAATGTGCACTGTCTGCTTAGTGAATAGCACGACCATAGGACTTGTGCAGTCTCCTTCCACTGTTTCTGCTTCTCCTGCAAAAGGACTGACAAGTCATCAGATACCATGACCTAATTTATTAGTGCATTGTATCCAACACACTTTCCCATCATTCATTTAGACAGTAATGTAAATTTTGCATTGGGGCAAAAGGAACAGGCAATATGGGAAAGGCAAAAAGGAGTTTATGCTGCTTGAAATCAAACCAGATCAACAGCATTTTGCATTTAAGATGTGCATTTTTTCAAAGGATCTCATGCTTTTTTGAAACAGAATATTAAGTGTAATTTAATTTAAGGAAACTGAGGTTAAAGATGTGACTCCACAGTGTGTCAGGTTGAGTACTGCATGGAGAGGAAGTACTGCACTAGGGTCACAGAAGCATGTTCCCAGGTTGTGGTGTCAGTGCAAATCTACCATAAAACTTGCAGGGAAAGATCAAATTACTTTCCCGCAGCAGAAATCAGCGAAATAGTTATGCTCTTTAGCAGACCACAGTCAACTGTTACACTGAAGTCCAAAAATGCAGGTATCACAGGTATTGCAACTGCTTGGGATTTGTAGTGCATCTCTCCACAAAGTAGCAGAGGAAAAAGGACACACATCTCCTACCAAAAGCGATGTCATTAAGTCCTAGTGGGAAAGGCAACTCACCACAAGAGAAATCCATACTGAAAAATACTGACTACAGCTGAACAAGGGTCCAAATGGTACATACACATACACGCTTTGGGCACAGGGTAAAGGAATCTACTATACTGTGAATAAACCTAGGAGAAAACAAAATGGGTTTTTTTGTTTCTCCTTTGTTACAGAGCATGTCATTTCCTTTCCTTCCCTTCCCTCCTCATTTTCCTTTTCCCCTGGATTTCCACCACATTTCAGGGTATATTTCTTCAAAACACAGCAATATTGGAGAAGTGCCCCTTGAAACTTTAAGCGTAGAAAGAGAAGTGGGATTTTTTGTACAAGTGAGATGGCACCACCTGAAAGTCAGATCGCCAGTTAGAAAAGAGATGCCACCCTTGCAAGAACAAAATTATGAGGGAGTCTTGGCAAAACTCACTTCAGATGTTGAACAAACAGGTCTCCTATCAGCTGAACACCATTTACTTGTCAGGAATGGATCAGCAGCAGAAGTAGGTGCTTGCAAACACTGAGTATGGTGCCAAATCTTACCACAAAAAAAAAAAATTATAAACATCCACATACTGAGAGGAAAACAATTGCTATAAAGAGAAAAGCAAAAGAAGCGCTGTTGTGACAATGCTGTCTTTGAATCTCCAGTGCCAGCAAAGCAGTGACATGTTTTTTACCAACAGTGTGCTAGGTTACACAGGACAAACATTACCTATTCCCAAGTGCTATGGAGACACGAGGACCAAACTGATTCCAGCAGCCTTAGCCCCAGAAGGAGGGGTACACTCACATGTCCATAGGCAGGACTGAGGCCCCACCAGGGGTGCTTCTCCAATTGATTCATCGACCCCAGAAGGTGAGAATGGCCTCATTTTCTGTGCCATTTGTGCTCAGGAAGCAACCCCAAAACTGAAGGATTGCAAATAATTGTTGGGGTCCCTCCCCCGCCATGTAGCCCTGGGAGAGGGGCCCTGAGGGCACAGACACGGGGCTTCCCTGTCCCTGCTCAGCCTCGTACCCATTGGTTGGTTTGTGTTCCCTGCGCGGGCAGAAGGACCCTTGGTCCCGTGACTGGAACAGTTCCTGAGCAGAGCTCCGGCCATGCGGCTGGAGAAATAAACATCTCTGAAACAGCTAGCAAGAATCTGTCTGTCCATATATATTTCCTTTCCACGGGACTCCTGGTTTGATATATGCGTGTTGCAGGATCCCCACTGCAACAAATGGTGGAGATTTGAGAGCAGAACGACCCCCGATCCCTAAGCGACTGATTTGTGTGAGTAAACCCTGGAAACTTTGGATTCCTCTTCTTGGTTTTGCTTTGCTATTCCATATCTAAACTATGGAGGAACCGTGGGAAGACTCTTGGCTCTCAGAGCCGCATATGGACATTTATCTTAAACTTAAAATGATTCTTGAACAACGATTTGTAAATTTTAGCTTGATTCAAGCTCAAAAAGTACTGAAACACTTCCTGGCATGGTTGTTTAAGAACTTTTTCTATGTTTCTTGGGATTTAATTCTTACCAAGGGCTTTTGGAAAACCGTTTGGACACAGTTAATATTGGAGTCAAAATATATGCCGATGGAAGAATATTTTCGTGAATATTATTTAGTTACTGAGACTGTTGAGCAATGTCAGCTGTGTCCTGGCGAAGGGAATCCTGGCGCAGGGACCGTGCGGCCCAGGCCACGTGCGCCGAGCGCTCTGCGAGCAGCAGCGAGGCAGTTCCCGCGCGCGGGCGGAGCCACGCGAGCCGCAGTGTCGGTGGCGGAGCGGGGAGCGGCGGGACCCGGCGGTGCCCGAATGGCCCCGTGCAGCGCGTGGTGGAGCGAGCCCCGGGAACGCCCGGCCGAGAGGGGCGGCACGCGGGCGGCAGCTGGCGGCGGTGGCGGTGGAACGGAGCCGCGCCCAGCCGAGACGCGCGCTGGAGCGGGGCGCGGGGGAGTCATCGCTCGGGGGCCCGGCCGAGACGTGGGTGCAGCGCCCGACAGCGGCAGCGAAGCTGCGACCAGAGGAGGCGACGCACGGAGAACTGAGCGGCACGGCCCGGCCCGGCCCGCGCAGCCCCGAACGCGACCCCGGGAAGAGCGCGCAGGCACGAGCAGCCCCGACAATTCCAACACGGGAGCGACCGAAGGAGAGAGCAAAGACGCAGCGAGACAGAAAACAGCAGCCACTCGGAAAAAGGAAAAGATCATAGTAGCTAAGACCTTAGGGATAGTAAAATGGTATAATGTTAAGCAAAATTATGGTTTTATAACAAGGTGTGACAACCAGCAAGACATATTCGTGCATAGAACTGCTATTAAAAAGAATAACCCTGAAAAATGGATCCCAAGCTTGGGAGATGGAGAGGTGGTGGAATTTAATATTGTACTAGGGAGAAAAGGGTTACAAGCATCGCAGGTCACTGGGCCTGATGGTGTTCCTGTAAAAGGCAGTATATATGCAAAAAATCGTAGTCATGTTAGACAATATCTCCATTGTAAGCCCCCCCTACAGTCTCCCTTTCCTAATCCCACCTTTCCCTTTTACCCTATGTCCTATTACCCCCAGTGTATTCCCAATCCGTTTTTTCATCCATGGTTTCCCTCACAAAACCATGCTTTTGCCAATTGTTTCCCCAAAAATCCCTTTCCAATGCCGAGTAGGGGATGAAAAGGGGGAGGGAAGAAGTTAAACCCTCTCCTGCCTCAGTTTCCCCACAAAGCATGCTCAGAGAGTTCTGTCTCCCTTCTGTCAGCCCTAAGATGTTCCACAGAATCTGATTGGACATTTAAAGACTCAGGAGGGTGGCTTGTTTTGTTTTGAAACTGTTCTTGTTATGTTTATCCAGTTGTTTTCATTCTCCTTTTATTAAAATAAAACGGGTGAGGTGTTGGGGTCCCTCCCCCGCCACGTAGCCCTGGGAGAGGGGCCCTGAGGGCACAGACACGGGGCTTCCCTGTCCCTGCTCAGCCTCGTTCCCACTGGTTGGTTTGTGTTCCCTGCGCGGGCAGAAGGACCCTTGGTCCCGTGACTGGAACAGTTCCTGAGCAGAGCTCCGGCCATGCGGCTGGAGAAATAAACATCTCTCTGAAACAGCTAGCAAGAATCTGTCTGTCCATATATATTTCCTTTCCACGGGACTCCTGGTTTGATATATGCGTGTTGCAGTATCCCCACTGCAACAAATAATCAGCTAAAAAATGACAAGCAAGCACTGATCTACCAGGAGCTATAAAATTAGGGCCCCTGTTTGTTATCCTCTTCTTTTCTACTCTTTGAGGATTACTGTATATGCACAGCCCATATCTGAGCTTTTATCTACAGCCATTAGGACTGGAACTTTTCTTTTTTAATGAATGCTGAGATTCTCACATAATGACAAGAGCTGTGGAAAGCATCAAATATCATGAGACACGTGAAAAACATCTTAAGTTGGCAGTACTGCACATAAAAAGAAACAGCTCTTGTCTTACAGAGCTACAGTGCAAATATGAGGCAAAAAGCAGTAGAAAGTAGCACTACCACAATTTTACAGATACAGCAAGCTTAAGGAAAAACTTGTCAAAGGGGAAACTGAGGAAAAATCTGGCACGGCTGTTTTTAGAGTGCTAGTTATAGGGATACATTTCTTCTTCAATATACAGCTTTAATTTTCATGGGGAAAATAAAATATTTTGCATGTTGCCAGAGGATTATGTTTTCCTTCCTAAAACAGGCAAATTAGGCTATTGTTGTGACAAATCATACTAACATATTGCTTCAGCAGGCCATAAGCTTTGCAAATAGAATTTGCTGTGCTATGGCATGTTTGTATTTTTCAATGAAATGAATGAAAACAATGTTATGGCACCCAGAGAAAGCAATTTTGAAATATATTCAGTGAGGATTTCTTGGATTATTTGTGCAAGTGTATGTATGTGTGCAAAAGCAAACAAAATCACATCCCCTGCAATTCCTCAAAGCATCAGGAAAATGACAGACTGTGACACTTCTCCTTGCATTGCTCTGCAGAATATTATCGCAGCACTGACCACAGAATTTCTTATAGTAAACAAATTCTACCCATCAAAGTGACAGCATCAGTTTCACCACAGGGTTAATTTGCTTCTGTTTGACAGATTATTTTAATCAGAAACCTAGCCAGTTCTCAGCTGTAGCTTATTTTGACAGTCAATGCCAACAGAGCGTTCCTTCAAGTTGTGGGCACATTGATTACGGTGGTTATGAGATGAGCTAAAGCTATATGCACTTGTTCTCTATTATTTAATGAGTCATTGAAATTAATAACTGTCATCTTCTTATCTTGCATTACAGTTGAGAAACACACTGGTTGTAGCCAACAATAAGTTGAAAAGCTGGTTGTTTTGTTAATGGATCTGCTGCACTTGTATGCTGTGTAGTTGTCACTCAGTACCCAGAATTTTACCGTCTTTGTGTTCTTTAAAGATTTCCCAGTATCCAGAGGCTACTTCATAAATACTAGATCCTACCTTGTTTCCAGTTAATGGAAGTGTATGCATCTGTGCTAGTATTAACATAATTTAATTAATCATATTTAAATCTATTTGCTGGTATTTGCATGAAATAATGAATTGACTAACATGGCAGCATGTTAATCCTAAATTAATAAACCTTATTCATAAATTATTGACTTAAAAAATAAAACCAATACTGAAGTGAGACTTTGAAGCTTTAATTCATTAAAAATGTCCTAGCATTTTATTGAACAACGATCTTACAGTAAAACTATTAAATCAAATACAACCTAACACTAATTATACTGTAGCCCTTCATGGCACTTGTCACTCTGGCTTTTGTTGCATTCTGACCCTCTTCCACTTAAGCTTTTATTTTAAACATCAAATGATGAGTGTGTGAACTAAAACTACATAATAACTACTTTGTGCTGCTTACCTTGTTCACATTGAAAAATTGCCTCTTAGAGTATGAGGTGACTGTGTCAGAGCCTGTGCTGTGGTGTATGAAATGCAAGGGATCTCCACTCCACCAGAAGCTTGGCCTGAGTGACACTAAGTCTGCTTTGATGGCTTCATTCAGCGGAATTTGATACTTTGAAACAGTCCATTGCCATATCTTTCCTTCATGCAGGACTCATGGCTCCACTCGTAGAGTCTCAGATAAAAGCATGTAGAGAAAGACTTAAAAATGATGGAGGCACTTTTAAGTCCTTACTGAGGCTGGCTTTGTCTTTCTTCTTACAGTTACCAGCTAAGTACTTCTTAAAATTGTCTCTTCAGTTGCCATAGAGAAGTGCCATAAAACAATGCCCCACAGGTAAAGGTACGTTCATACCAGGGTTCACCTGCCCTCCCAATTTGTGCAGCTCACAGCTATTCCCTCCTCCCTGTCCCCTGTACACAGAGCAATACTCTGGTGAGCCAGGAAATCTCATTGCTAGGAGTAGGCCAAATAACTCATTTCCCTCAAGATGTCAATCTGATTGATTTTCCTTTCAGTGTCCACTGATTACAAACCTTAGAGAACATTGCTATTGTCATAGTTGCCTCAATAAGCGAAGATGTAAGGGAGCTGTAACAACAGTCTTCAGATATGTGAGAAGTAGGTGGAAAGAGGACAGAGCAAACTCTTCCTCTCCTCCCAGGTGGACAGTGCAAGAGTTTAGGGCTTAAACAGAAACAAGAGTGATTTATATTAGGCAATAGGAAAACTGTTCCCAGTGATGAAGCATTAGAATACATTGCTGAAGGAGGCAAGGGATCCCTAGAAATACACCTGGACAAACGCCACTAGTAAATTGCTTAGGGAAAGCTAAAAGTGTCTCAGCACAGAAGAATGGTGTAAATGACCTTTCAGCTTTTTTCCAAGTCCTGGTGTCCAGCGGGAGACAGACTTCATCCTTAGACTCTCTTGAAGTTCCACTACAAGTTAATGCCAAAATGGACATGACTCACTTTCATCACCTGCTATCCAACTACTTTTGCTGAGGTGTCACTACTGATGGCTACAGCAAGCAGCAACACTGGTGGCAGTCAGACATTGCCTGCAAGAATTTCTACAGGCCTCCCCAACTTCTCCGTTCCTGTGGACAACCCGCTCCTTCCACAGCACCTATGCACTCTATGTCCCACCTCCCACACACCCAAGAGCAGGATCATGACCACTGCCCTCACTCTAGACCTTCAGTGCAGCCACCCTGCTTCCCATTCTGGTGGGCACTCTGGCACTTTGTCACGGACTTCCACAGACACTGGCCAAGGAATCTAGTGGAAGTCATTACCTCTGTGGTTCAACAGACAGAGAAATGTTGCTTTCTGCACTGGAGCATCCCAGCCCTCTGAGGCAGCATGTATGGCACCAGAACTCACTCTGAATTTTTCACTCCTCTTTACAGCTGGGGAGACCTCAGCACTTCTGTGGCTGATGGCATTGGCACAGCCTCATGGACAGTATCAGCTGGCAGCCAGGCACCCACTCCTTTCCTGACTGAGCACAGTGCTTTCCCACACCTGCAGCATCTATGCTAACATTTTTCCATGTTAGACTGCAGGTTGGATGCTTTAATCTTCCTTCAAGGTGTCCTGGTTCTGGCAGTGAAAGTAGCATAGACTGCGCTGGTGTAGTGGCTGTTGTCAGATGTCTCAATGCTGTGTGCTGAAATGACATCTCATCATCACATGCAGACAGGAAGCAGCAAGCAGGAAAGAAAGAAAATACAACAAAAAGTATTTCTCTGTCTGCCAAGGGAACATTCCAAGCAAAAAATCACGTCCGATAAAAAGGTAGACAGCAGTGTCAGTAAATGATAGCTCTGGATTTTTAGTGCCATCTTCTTATCTGAATTTTTATTGCATATCTATTAACATGAAGTTGAATGCAAATGTCACGTGAATATTTTCATAGGTTTCCACCAGTTTGTTTTTCCTAAACAGTATAATATTTTTACTTCTATTTATGCATCTAGGTTTTAGTTACCTCTATCACATTGGAAGTACATAATAGCTTTTCTCTGTTTTTCAACAGATATATTTTTTAAAAACTAGGTACATTAAAAATCACTCCTTTTTTACTTTACAAGGGAAATAAAAGTTCTCCTCCATTTATATTTCACCCCTGGATCTATATTTACACATTCCTCTTTTGCTCTTAAAAAAAAATCCATAAATTTATTTTGTAGCAGTTGTAGTAAACTGTAGCACTTTAGAAAAGACCTTCTGTGTTTTCTTTTAACACGGATCCTGTTCCCAGTAAGATTTATGCAGAGGCTAAAAAGAAAATCATGCTAGGTTTTTTGGTTAAAATTTCCCTCAGTTTTAAGCACTAAAGTGTTCATAGCCTGGAAACTTCTGAAACATGAAAATCTCATGAGTTTTATCCAATTTACAGCCTTCCAAAAAATGTTGGCATTTTTCTGAAGCAGCCACTTCTGAAAAAAAAAAAACAAACTATGTAAAACTCCATTTTTCTGATGAAAAAGACTTGGAAGTTATGCTTTCACATGCTTACCCAGCTCCTCAGGCACATTAGAAAATTATTCCCTTTAGAGAGAAACACAGAGGGTTTGGGACAGGAATAAGCAATCCCATTGCAGAACACATTCAGTGTCTGAGGCTCAAGACTTTTCTCTGAGGAATGCTTTGTGGTGTTCTGTTGCTGTCTTCTCTCTCTCTACTCTGTATCTTCATAATTTTATTTCAAGATTTATTTGAAGAGGATGTTTTAGTCCCAAATAGATTTTTTTTTTTTTTATAGAGTAGTATGGGCATGCAGCTTTTTCAGTTCCAGCTGGAAGACAGAAAATGCCATTTTGTTTAACACAGAGACATTCAGCCATGATGAACACCCTAAGCTGGTGTTTGGCCAGGGAGTATATCTGCAACAGCAGCCGTGCAGCACAGCAAGAGTGAACTGCAAAGCAAATCAGTCCTGGTACAGAGGACCTGATGTTTGTGATACACAAGTTTTTGAAGGTTTTACTTCAGACTAGCTGTAGTAGTACCATCTCTTTTGCACATGGAACAGCGCTCCTGATCTGCAGTGTCTGGTTTAGGTTAGTCCCAGAAGAACCTGGCTTGTGCTTTCCAACAGTGCTTCACAAAGCATGCTAAACTAGGACATACAGTTGAAAAGCATACTCCCAATCCAAATAGAAACACCAGTGCAGATGCATCCTGAGCTGCCCTGGGTTATACCTCAATGCAGAATTACTGGGACCACCAGAGGAGTCTGGTGGCTAGAATAGGTCACTTTTTTCATTTGAGTGATCCTGGAAAAAAGCACTCTCTCTTCCAAATTAAGCTGTGCCTTTATTCCTAGAGCTCATTAACACACATATCCTGGATGTATAGCTCTCTTAGTGGCCACTTTCTTATGATTTTAAGGAAATCGAACAGTGGTTTGTCTCCATCTCCAGTCTCAAGGGATATCCATGGGAAGCTGGTATGAGATAGTTTCCCAAGTACCTTTGTAGATCTCAGACATGCACCCTGTGGCTGGTGTTAGGTGGTGGCAGACAGTGGTTAGAGAACTAGAGATGGAACCACCCTAAACCTGGGCTTTTCAGACCCATGAAAAGTAAAATAAACTCCGTATCTCCCACCTCCATGGTGGCAACTCTCAGACAAGGAGCAGCGCCTTTTTAGACTGTGATTACTTGATCTTCATGTCTATTTGACTGTGGTTGTGTTTCATGGGGTCATCCACAACAGGAAACAAAGGTACCAGCTAGTGAAAAATCTCAGCTGAGACTGAGGGGTGATTGCTACACCCACCAGTGAACTAAATACAAATGCAGTAAGACCAACCACATTTCACATGGGAAAGTCTACACAGGATGAACTAGAATTCATTCACTTTTCTCAATTTACAGGTCTGGTGAGTTCGAATCAATGTAAACCCAACATCTCTATGAATGCACACACACAGGCTTTCTCCCATCCTCTTCAGTGAGAGTGTGTTCATACTAATTTCCTCTGCTTCCTCTGGCAGTGAGGAAATGCAGCCATTCTGCCACAAATTAAATGAATCCTTCACAGATAAGACAGTCATTGCAGCTTCCTGCATAGAGCCCAAAATTTTCATCCTGTTTAATAATCAGACACTGTAAAATGGCATTTAAAATGTATTCACAGCTTTCAAACATCTGGTGCATAGTGCTGGTGTGCAGCAGACGACTAAGTTGTATTTATTTTGGAGCATAATGCCATGGACTGACTATTTAAGAGAGAATATATGAGAAAGAACATCCCAAAGAAAGGCTTATTGGTGAACTTACCTGCCACTTCCCTTTATTCATTTGTTGGAACAGTATCTGTATATTTGCATAACTTGAGCTGCTCAGCAGCAACCAAAGCCATCACTATCCTGCTATCATTAGTTTTTGCATCATTTATGCAAATACCCATTTGCATGGGTGAGCAATATGGGTCTTACCTTTTCCTGTGTTTCAAAATTAATAGCAGAGGAGAGAAGGTTTTGTCAGAAGTGTTTAGGTTTTTTTGGAACCCTTTCTACAGGTTTTGGCTAAGCAATTTGAATATTTCTTTAAATTTTACAGTCTCAATCTAAACATGAAATTTCTGATGATGTAGAGTTTCTGCAAAAGTAGTAGTACCATGTCGTCTCTCTTTATTTTAATAACTTGTCTTCAGCAGTGGTCAGTCTCATCACAAAAAGATATTTTAGTTTGACAAGGTTTGTTTTCCATAAACCAATTTTGATTTGAAACAGCTTTCTTTCTATCCTTAAAATTAAGTCCTAAACTCACAACTCAACATTTTGTTTTGCTTCCAAATAGTTCTGATATGCTTGTAATACCCAGGCTTCCTGCTATGGGTTTTTAAAATACTGACTTGCCATTGGCTTTCTTCCAGTCTTCTGGAAACTGCTGGAAGTTTTCCGGTATGCTGAAAATCACCATTTTTGCTCCTTGGTTCTCCTCAGTTAGTCGTCTTAAAAATCACAGGTGCAGGTTATCCAGACCTGCTGATTTTAAATGTTTAATCTTTGTAGCTGCTGTTTAACATCATCTAGATCCATGCTTGGAATGACAGTCCGCAGATGGAGCTGTGATAAAATCAGATTTAAAGTAGCACAAAATTTGCACACACACTGGCCCAAAAGGCTTTACCAGAGGAAGCCTGGTTTCAAGATAAAAGGCTTAGTGGTATTTCTGAGAGCTTAGACTGGGCTGGTACACTGACCTACGCATATATATATATCTCAAAATCTAGCTGGTCTTTCATTTTTATAAATATGTAAGGCTTTTGCTGTGAGAGCTGAAAAAAATTCTTGTGAACATGAAATGTGCCTGAAGCTAAAGCAAGCCTTGGACAACTAGTTGGAGAAGCCAGAGGTGTTTTTCAGTCGTAAAATGTGAACTACGATGGTGAGGGACACTAATCCTTATCTCAGCATGTATAATAAACTTGCTCTGGAAGAGGAAAGCCTACTTGACTTCTGTCAGAGTATTATTAATAACTTTCTTGGCAGGACTTTCCATGAAGATAAGCCATGTAAAAGTAATGTTCCCAAAGTACCTGACACAAAGCTCTGTCTCCCCTGGCACAGTCTCTAGCTGCCTACCAGCAAAGCAGTGACTTTGAGTAGACAGAGCTGAGTAATTTCAAATGTCTTGATTTGGAGAGGGTACCTCACTGTCATAAACAATTTTTGATGGTGGTGTGTTTTCACCTTCTCTTCCTGCTTGCCTTGGCAGGTTGTCCTGGTCCTGGTCCTGGCCAGGACAGTGCTAATTTTTGCAGCAGGCAGGAGGGGGCATAGGTAGGATTTGGAGGTTATTCTACACCACCTCACCCATTTTCTGGGGACAGGGGATGGGGTAGCCTGGTGAAAGGAGCAGTCAGTTATTGTTGGGGGTGAGAACTCATGTGTGAATTGTTTGTTTCTTGTACATGCTTTTATAAGCATTGTTGCTGTTACTCTTTGTTTTCTTATCTCATTGCTGTTTCCAGTAAATTTTTCTTATCTCAACCCAAGATCTTTACCTTTTGTGCCTCCAATTCCCCTTTTCATCCTGCTGAAGGAGGCAGGGGAAGAGGGAGCGAGTGAGCAGTGCGTGGTTTGGAGTGTGTGAGTGGGAACACTAAACTAGGGAGTGCTGCTCCTAAATCAGGAATGTAAAGCAGGTGTATTTTCCTACAAGAGATGGTAGAACATTGCACATGGCTCTGTTTGCCTCTCCAGGGGCCAGACCTGTATTTGCAACATAACATGGGAGTCAGCACATGTCCAGGACAAGAACCATGTCCAGGTTCCTAGACAGAGATAAACACACTAACAACCCAGCATGTCAACAGCTAACACACCACCTCCACCACACACACAGAGTTTTATTTGGAAGCAAATGCAGGGAGTTTAGTGAGTATATGGGTTTAAACATTGCTCTAGACAGTCAACACTTTGATGACACCACAGTTTATGATAAGAAAAAAAAAAGCTCTGGGTCACAGTTCAGGCAGTCCTGAATCTTACATACTGTTGATGCTTTTCTAGTTTAATGTGATTATCTCAAATACTTCGCACTGGGCATTATGTGTTGTGTACAACCCCCCACCCCAAATGACTCCTTTTAATATTCAAGACAAGACATCTGACTTAGAAATTTCCCAGCATGCAGGTCTTTGACACAGTGTTTGCCTTTGAAGTAAAAGAAAACTGCAGCTGACGGGGAATGCTTTGATGAAACAGTTTCTTGTGAGAAAATGTGGATTCATAAACACGGAAAATTTTCATGGAAACACAGGAGGCAAGAAGATAGCTTAGAGTGAGGATACATTCTGGGGTACAGGTTGACTCCCACAATGGCTGAAGTGTTGGCTGGGATAGGGGGATGAGTGTCTCTCAGGTAGTATCCTTAAGTGTATCTCAAGCAGTAAAATATGCTCAGGCAGAGTCGGTGCAGTCAAGTGCTCATTCAGGGATTGAAAGTGGCAGTTAAAGTACCAGATGGAAAGTTGTTCAGCACAGAACTGGCTTTAGGCATTGCTGATCAGCAGCGGGTAAATTTGTGGGTCTCACAGCTGAAGTCTGGTGACAGTATTATTGAGCATTTCCCATGGATGAGTTGTTGTCCCTATGCTGTCTAGGGAATTCGCCATGTCAAGGAATGTTTGTCACCTGTAACAAAGCAGCAGTGCATTCCTTATCCATGTCTGCAAGTCATTCAATCACACATCATATCAAAGAGGCTGCATATTATGGAGCTGAAGACCATCAACCAGAATCAGTGGAACATGATGGAAGGTGTTCATGGAAAGACCTACAAATTAACACCACCAAAGATGATGTGGAAAACAAGGTAGGAAGAAATGTCTTTGGATTTTGTCTTTCTCACCAAAACAAACTTCTCCTTCAGCCAGGCTCCTATCATACATGCTGGTTCAGCCCATGAGCTGCCCAGCTATAGCCATAGAGATGGCTGAGCCTCAGAGGGACAGCCAGAACTGCACCAGACCAAATGAGACTATTTGAAAGTCTAACAGACGGCTGAGTGACCTCTGTAGCTGAGTTTGGTTCTGTCCTGCTGGCCCTGGGTGCAGACACAGCTAGTGTGTGACTGCCCTCAATAAGATGGCAAGCCCACAGGCATCTGTGTAATGAGATCCTCCTGATAAATGCTATGTGGATGGAAAAGACCATCTGCAAAGCTCTCCTCCAAGCCTTGTATCAATGATAACCAAAATAGGAAGCACTCAAGGCTGCCCATTTGTGGAATCCTGATTAGAACAAGTCTCAGACTTCATAAAAACAGGCATAAAGCATATTGGTAACTTTTTTCATGGTTGGCTTTTATTCACATGAGATCTCACTGCTGAACAAACTTCAAACAGGGGTACTAATAAATGTCTGTCCACATTTGAAAATCCATTGGTCACAGCAAACTCTCATTTACTGAGACATGTCTATTCTCTGAGATATTCCCGAGCAACATCCCTAATCTAAGCAGCCTGAGTCAGCTCACAGTCAGGTTTCCAGGTCGGCAGACGGGGTGAATGCAGCTTCATGTCCAGTCCCACCAAACTTGTCCTGTATCTTAATGATGGGCTCTTGGATAAGCTTAAAAAACTGAGCTGCTTCTGGAGGTCAAAAAGTCAGTCCCCAGACTCAGGAAGAGCTGACCCTTTTGGTCTCTGGGCCTTACAATACAAGGGCAAAAGTATTGTCCTCCTGACAGCTTCCCTTCCTCTCTTTTTTTCTAAGAGGATGCTTGTTTAAGAACACAGTTTGTTTTCTCACCTCCCAAGACAAAGCAGTTAGCCTTCTTGACTAGGTGAAGCCTCTTTAACTGGAAGCAGTTAATGTCAATCATTGTAATGCTGTTAGAAGCCACCTTGCCTTTACCTGGTATTGGGAATGTCTGTCCTGTTACACCCTCTTCTGTTACTGCCAGACTGGAGTGCTGACAATCCATATAACCTCTTGCCTTACTTATTTACATTTCAGAAAGGAGTGAATAATTCTCAAAACATTTCAAAGAGGAGGAGTATCTCTTTTATTTGCTTAAGTCGTGACTATTGTGCTGCAATGTATCACTGTCCAAAACAATGACACCTGAAAATCTTTATCTAATTTGATATATGTTCATAATAAAGTGTATTTAACTACAAAGTTATATATGTCTGATGGTATACTTGCTACTGGAAGAACATCTGAACCTTACTGCCACAGTCTCTGGAAATGCAGAAAATGCTCAACAATCCAGTGACATAATATTGATTAATAATACCTGCATTTCTAAAGTACCTTTAACATACTTCAAAAGGGGTTGCTGCAAAGGCTCTTCCTTTGAAAATTAAGGCTCCTCTTCCATCATGCAGACTGGAACAGAGGTGAACAACACTTGGCACCCTGTGCATAAAACATTTATTTATACTAACCATATATAATAGCAAAAATAATTGTGTTCAATTAAAACAGGATCAAGTAAAGGAATCCGATGTGGTGGATTTTGAAGCAGCAAGAAAAATGAATGCAAATAAGCTGTGTGTCTGTCAGAGAGGTGAAGACACTCCAAGTAACAGAATCCTGGCAAGCCTAGAGCCCCCATGGGGTCAGGCAATATTGACCTGGCCGAATTTCATCATATAGGAAACCATACTGTGCTTGTATGTCTTGAACAGTTACAGAGCCTATAAAATTTTCTAAGAAGACTTGAGGTCTCATGCCTGGACCACAGTTCTATGAACAAAGATTTACTGTGTTTTGGAAAGTTTTTCCCATGGAAGACGAAAGGCATTTTGGTTGTGAAAACATTATAGATGTCTGGTTTGGTTATGCTTAAGGGTCACATTTTTCAAATTGCATAGCAATTTTTATGGCCAAGCTATTATAAATTAATTTTAAGAGCAAGACTTTGCAAGCCACTGTATCAAATGTTGTTGCTGTTTTTAATTTAAATTACCCCTACCATGGTTTTTTCAGTTGCTAATTTATCAAAAGAATTAAGAGCCAACAAAGAAAAGCTATCAGGTTTCTCAAACAAGATTTGATCTCTATGAGAAAATGCATGCAGAAGTTTCATTCTTATTAAACACTCATGAGCATCCAAAGATAATAAAAATTAGGCTATGTCTTCCTGATTTCAAATGTGTAACTCAGAGGCGAAAGGTGCTTTGAGGATGTATCACACAGACTAGATCTGTGAGCTTGACATTAATCGTATTTTTCATGTCATGCTTCACGCCTGCTGTATTGCTACATTATTTGCATTATGCAGTAAGCCTCAGTCATAAACAAATATATCTGAAAATCTGTATTGGGAAGGTTCAAGAACTGCTTGAAGACATAGTTCATACTGCAACACTTAGGTACATTGAAAACTGCTGGTAATTGCAGGAAACATTTTGAACTTTTTGGCAATTTAACTTTTCCCCCACCTTTTCCTTGATAATCCCTTCTCTTTGACTGAAATTCTTAATATTTTAGAGATGCCTGCAAAAAGCATTCTGCAAAACCATATTATAACCTTTTCCTACAAAACTAGGTTTGCTGGAGAGACACAACGTATGCAGAGGGAAAGTTAAATTACAACATATCTGAATCCAAATACAGCAGATAGTGCCTGAAAAAGCTGTGAATGCCAGCAGGATCTTCCCCAGCATGTTATGATGCTGGACATGTTTGAATCAGAAGTTTAGTGCCTTTTCCAGACAAATGGAGGAGAAAGGTAGTTTTCAAGTTTCTTTAGGAAAATTTCTGGAGGGATTAGATGCTGCAGAATCAAGCTGCCCCAGATGGATGACATCTTAATTGGTGGGAAAATATAGGAATTCAGAAGCTAAGCAAGCTTTTCTCAGGTCCTGTGTTATGCTGGATTGGGGCTGGCTGCCTTGCTGACAAGACCCAGAGGGTCAGAGGTCAGCCTTGAATAGCATCACATCTATCTACCAGAGCTGAAGCTCCAAGAAGGGCTTTTGGAAGGAGCCTCTCCTCACGTTTTTCTATCTAGGAATTATGAAAAGTCTTCCAAAACATGGCCTTTTTTGGTGCAGGAGTTATTAGAAAAATGAGAGAAGACCCTACATGGTTCACATGTAAAAAGTATTGCCACCTTCCCATGTATGCATCTCTATCACTGGCAGCAGCCACTGGCCCATCTTGTTAAAAACCCACTGTAAGATTTAAATCAATTTGAGCAACTGAGATACAAGCAATGTGCCTGCCCACAGGCTCCACTATCACATCTGGAGAAAAAGATGCAATTATTAGCTTCCTTTATTCCAACCTTTCACCAGGGATATCAAAGGCCAGGACAAATGATCAGCAAGCCATGTACAGGACAGCACGGCTTTCCAAGTGAGTGAGCTTGCAGCAGCTCTTTGCAGGGTCACCAACCCTGGCAGAAATTCAGCTCTTTATGCTAATATTTGGGGTTGCAGCAGGATTCCCACGGGGAAGCTCCCTCAACTCTGTCATATGATAGCAGCAATGAAACAAAAGCTGCTGTAGCACATCAGCAAGGATAGCAGCTGCTAAAATAGTGAGTTCTATGATTTGACATCAGTTTTAGTAAACTTTGTCTGTCTAATGCGCCCAGTGGGATTTTACAGAGGTTAAACCCTTCTCACACAAAACTGTGGCCTTGGGTTTTGCTTGCAATTAAAAAAAGTGGGACTAATGTCATATTTTTTTAATTAACAGCCTCCTAAACACCTGAGCAGAAATTGTGCCAGATACAGGTCTGTATTAGTATGATCGTAATTTATATAATGTTACTAAATTGGTTTTGGTTATTTTCATCCAATATTTGTGTTACCACTTCAAAATGTGTGTTATTAGTATACAACCTAATCTTTAGCACATTATCCATAAGATTTAAACACAATGCATGCTCTCTTAAGTTTGGTTATATTTTCTGTGACATTTACATTTACTTTCCCTTTTTCCTATGCTGATAAGTTAAAGATGCCCTCAAGCATTTTTAGTTTATATCTGTATTTGTTTCCATGGAATTACACATTTCATGTTGCACAGAAATATGCTTATCTGGAGACTTTCTTGCTGGGTTTTTGTCTCCTTTTATCGTGCAGATATCAATAAAATCAAATCTCTCTGTTTCTCTTCTAGGTTAAAAAAAAAAAAAAGTAATTCTCTCCCTGTTAATAACATTATTAGTGATGTTTTCAGTTTCCCAATTTAATAGTCACCTCCTGTGTTGACAACTCTTTCTTTCTTCACAGAACACAGGCACAAAGCATCTCATATAGGGAGAGCCTATGACAGATTGCCCCTTTGCTAATGGGGGCTCCAGATATATGACTTGAAACATTTACATCAGAAATGGATTGCCTAGACCTAAATTTCTCCCACTTCAAAGCCTGAGGGTGACCAGATCAATTCACAAATACATCTTTCTTCTTTCATTTCCTTACTGTGTCATCATCATGTGAAACTCTTAAAGGGTTAGATCAGAAATAATTAGGAAATTTTTATTTATAATGGAGTATGGAAGCCAAAGGAAAAAAAAAGAAAAGATGAAAGAGACCAAAAGGAAACTGGGGGAAGTCCCAGTAAGTCTGCTTAATAGATAGGAAACAGGTCAAACAAAGAAGGCAATTCATGTATGTCTGGGAGAGACTTCCTAGGCATATCAGAAAAAGTGGGATCTACTTTCTCCTACTTGGATATTCACAGCCTGGATGGGGAGGAGTATCTCACATTCAGCTCAGTGTAGCATCCCATCCTGAACACCGGCAGACATATTCCTAATTATCAAAAGATGAAATAACTCCTCACCACTTTTAGCTTTCAAAAGTCATTATTGTCAGTGAGGCAGTGTGACAGGAGAAGGGGCTGGAGAGGTGGATGGGAGGCTAGGAATGAGAAAGGATAGGTTGGAAACAAAAAAATCACAATAACATGAGGCAGTAGATGGAGAAGAGGAATTGATAGGTCCTAGCCAACAGTGACATGAAAGTCTGAGCTCAGGTCATGCCCCTTCATGAAGCATGGCTCTCCAAGACAGATGTGAGAAAAGACATCTTCCTGCAGCAGGAGCTGTGGAGACCCAGTGCCATGCAAGAGAGAGCTGAATGACCTTGTGAGTCTCCCCATGAGTCATGGATAGCATTAAAGGTAGAGATCTAAGACTGTAATTTTAGGCTTTGAATATTTGACACTTTCTACAGCTAACCAAGCACACTCATATGCCTCTCATTTAGCTCAAAGCCAGTCTTTAATCAACACTGACATCAAAGTTCCAGATACTACTGCCTTCCCCTGGGTCACAGGTTAGTACTCCAGTTCTTTATTACCATCTGGGAGAGGAATTTTACACTTAGTCTTCTTGGACACTGAGGACTAAGCATCATTCTGAAGACAATACATCTGCAGGGGCTGAAATTCTGTCCTGAGCCACCAGTGGCTAAGAAATCTGCACAATTTCTTGAGGACTTTAGTTAAATGCAGTTTAACCTTTCTGTGCCAGCTGGGTGTAAAAACTGCAGTACTGGTTGCAGCAAGACACACTGGTCATACACTATTTCTATGTCAAGAAAATTCAAAAAACAAGTTGCTTTTAAAAACTTCATATTTTGCCATGGGCTTTATTTTCAGAGAACAAAGACATGTTTGAAGAAATGGCAAAGGTATATATAGCATATATATATATATACACATATATATATATATACACATATATAGTGCATGTCTCTTTAAAGGCATACTGCAATGGGATTTAGGCCCAGCATGTAGCTGGAGCATTGGTCTATTTACAAACTTAATACTCTATAAGGAAAAAATACCTGTTGCATATTTTCTCCATACTATTTCCATGTGTAAAACTAAATGTCACTTCTGTGCTAGTTCTCTTGGTTTATGCTCCTAATCACAGCATTAGCTGGGTCCAAAATTTTTGCTGAAATAATGATGTCAAGGAGGAGTCGATAATACACAGCTCTCAGAAACACAGTCATGCTTGCAAATGCTGCTGGGATGGCAAAATTGTTTTTGGTATTGCTGCTTCTGTTCAGAAAACTGGAACAAGCTCTAGTGGGAAATCACTTTATTTTGGTGCAAGCAGTGATTCTTCATGAGGGTTTGCCAGGATTTCTTTAGAAATAAAAGCCCTCTTCTAGTGTAGACAAAGACTTTGCAGTTGATTTTTTTCCTTTTTGGCTGAGATGTCTTACAATTCCACGTTGTATTTGCATGTCTTGACTCTAATGACATTCTAGTTAAAAGTAAAAACATTTCTTGTTGCCTGGTTTGATTTAGTGCAGAAATTAGATACAGTTTGTTTTAAAAAGAACTTTTAATTGTAGCTCAAAATAGAGTGAAATGGCATAAAAACTGATGTCACGGTCCAAAAATACTATTCTATTTTGAGCATCTAAACTATGTCTGGTCTTATAAATGTTCAGATTATCATAAAAGTAAAAGAGAATCAGAAGAACGCTGAAAGTGCTCTTTTATAGATTGGGTGAAATCCATAATTTGCGTAACAAAAAGATGCCCTTTGAAGATATGCTTGCTGTTAAAACTGAGATACTGTTGCATACTTGTCTAAAAAGGAGTTAGCAAACATTTTCCTTTTTATCCAGCTGCAGTCAATTAAATAGTGCAAGAAGGCTATCAATTAATATGAATTAAAGTTGTTTGTGGGAAATGTAACACGTGAGTTGAGCATTTTCAGAAACATTATACCTGAGAATGTACTCAGGTCTACGAGCAATTTGTGCACAAATACTTTGTTCCCATGGTCCTTTCAACACGGGTATACTTCTTCCAATGCTGTTTAATGCAGTGACACCAGTGATGTAACATTTATGTCAAAAAGTGGGGGTATCAGCTTTCTGGTAGCACCCCTTGCAAAGGGATCATGTGGACAAGACACAAGTAGCCCTAATCCTCTGCTCCCAGCCAGTGAGCTGATACAGGTGAGAGAGCTTTGGGCATAAGTTGGAGTGTACTCAAGAGCTAGCGCCAGGAGGGAATCCCTTTTTGAAATGTAATAGTGCAGAGCTTCCTGAGTTCAGACCCTTGCTGTGGCTGCTGGAAAGGTAATCCCCTACTATCTCTGACTGTCTGGGGAGCCATCTACACCCCCTCACCTTCTCCTGCCCCAAAGTGCATACTGCTTGATGATGCTCCACTACTGTGCAGTAGATTCAGTGCAGATGAACTGAGAAGAGCATTCCCTGTGTCTCCTTTAGTTTGTCGGTGAAAAAGGAGATGCAATTTATCTCAAACATCTTCTGTAGGAGGAAATTAAATCTATGTGAAACTGCAGCCTAGCTTAAGGGACTGAAAACAGAGGCAATGGCCAGAATTTGCCAGCACTAGAAAACAACTGCTGGGGCTGCAGTGCACAGTGCTCCTCATTGACAGTGGTGTAAATTTAATCAATCCTGTTCTCTACCTCCCTTTTTGTATTACAGTAATACTTCAGCTCAGCTAGTTCCCTGCCTAGATCCACAATGTGGCCCCACAGAGCTCTGCCTAGCACAATGGAGGGGACAGAGCCAAGTAAGTCATAGACAAGGTTGCAGCTTACCGACACCCAGCTACACCCTGTCTCACTGGGTTACAAGCACTCCGAGAGAATGAAGTGTGACAGTGTGCACCAGTGGAGGAATTTACCTACAGATACAGTTGCTAGGCTTGCTGCCTCCATCAGGACATTCTCTTCAACCCGCATCACTGTCAATGGAAGAATGACTGTTCAGGCAAGATACTTTGGGAAGTACAGTGGGATGTTTCAGTGGGAAATGGAGTGACAGGGCATCTGCAACCCGCAGTCTTTGTCCTGTGTTGGTTTTAATGCAAAGAAAGCAGAGGAGCTTCAGAGAGGAGTGTGTATCTCTGGAAATGCCATGAGGCACATTGGAAATGAATGTAGCACATGCTGGAGATGCTCACAGACTGTTCTGGAAGGCTAATACCTCGCTCTATGTTGCCCTCACTAGCCACAGAACACACAGAAGGTCAGTACACCTTATAGCTGGACACACCATGGCACAGAGAAACTTCACCGAATTTCTCCAGTGAGGCAGTGCAAGTGGAGTCCAAAATCCCAGTGCCATATGGCAGTTGCAGGTTCCTTTTTTTCCCACTGAGCAAGGAGACTTGCAGACCTGTTTAAGACTGTGCCAGTCACAGCTGAAAGCAGCAAAGGGATATGAAACATAGCCGGTAGTGATAAAGATCTGGACAGGTCTGTGCTTGTAACTGGGTCTCCATGTCCAAATATTTGGTTAGTTTTGCTTTGGATTTATTTAGAGAGAAAACTCATTGATTGTATTTGTCCACCTTATTGTTTTTCAGACATTTTAAGGAAATGCCTGTTAACCTTTGAGACTAAACAGGACATGCAACTTTCACATAATTTCAGCCACCTAAAAGTGAGATATCTGTCTAAACCAGTTGTCTACATTCCCTTTGAGGAGGAGAAAGACGCCTCTAGAGGACAGTTCATCCTACCTGCAACAGGTTGAGTGACTGTCACTCCAGAGGTGCCCACATTTCTGTACTAGATATAGACAGCAACTAGTTGTCTAGCTTAGACACAGGTGAATCTTAGCCTCAGTTGGCTCATTTTAATGGAGATCCTGTCTTCATTAAGTAACTAAGAGAAGCAAAACTCAATGAGATTTCAATCAATAACATTTTATCCACTGTAGCTGACCACACAGCAATATGACATAAATACAAAATGAATGTGATGCCAAATTGATTTTTGCCTTTTTTCTTTTATCTATTTTCTATATTCTTTACACATACATTTGCAGCTCTGTAGCCTCTCATAGTATTCGTAGCTAGCATTTTACCTACTCTACTAGACAGAAAGACAAACTCGCCAGCACTTCCAAGCTGGAGGTCCAAGGTTAGATTCTCAGGGAAGTCAAGGTTGAAACTAGCTCTCCGAGACACATTTTCATAAACAAAAATTAGATCCTATCTAAAAGAGAGAGAATTCAAAGACGGTTGAACCAGGAGAGAATTGTCTCACCACTCAGTCTCTAATTGCGGATCTTTGTCAGATATGCTAATGTGCTAAAACATATAAAAATTGTATATGCATTATGCTATGGGTGCATCTTCAGCATTTTCCATCTGAATTGTGCACTTAAGGATCCTTATAAAGGCAACCCCTTTTTATCACCTAACAGTGTCTGGCTCATGATTTTAGGACCAGTGAAAAAGCATCAGATGGACAGCTGATTTGCTGATCAAGGACCCTGCTATTGGTTTGAACATAGGCTGCAGTTTTCTCTTGGATCAGCGACTGATAGTATCAGCCAAACTAACCCAAAGGCTGTGATGTGTTGCAAGTTCTGGATACACCCAGTGTTTGTTTGCAGGATTTCTGAAGTGATTGAAAAGGAACTTGACACTTTCATGTTCTTCCAGGCTTGTAAGGGTCAAAATGACATATCCTTGATCATATGATTATGTTAGAGAAACTGAGAAATCATCTGTGAAAGAAGATGAAAGAAAACTTCTACATATTGTTTACATTTTGTGCAGGTTTCTGCTTATAAGCTGAATAGTGGCTGTGCAGTGAGAATTACTAACATGGCATCAAAGTTCTACAGATAAAAATGCCCCAAGACTCAACCCCAGGTTGAGACTCTGACTCAGATTCAGCTAACAGCACCTCTTAAATTTGCCTTTGAAAGGAGCTACCCTACCGTGTTATTTTGATTTCTTGTCACTGTCATAAATCCAGTGCATGTTGTCATAGACTACTGAGTGGACATTTGCCACAGCCACATCCTAATTACTATACTAATTTTATCTCCAAAGCCCCAAACCAAATGATCCACTTCGAACACAGGAACTTGAGCAAAATCTGGGAGGGAATTGCTGCCTGCTCTCTGAGGTAAGCAAGCTGTTCCTGGGCTGACATCTGTGTTAACAATGGGCCATATGCAGGCTGTACAGAGAGAGCTGGTAACACACCCGAGATCATGCATTTCACAGACTGTACCTATAACTGACATCTTGTATAACACTTAATATAAGGTTAAATAGAGGCAGCAGTCACCTGGACTGGGCACAAAACCATCAACCAGCTGACCTGAGGCAAGGGAAACAACTCCAAGATAACCAAACTAACCACTCCTAGGAGGAGCTGACTGATGCCTTCCATTGTTTCAACCACCCTGGCTATTTAGGTGTGCACCTACAATGGGGAAATTACCTGTAAGTACCTTCACACCTGGCTTCAGACAGAGGCATCATGGCATTTACTTTGGTATTTTGGCTCCTGTAGAAAAAAAGTGTTTGCTTGCGTGAGATGCTGCCTTTAGCAGCAAGCCAGTGTAATTTCCTTCTCACTGCTTGTTCTCATTGCTTTTCCTCCCTCAGTTTGGCAATAGACCAGTTCACAAAGCTGCACAGTAAACCAGATCACAAACCAGATTAGGGTGAAAAGTAGCCTTTTCTGTGGTTCCTCAAAATATCTGTGACAGCAAAACAAAGAGCTAGCACGTTAAAGTGCCTCAAAAGGGGACAGAAATAGGGCAAGAAGGGACAGGAACTTCCTAAGCCTATTTCACGGCCAGTGTCTCACAAACCAGTGTTACAAACATAGGCCTGAATGACACGGGAGTAGTTTGGGATGGACACAGAAACCATGCTATCAGCTGTGAAAACCCAGTCCCAGTGGATGCACCTCCCCTCAGCAAGAAAGGCTGTATGCCTAGAGGGGTAATAGGCTCATAGAATGCAAAGCTGACATTTACATTTGCATTATTTCCAACAAGGAGCAGATGGCAAAGGGATGCTCTGTAATTTCCATCTGAACCCCAAAGAATCCATAATCTCCATTTTAGTTGGGCACTTTCTGGCCCTAAATCAGTGCTGTGCGCTGCCGGGTGACAACAGCTCCCTCCTCAAAGGCAGCTGCCTTTCAGCAGGGGATGGCTCTATGGGCAGTCAATTAACGACCCTGACTTTCAGATATAAATGTCTGTAAGACTTCTAACAGGCAAAAGTGAAATCAGGGCTTTTCCACTGCACGTACAAAAAGCTGGTGAGCTCTGAAAACGCAACTTGGTACAGATGCTGGAAGTTGCCTCCTAATAGGTGAGTGTGGGAACCTGTACACAAATGGGAGCCTGGCACGGGGCCCACAGCTGGGATATGGGCTTTACCAGCAGTGCTCTCGAATTCAGAAGCAGATACAATACACAAGAGGGAACCAACTTAACACACCAGGATAAAACCAGATACGGTCTTTAGATTTTTTTTTTTACACTAATGCAGTTGTTTATACTGCATATCAGGCAGATTTGTAGGGAGAAGTGTTTAGAAGCATCTAGATAAATTCCACACTTAAGTAATCATCATTTTAATATCAACTCCCTAAAAGAACTGAGATAAATTAGGAAAGGGATCACACAAAACATATTCTGAAACTCATTTGTCTGAATTTGAGCATACTGAATTGATATGACCCTAGTAAATATGCTTAAAGTCAGAAGAGGAGGAGAAAAAATGATGAGTAACCATCCTATTTAACAGAATATCCAAATTCACAAACCTTCTACATCTAGATGATTTCATTAGTATCAGCAGGCTTTACAATACCTGTATCACGAGGACAAATATCATTTCTACTGCTGAGCAGCTTCACTAACTGTTTTTTTTTCCTTCTGGTTATCCAGGCAAACTGAGTCATCAAAATGCAAATTTATCAAGGTGCAATCCCTTGGTGTGGGCCTTTCTAGGTGCTGGGCAGTGAGCATTCACTGTGGAGGAAAGTGTCTGCAAAAGCTCACTTATGCTACATAACAGGCTGCTTACTGAAATTTCCATCTCATTGCACCATCCCATTTTGAAAATTCTTATCAAAAAGTCTGAAAAACTTTCTACAGGTGAAAAAAGAGAGGACTGGATGATAAATGTGATGGGCATGACCTTCTTAATGAGGAGGCATCTTTGACAACCCTTAACTCTTCCAATGCTGTGTATGTTTACCAACACTGTGGGCTTGGGTATTATAATATATACTGCATTCACAAATACACAGAGCTGAAAAAAAATAAAAAGATCTCAAAGCCTCTGGCAGCACAAGATAGCTGTAGGAAAATGGAATAAGACTGATAGGAAAATAATCTCTTAGAGACTTTTGGTTACCAAGAACTGTGAAGCCAGACAGTAATGAAAGCCTAAATACATACATACCTGCTGTGTGGCCCCCGAAGACACCGCAGCACTGCCTTGGTAAGGGTCACCTACTCCAGAGAGAGGGGCAACAGCATTTACAGCATTTTACTTTAATAGGGATTACTGAAAAAGGTTGCAGGGGCAGAAGTGAGAGGCAAAGTTACCTCTGTGGATACTTGATCCATCTGTAGCAAAGTGCAAGGCTAGCTTTCCCAATGATCGGAGTTGATGGAGATGCTAACTAGTAAGTGTCTTGCTCTCTAATTAGTTCAGCTGCCCATGGTCATCCTGGGAATTGAACAAAACTGAGCTGAAACTGAGACAAGATTTGTGGAGAGGCAGCCAAGGAGACCAAGCTTCTGGGTCTTACTATGAAAAATAGTAAATGGGTCACATGTGCAGTCTGTTTACTGTTCTAAGAACTGTCTTCTCTGAAATAAATAACAGCTGTTTTTAAGGCCAAACACTGATATCCTTGTTCCAGACAAGGTGCTAGGGTTGTGACAAATCCACCTTGCTTTGTACAAGGAGACAGGCAGAGCAGGCACTGCCGATGGGATGAGGAGAGAGCAGGAGGCTCATATGATGCTCTTCTGACAAAGGCTGAAGGCTCTGCAACAGACATGTGAGAGCAGCACTAGCAGGAGGAGTCAAAACAGGCTGCTTGCCCATAAAGTACAACCCAAATTAGTAACAAATTTTAAAGCTGAATAAGGGGGAACTGACAGATTTCTTCAAACTACACAAAGCTATAAACAAAATGGTACCCAAAGAGCTTTGAAGATACCTTGCAAAGCTAAAAAGCAGCCAAGCAATTTATGATACACCTAAAGAATGCTTAATTAAAATAGGTTAAAGAAAGACACTTTGAGAGGCAAGGTGACAAACAAGTCATGATAAAAAATCCAAGCTTTTTAGTTCATCTACTCAGGGAACACAGGCTAGAGAAACACTCTCTTCTCCACATCACGCTTTTGACATATATTATCACAATCAAGGCAGCTCCTTTGCTTTTGTTTTAGTTTTCTTCTTATTTGAGCCCCAGATTTATATGCAAAATAGTGCAATTTAGCAAACATGTCAAAGGAGTCAACTGGACCTCACATGGCTTTAATCACCTCAGAGAAAAATGCCTGACAAGCCCCTGTCTAGCCATTTATTTAGATTTCAGATATGGCACAGCACTGTAAGAAAACACAGAAGCACTCTTTATAAACTGCAAAGCAAAGTTAGTTCTTGTCACGAGGTTCAGAGCCTGGATATGTTTTCAGCAACCAAGGCATTAATATCCTGTGGGGAGCAGGCAGAGAGGGCAAGGACAAGGCTCTCTGGGTCTGCAGCCTGAAGCTGCTGTGTATGTGAAGGCCAGGGAAGAATGGATAGGGCAGCAAGCTGAGAAAGGAGAATGAGTTTGAGGAAGCCACATCAGCTGTTACTCCACAATTCTTTTGATATGCTCAACTCATTAAAAAAAAAACCCCAACAACAACCCAGCAACAAAATTAAGTAAGACAAAACAACACTTGAAAAGACCTAGGTTGCTGCATGGAGTCAATTCTCAACAGTGGCCTGTGCAAATAAAGCTGCAAGCGATAAAGGCAAGAACTACATTTGGCAGTTCATAAAGACAAATCTCTTTTCTTAGTAAGATTGCAGGCTATAAACTAACAAAAATGCTATCAAGAAGATTAGAGCCTTTATTTTCCACTTAAGCTTAGACTGATAAAACAGTTTTTACAATAGCGTGCTATGCATGTGATAATACAAGATGTCTTCAAAAACAGCATATATTTCAAGCTTCAATGACGACTCTATCTAGGCTCTTGACATTCAGTGCTGGAAAAATCTTTAATTAACGAGGATGGCAATGCCGGTTTAAGATCACAGGCACAATGGGACTTAGTGAGTGTTCTACACAATTGGATTAAAAGGGAATAAGACACACCTCCTGCTTTAGTAATACTGAATGGATTCAGTTTGAAGATTCATATTCCAGGGAGAATGAGATAAAGGTGTCCACTTTATCTGAATTTATTTTAGTGTCATCCCTCTAAAAATAGCAGAAATTTCATCAGTTAAACTGCATGGAAAACATTATAATCCTGCTGTCTACAGATGAAGTCTTAGGATGTATGCCTATCAAATGCTACCAGTTTTCTCCACTTACCCACCCTAACCTGTCAGCGTGAAGAGCAGAAGACTAGAGATCAATAAAAAAAGCGCAGTGGGATGTCCCAAAATCTCAAGGTTTCTAGAAAATAGGTCCAGATGGATTATACCTTGCTGTACCAACAGTTTAGACCAGCAGATTTCACATACTTTTTATTATTTTTTTAATTAATAAAACAAGAGGCTGAGAAAATTCCCAGCTACAGTTTTGTCAATTAGGATCAAGACACAGCAGAGTGCTGAGTATATATTTTTGCACAGTGGTCATATGACATTCCCAACAGCCACTCTTCAGAAATGCTGTTTTAGATGAATGCACAAGGCAGAAATTTAACCACTTTTCACTTTTAAAAAGCTTAACAAACTTTTATGCCCATGATTAGATAGCTTTTACAGCAACATTGGTAAATCAATATGTGTTTCTAACTCTCATAATTTCTAAAAGCCTTCAGGAATCACAGAGGAGTTAATTCTGGAGCTGTCTGGCTTGCTGGGGCTGCCAGTTTATATGAAAGAGCCATGCTCCAGCCTAAAGTCTGTCAATCTGCAATTTAGAAAAAGGAAAGTACAACCCTATAGAAAAAGTTGTTATCACAGGGTTATCAGGAAGGATTCTAGCCAGCATTGATTGGCTATATCAAAAGAGTATTTTCCTCTCTTCTCAATAGATACATTTTGTCACAGATAAAATAGATTCTAAGATTATTTATGCTGCAAAAAAGGTTTTCATAGGTCTGACAAATAAATTGTTTGAAACCGTCAAACTAGCTAATTTCTAAATGCATTTCCATTCAGATACAGAAATGACAAGTCCTTCATTAGAGCACCAGTCTTTCAATGACATTAGCTTAATCTTACCAATATTATCGATCTATTCAATGTTTACTTCAGCAAGCAGTCCCATGAATGTGTAAAAACAATCTTTTGAATTGACTTTTTAAAGGTGCTTATCCACAAATGTTAAGTCACTTTCAGGATTTCAAGCTGAAGTGAACTTTTCAAATATAATTTCACATATTTCTCCAAGCTTATCATTCTTATCTCCAAATCTGTATCATGTCCAAAGCCTGTAGATCTCTCTTGTCTCTCTTTTCATTCCACACTCCCCCAAATGTCAACCTACTGCAAGTTGTCTCCAGCAGACGATGAGGAGAGATGGCATTACCTGTCCTAACATACTGCCACAGTACCACATTGACAACCAAAGAGAGGAACATGTGAGGCTGGCTGCAAAGCCAAAGAAGAACCTTTCTAATTTATGCTCACGTATTTTTGACAAAGGTAGGAAAAAGACCTACGAGAAACCTCCACTGCTTAAGAAACTTTCTTTTGCTTCTATAATGAAAAGAGCATATAGACAAGAGAACTTAGAGCATTCCGTGCAATACGTTGGAAAGGGCAACTGCATTTGTCATTACAATTATTAAAAATAAATGAAGGGGCAAGGTTAAAAGCAATTCACCTTTGTTTCCCAGTGACTGCTGCTATTTATAGTCAGTCAAAGCACGTGAAGAATACTGTTGCCACTTTGATTTTGAGATCTAACGTTGAGCTAATGCTTGTGAAAATGAGGCATATGATGCAGAGCCACGCGGAGTTTGGCTTCATGTGATCAGGGATGTGCAGGACCTAAAGGCAGGCCACTAACTGAAAGAGCACTAATCAAGGAGAACAGGGAGAAACCTGCCACAATAACAACATCACATGTTCCTTGATAATGCTTTAGTGAAAACCTCTTATAGTATACTGTGCGCTGCCTTTGCCTCCTTAAGAAATTAAACTGTAAATGCATCAAGTATTTATATAAAAAAATTCCAGCTCACTTTTTTTCTCCTACAGAAACAAAATCCAGAGACACCTGGAAAATCGGGGAGACAGTAAAAAACTAAGTATTTCAGTTATTTTTTCCTCCCTAAGATTAATTTGATGAGGCTAGCACCTAGTAAAAATTATGATTTTAAAACGTTATTTGATTTTGAAATTGTTGGTGTGCTAACAAAAAAGTATTCCATTTTGCAGCAGAGGAAGGATTCACCCATCAAAAGAGACTGGCTGTCAGAGATGAAAGAGAGTAAAGAAATGGAGAGAGCCATTTAAACATGTAAGACAAGACTTTCATCTCATGCTGGACCATGTGGGACAGCGCTATTAACCTTGGAAAAAAATCTGACAGGAGTGAAACAGAAAGGAAGAGGAAGAAAAAAAAAAAAAAGGAATATTTTACCTGCAATATTTTTTTCTGATCTGTACTGACACATTTCAAGAAGTCTACATTTATACTTTTCCTTGGGTGAAAGTTTTGCCATATGTCCTCTACATCTTTCTGTACATCCAGAAGTGTTGTTACGGGTTTTCTGACAGTCTGTGTGTCCTTCGCCCACCTGCCTGTTCAGGTGCTGCCTGTGGATACCTTGGGCAGGGCATGGCTGGTGAATGCATGCACGACTCCTTTGCCTGGGTCACCCGTATACCTTTCTTTCGCCTCAGCAGTGTGTGACACTGCCTGCCAAAGCAGTGTTAAAGGTAGACATTTGTGTAGTTTGTGTTATTTCTGCCTGAAGAGCAGCTCCACTCCAGTTCTGCTGCTACAGAAGCGAGTGCTCCCAGATCCTCGTCAGTCGTCTCATCAGTGCTTAAAAAACTCTCTCTGTGGGATTCCACAGCCCCTTCTCCGCAATGCATTTGTAGTCTAAATCCTCCCTGCTCTTCGCAAGTGCCTTCCTTACATTTAAGTGACTTCTTTTCTTTTTTCTTTTTTTTTTTTCTCTGAGAATCAAATGGATTACTTTTTATCTTGCCCTTGAGGGACATGAAAAACAATCGCTCACAATCCTTTTCTTAAGGACCCTTTCCACGTTTAAGCTCCCTGTCAGTTTTCTATTTTCCAGGCACTTCTTTCAAGTCTTCGCTTTGTGTCACAGCATATACTTTTTAAGTCTCACTCCAGGTGCTCTGGCCCTTAATAGGTGGTGACCCACAGCGGGCTCTCAGCGGTGCGAGCCAGGGCGGAGGCGATCCCCTTGGTGCCTCTAGAAACTGCTATGACACCTCCAGGAGCGATCAGTGAGGACTTCAAAGCTAGGCAAATGGCTTTGTACCTGCCCTTTAAGGGATGCTTTCTCCGTTTCCAGCTCCCGTACCCAGCCCGGCCGCTCCCCCCACCTTTCTCCGGTCCACGTTCCACTTGGGCTTACGCAGCCCCACGGCCCCGATCCCTCGGGTGCTCGGCATGGCAGAATGCTGCCCGTGAGGAGAGCAGCTCTCCCCGAAGACAACACTGCGCACACATTCGCCCACTGGGCTCTGCCCTTCTTTCTTAAATCATTTTGTTTAGGGCTTCACGGTGAGCCCAAACGAGGCACCCCGGAGCGCGGCCCTTCCCCGGGGGGCGGGGGAGCTCCTCACCTGCGCCCATCCCCGCGGCGCCGGGGCGGGGGCGCGGCGCGGGGCGGGGCGGGGCCGGCTCTACTCCGCTCCCTCCCGCGGGGGCTCGGGCATCTCCGCGCCGGGCGCTGCGAGCCGCAGCCGCGCCGGGATGGAGGGCGCGATCCTCGCCTGGGAGCTGGCACGCACCGTGCTGCTGCTGCTGAGCCTCTTCCCCGCAGGTGGGAGCCGCGGGCGCGGGCGGGCGTGGAGCCCCGCGGGGCCGGGATCGGCACGGGCGGCGGCGGGGAAAACTTCGGCGCTGGCTGCCCCTTCCCACGGGGCAGCGCCGCGCCGGGGGTCGGGCTGTAGCCCGCGGTGTGCCTGACATCGCCCCGCGCTGCCCTTGTGGGACGCCCCGCCGGGGAAAATAAAGTCCTTTGTCTGCCGTGCGCGGGTATCCGGGGCTGGGAGAGGGGCCGGCCGCGAACCCCTCCATCCTCCTCCATCTCCCCGGCCGGGCTGTTTTGACAATAAACTATCTGGGGATCAGTACAAAATGTCCCCGCGCTTAAGTGCTCGTTGAACAATGGGCAGGAACGAGCGGCCGCCGCCAGGTGTCCAGCGTTGTGCAGCGGGATGCAGCCTCCCCGGGGAGCCAGGTGGGCTCGGTGCCTTCTGCGCCCGCCGGCGGGCCGGTGCCCCGGGTGCGGGGATCGCCGCGGGACAGGGCATCAGGGCTGGTCTGCTCCGGCACTGACGTCCTTCGCGGTGAAGAGGAGGGCGATGGGTGCCTTTCAGGCCTTCGGGTGGTCAGCTGGTGCTAAAACTTTGGTGTGTCGTAGGTTCCCTTCCACTCCTTTCTAAAAAAGGGGTCTACTTGCCTGACCTCACAGCCCTGGAGCACAGGTCTAATGGTTTTAAATACTGCATCTGGCTGCAGCTCTGGGCAATTTGGCACATGGCTTTCAGAGCCGCCGTGCATCTCCTTGCATCGTTTGTAGGCTTAGGAGGCTTTTTGCGGTGCCCAGGGGAAGGTGCTGTAAGGAGGTCGCTGCTAGACCTGGGGAGGAATTTGGCCCTGGGCACTGAAGTCTGAAAGGAGATAATGTGAAAGGTTCTTCTGCTGCTTAGCTAGGAACGAGCTGAGTATCCAGGGAAGCGGTGCACAGCGATAGGTGTTAAACGTCTGCTGCCACCACCAGAGAGAAGCCTTGCAGAGCACCCTCCGTGACAGACGGGGAGGGTTCCGCCATCCTCTGCCCATGGGAGCAAATAGCACTAAAACACCAGGAATTAACAGTAGTGACAATTTACACTTCTTCACTGCAGAGCACTTCACTTCATCATGTCTTAGTGACTTTGTTTAGGTAACTTTTTGTGTTTGCTGCCTTTTGTTTATTGGTAATCTGAGTAAGTGTGGTATCTGGCAATTTGGACTTTTCTATTTAGAAGTACCCACACAGGGCTGCAAAATGCTGTGGCCACGGGAGTGGGAAAGTCTCCTACCAATAAGTTATTCCTAGAAAGACATTTCTTAAGTGTTGAAATTATTAATACCTGCCAGCTTTCTTTACTTCATGTATTTCTTGCCTGCACTTTAAGGTTATCCTTCGTCATATAGTTAGACTGTCCTTAAGGAAAGCTTGGGAAACAGGTCACACTGGCAGCATCTCCTGTAAGACAGAGGTGCAGTTTCCAGACTACTGGAGAAGCAAGGAGGGAACCTTTCTTATGATCCTTCCTCTCGTTCTGGGTTTACACACTTGTGGGAGACTTCAGGGACACATCAGACGAAAACTTGTTGAACAAAAACACACCATGTTGTAAGAAATAACTTGCTGCTGCAAAAGACAGCTGTCCTTGGGTATGTATGTGCATCATCTGTGTATCATGCAGATGTAGGAGTATTCTGGGCTAGTTTTGTGGTGCTGGAGGAGGTATCAGAGTGATGGTTTGTGTCCTGGCAGTGGCATAGGAACATCAGAAGTGACAGGCAGGACAGAGCTGACGTGCTGTTCTGGATTGCTGCAGAGCTACTGTGACCCTGTGCTACTTTTGGTTTTGCCTCAGTGTAGACACTTGGCTGGGATGATCTCCCACAGTCCCTGTTGAGACTTATCCTGTTTATCAGTATACAGATTTATAATAAGTATCTTTCTTTGGCTGTTGGTCAAGAGCTTCTTCCTTTGGTTGCAAACTGGGAAGGAGGATGTAGAAAACGGCTTAACATAGCTTCTCAAAGGGTAAACCATTCATCTCTTCTGTCCATAGTCTGTCCCTACTTTTTCTTTTTCTTGCATCCTAACATACTTCCACACTTCCTTCCATTTGGGGCTTGCCTAGTCCTCATTTTGATGCAATATTCTGGAATGAGCTTTTCTCTCTGCTTCTCCTGTCCTCCCTCAAGGCTCACTTTGTCTCCCACCATCCAGTACTCTGCCTGAGTCTCTTGCATTTCCATCTTGTGGTCATGGAAGACTGGACATGGTTCCTTTCAGCATCTATCAGTGCAACTTTTTTTTTTTCCAATCAGCTGCAGAGTAATAGGAGACTCTTCCTGTGCCCAGAGGGAAGAATGTCTGTTTTCATGATGCTCCCTGCTACCTGTCAGCCATGAAGGAGGAAGATTGAATTTGACGAGGATTATGATTGCTGTCAGTCACTGGCTTGACCGCCCTCAAACCATCTGAGTATCCTTCCCTCCCCACTCCCGTTTCCATTTCTGTTCTCTCCTTCTCCTTTTCCTCCCTCCCCTGTGGCAGTGCAGAGTCTCCTGTGCAGAAATATGGCCTAAGGCCACTGTCAGGAGCAGAATGGAAATGTCAAAGATTGCTCAATATTCAGCTCTTTTTCCTTGCATTACCACTGGGAACCCTCTCCCAGCAAGTGCGTAAGTGATTTTTGTTCAGGCTTTATAATAAAGAATGTGACAAATTTGGCAAGAAGTGAGACTCCCATTTGCATCCTGTTTAAATACCATTCATAGAGACTGAAGGCATTTCCATGTGCTTATTTTGCCAGAGAGAGCCTCTTGTCAACAGATGACTGCAGCTGTAGTACTGTTGGGTTGTATTGGCTCTCTGTGGGTTTTCCATCTTGTTTCAGCTCTCCCAGTGATTGTCCAAACAGTAACACTTCTTTGCAGGTGCCTGAGTTAAGCAAAGGATCCTGAGTCACCTCCAGAAGGGACATGCTGCACCAGGACACAGGTGGAATTGGAAGGGATATGTCTTTAGCACATGTAAACATGAGCTAGGACAGGTCTTGGGAGGAACATCTGAGTCATATTCCAGTCAGTAAGAGGTTCTCCTAGTGAAGCGTGTCCTTTTCGCTCTCTGGTCTGTTCTGAGAGACTAATGGTATCCTATAGTCTTTGGATTTCTGTCTGAACTATAATTTGTTGTTACTGCAAGCTGTTAGAAAGATTTTTAAGGCATATCTGGAGCTGTCAAACTGAATACCAAATATTAGGCATTTGTAGTTTGAAGGAAAGCTGCTTCCTGGTCTGAACAGTAAACAGTCTGATGGAATCTGAAGGTAAGGAACAAAATCTGGATGAAACAAGAACCACACAGCATCAAAGAGTTTCAACAACATAAATGTTTATCTACAATACACAATGACTGATATAATCTCCTATCAGTCTTGTAGAAGAGAGGCAGTAATTGCTCAAGGTTAAGCCACTTTTCAGCTTTATTTCTCTGTCCACAAAGATGAATGCCATTGCAGAGATCAAGTGCTACACATTGTCTTGCTCTATGGATGGTGACACATGATTTTACAGATGTTGTTTTCTTTTTCATCTAGTACAAACATCTTCCAGGATTTTGACTCATTTCCTTAAGTCTCTTTCAGCTGTTCAGAGAATGGCTAGAGGAAATGAGGTCTGATATCCTAATGCATTGCATTTACTGTAAGTACCCTCTCACTTTAAGTACAAAGCTTTACCTTTTTAAAATTTCTGAATGTCTTTCTGACTGCTCCTGTGCACAAGAAACAACTTGCAGATGTTTCTGTCCCTTAGAAACTCAGCTCCCCTGGTTGAGACTTTTCAGCTGTAAAAGGGCTCAAGGTGTTCATTGTAACCTTAGGCAGGAGAGAAGAGCTGATGCTAAGGCATCTAATGAAAGCGTGTTACATCTTTTGGTCATTTATTAAAAAAGTCTGAAGAGAATGCACATAGACATTATGAGACCTTGACATAAAAGGAAATTTAAAAATTACTAATATTCTTCTATATTATGGTATTCTGTAGTATTGTGCTTGGCTTTTTCAGTGGCTTTTAGGAAACTAGAAGGTTTTTTCCCAATAGGACCCTGTTTGACAATGAATCCTGCAAACAGTCATAAATGAACGTAATTTTACGCGTGTGAGCAGTCTCCTTGGCTGGCTGCCAAACCTAATGACAACTGAAGTGTATTGTTTGTCCACTGGCCAAGATTGCTGCCGTTAGTGATAAAAGCGTAAGGAGAGTGTAAACATCTGTGTTTGAGGGGAGAATGTGACTCCTATTTTCTAGGGGATACCAATTAGAAAGCACAGTAAATGTTATTCTCTCAGTGGATTTACTCTTGGGGATTATGTTGATTTATTCTGAAAACACAGGTTTTCAGATTTAATGGACTTTTAATGATATTTTTCATGTTGCAAAAGATTTTTTAACAGCACGTAAGGCTCTTGACTTTTAACAGCAAACAGGCATGTAAATAACAGAAAAGTTTCTCATGTTGCTACCATGCTATGCGACTTCTGGGCTGCTCCAGAGTGATCATTCCTGGAAATTGAACTAAAATGAAGCCTCACTGGATAACATTATGAGCTACAGAGTTTTTTTGTTACTGGGGGTGGGGGGGGGGGCTGACTGCATTAAATGTGTATAATTTTAAATGTCATCTTGACAGTTGAATCTGTAATCATGTAACACAATCATTAAATATCTGATGTGGCGAAGAATTCTCTGGTCAACTAGGCACTGACAGTTGTAAATCTAAGTGATAAAGAGGATGCATGGGCTGATTTAAGTTAAGAAGAGATGAAAACTGTGGCAGGCAAATGTGAAAATCAGAGAGATGCATTTCTTACAGGTTCTTTGCAAGCATGGCAAATGCCAGGTTAGTCCTACATCTCCTCTCTTTTCCTATCAGTCATGTTAAACTCAGCAGTGCTCCTCTGCTCATGCTGGGTGGCCATGCTCCTCATGAGGGACCAGAGGGCTGGAGCATATCTCCTGTGAAGACAGGCTGAGAGAGCTGGGGTTGTTCAGCCTGGAGAAGAGAAGGCTGGAGTGGGTTTGTTTTACAGAAAGGAATTGTGCAAAAGCCACACAGAAAAAAGAAGTCAAGCTTGTTGGTTATAACTTGTCATTCAGAGCCTGCATGCTTTGAAGGGGTGGAAAATCCCAGTGAGCTGTGTAATAGAAATGTTTGGGGTGTTCGCATACCTAAGCCGTTCAGAACTAACTAGATTCCTGCTGACGGGTATCATGAGATTTAAAACTTGCACATGGCTCTCTTACTTAATCTGGTTTTTGTTTGGGAGTTAATGTCTGCACTGATGTCACATGTTGAAGGTTTTGCCTGCAGCCCTCAGGACTGGAAGTTTCATTCTTGCTGATGAAATCTGAGTTTCTCATGCATTCATCTTCCTGCAGCTGGTTTTCTAAGAGACATGGCAAGTCTTAGGAAGCTCCCATAGAACTCTATGAGTAAGGCTGGAGGATACCTGCAGAGATCTGGTCTGTCCCCAGCTCTTCCTTGTAGTCAGATGGAGCAAATCTCCCCACACAGACTTTTGTTCTAACCTGCTCTAAGGCAGATTTGTGCTGCAGAGTCTACCACCTGTTTTTTCTTGTAAATAGTTATTAAAGGTTAAAAGCTTCTCCTGATATCTAATCTCCCTTGCTGGTTGCTTAATTCCATCTTTTTATTCTCCTGGTCTTTTAGATATAATTAACTGCTCATCACCATCCTTTCTATAATAATACCGTAGGCATTGACAATATAAACACTTTGGCTTCTCTTTTCTATGATAAACCTTTTCCAACATTTTCTTTTGGAGTATCTTTTGTAACTCCTCCCCCTCCTGCTCTTCTCAGCCCTCTCAGACTTGTTTGCATTTCCTCCAGATATGATGTGTAAAATTGACATCTGACTGCAGATGAGAAATGCAGTGTTTCCAGGTTCAATAGTTACCTCCCCCTGTACTATGTGCTTCAATTTGATTCAAAGCGTTGTAAATCTGATTTTAATCATGATTTGCATCAGCCAACAGTGAGCCTCATTTTAACTGTTTTGCATTTGTACTTAATCATTTTGCAAAGAAAGGTTTAACCTCCTTTATTACCACTGAGAGTTTTAATTAAATATAGCCTTTGCAGTTAATGTTATACTTACTTTGATTAATCACTGTGCCTGTATTTAAGCAATTATGTAGCTTGTTATATATACACTGGTCTTGATTCTTCATGTGTATGTTTCAGTATGAAAATAGAAAATGCTGACATTTATTGTGTTAGATAATTGATTTTTACCGATGATTTGCATTGATTACAGTGAAGAAAACAAGAATTCTGAAATGTTCTTCCATTAGATAAAGAAATAGCACCACATAGAAGCCAGCCAATTCAGAAGAAAAAACTGATTGAGAAATGTTTTGAAATAAAGAATTAATGCCTGAAAGGCCTATCTGTAGTCAAAACTGGTGGTTTCTAATCACTATGCTACAAAAATTTTGAACAAGTCCACGTCATGTTCTCCTTATTCTTTGAATAGCAATGGAGAGAAACACTAATGGTTTTTTTCAGCTCCAGATCAGTAGCTCCTCTTTAAATGGACTAGTTGCTTAATTGAGTTGTACTGAATGAACTGAAATAAAGAAAATATTTTCTGTGCACATGCTAGGAAACTCCAGATGCCAAAGGCTGGTTTGTTGCTGCAGCACAACCTGCCTAAAGGTGCTCAGGGACTGACTTTGATGAATCCAGTAGTTAGATTATCTTTAAAATGTTGACAGCAAATGTACAGCTTGAATAAATTTTTGCTTTTATTTTTTTAATAATTAGGGGAGCTGTAAGTTTAAATTTATGTTGTTGTATTTTCAAAATCACTGTTGAGTATATTTACCTTTTAAAAGGAAAATTTGCATTACAAAAATGCTATGGTTTTACTTTTCATGTAATATTAAATTAAATATGCAGCTTAATAGGGTATTTTTACCTGAAATGGTTCTGTTTGTATGCCTTGTATACAATTCTGTGCTAGGACCTGATACTGAGGCGTTCATTTTCTGCTGCTCAGTGGCTGGTTGATTCTCTTCTTCACTTTTGGTGCTTCTTTGTTTGCTACTGTCTATGTCATGGAAGTGCTTTCTATGCCTGGATGAGCATAACTTTTTAACTTTGAAAAGAAATTTTATTATCTTCCACAAAATACAAGCTTCCTCCCAGTAGTGTTCACTTTAACACAAGCTGTTAAGGTTTCCTATTCCATAGCATGTCTGACTTCCAGGTATTATACATAAAACTGCTGACTTTGCAGTAGTATTAATGTTATCATACCTAGGTTTTGAGGTATGTAGCACAATAAAAGAGGTCAAATGGAAGGAGCAGAAGTAAGCCCTGTGGTCTCCTCCTATAAGCTAGATATATTCAGAGGAGATCCTGAAATGGGACTCCCTGTTTAAGCAGGCACTCAGGCTGCACTCACATTAAGTAGTCTTATAATTTGTTTATTTATGTGTATCTCTCCTGGAGCAGGAAGGAGGACTACTTTTCAGTAAGCAGCTACCTCTGTATATGCAATTTGTGATAAGGCTTATAAGTAAACTAGAAAATAAAGTACAATTTAAAAGCAAAAACTACACGTTGGACTTCGGCTGATATTAGAGATGAAGTTCAACAGCTGAGTTACTTACCTCATTGCCAGAAGACTGAGGAAATGAAACCGAATTGTCAGAAATATATCCAAGTCTCTGTATTCAAAGCACTTCTATTTGAGACAACATTAGTGACAGATGTTGCTGGGTGTTAGTGTGATTATCTGAGGTGAAATTTTTCACCTGAGGGTGTTCTGAAAAATGTGCCAATGACTCCTCCAGAAGCTGTCCTAGTCATAGCTTGAGAAGGCATATGCAAAGATACTTCTGTAATATGCTGGGTACCTCACTAAAAAACTACTTACTAGATTTGGTGTTGTCTGTAAAACAACCCTTTTACAAGAATTTTTTACCAACATCTTAATAGAAAAGTTTTAAGTGTAATTTAGACAAGGGAAATCTAACTTCTTGCACACTTACCAAAAATCTCTGAATAGATACACGTAATTTATATGGGCAAATACGGAAATACCCTAAAACCTGCTTCTTACATGGATCCTGTGCCATGTGCCTGCATGACATGATGCAATGACTTTTATTTTGGTAACACAACAGTATAAATACCCTGTCTTATTACTAAACCCAGAATTTTTCTCATTAATCTATCAGTTCTTTCAGTGAAGGAAAAGAGAATACAAAGTATTATATACATAAAAGACAACTGTGTCTTTTCTGCAAAATTTGGTGAACATGTTAATCTGAAGGTCTTGTTTATTGCTGTAATCTTCTAGGAAAACGTACTGAACTAAATATCTAGAGAAAGTAAAAAGCAGTGTTCCTCTTTGTGGTATTTAATGTGGTCCATCATACAAGCAGTGATAACATAATTATGCAATTATTGGTATATTTTCCCCTCTGGAGGCCTTATGTAGATGATTACCAGTGCACCTTTTAATGAAATTGCTACTATTTGATAAAATTACTGCCAAGACTTGAAATAATTAGAATTCGCATTGCCAAAAGTCTTACATCTCCTTCCTCAGTTGAGCCTTTTCCAAATAGGCATTAATTCAGATGGCAAAACGATTCACTGTTCTCCATTTTTCTCATTTCTCTTCATTAAAACTACCTTTTTACTGCATTTCAGAAAGCATGCTTTCAAGCCTGTGTTGCTCATTACAAGGAACATTCGTTCAAAATGGAAGTTGAAAGACACTGCACCTTTTAATGTAAATGTCAGCAAAGAGAAGTGAGAAGAAAGAGTCATTAAAGGAATAGAAGGGGCGCATGACAGCTGAATATGAATACGCTATGCATTAGTGTGCTTTTTGGTTCCTTCTAATCATTCTCCACACTTACCTTATAATTTGTTTATTTATGTGTCTAACAGCTGACAAAACTAACTGTGGGAACAGCTGGTTAATAAGTAATTTTGGAAATTAGAGGGAAGAAGGCAATAATTCAGAGTAAGGATCAGTCTAAATGCATAAATCTCAATACTGGCAAGTGTTGTGGCATACAGTTGCTTTTTTTTTTTTTGCAAATCTACTTGTGTGCGTACATATATACATATTTATGTCCTCTGTATTTCTCTTTGAATAAGAATTATCAGGTAGTTGTTGTAAGCACAGACCATTCTAGCTTAAAAAAAACCAAACCTGGCAGATCAGTCATGCATGGGGTTTGGTTTTATTCATTGATACATTGCCTGTAGATTCCTTCCACGGTAGGAAGTTTAGGTAGAAGAGACTATAGTGCGTCAGTGTAATATAGTGAAATGGATCAATCACCTAGTGCAGGTTGTCACACATACTGCTTCGAGGTAAGTGACTGGGCTACTGTAGTGCACGTGGTACTCCTTCAAAAAACAAACCCCAAAACAACAGAAAAAGCCCCAAAGCCATGACTTCTCAAGAAAAGAGGATTCAGGGAGGTACCGTACTCAGCCTTGGAAAGAAACGTGGTGTTTGATCCTGCTGTAGCCATTTAGTATGTGTGCTAGACTAGAATTATATTCAGCTACATGTCTGCCTTTGACAAATGCCTCTGTTTGCACAGTGAGGGATGCCTGTCAGAAAGGGCAAGGTGCTCAGCAGGCAGGAGCAATAGCCTGTTTGCATGGCTGGATTTTCCTCACCTCAGCAAGGGAAATAAAGCCAGTGGGGAAGAGGAAGGTGTGTCTGTCTCTGGAAGGTGCAGTTGCTTTCCCCAGTCCCTGGCCTTGAGGGAGTGTTGCACTTGCATGCATAGGGCAGCTCTCACATGGTTTTGGAGGTCATGTGAGGAATCTGCTCTGCTAAGCCTGCTTCTGAAGTACTGAGCTGTTAGCTACATCACTAATTGGTGTGACAAGACCCCCTGCAGGAGGATCTGCTGGCTTCCGCCCACAAGCCAGCGATTGTCCCAGGTGCTCATGCTTATCCTGGCTGAAGAGCCTGTGAATGTCTCTCTTGGAGAGTGGGATGTACAGGGTCTATAGAGCTGGCTGGATTTGTCATCTTGCCACCTGTCTCTGATACTGGCTCTTCCTGATTCATCACATCTTGTTCGGAGGGCTGCATATATAACCTCTGTCCAGGTGTACCTGGGTGTGCCCTCAGTCTCCTGAGCTCTCTTCTCTGCAAGTGGTAAGCACCAAGTGCCTCTTACTTGTTCTGTGAAGTGCCTTGCCAGGGCATGAGGTGTGTCGTGAGGCAGGTCCATGTAGGTTCAAATGCAGACTGTGGAGCTGAAAGCTTACTGTGGGGCATCACTGCAAAGGGGGGTGTCTCACAGCCACAGCCTCTGTAGTTCCCCATGCTTTACTGATGATAAAGCCAACCTTTGTTCTAACCTCCTGCCACTTCCTCTCTTGGGTTTGCCATGGGTGGGAATCAGCTGGCTGGTTCCACACTTGCTCTTTGTGTGGGAGATCTCCATTTCTCCTTAATGCTGTTTGCAGATGGAGTCAGCTTGGCTGCGCCTTTGAGTGCTGCACTGGCGAGCTCCCTCCTCCTGCTCTCTACAGTGCCCTTCCTTTGCCCCCTTCCCTTTCAGGGTGAGGGGGCAAGCAGGGCTGGGTGGGAAGACAGGGGTTGCCCTCATGCAGCTGGGTAAAAGTCAAAGCCCTCATTAATCCTCTCCATTGGTTTTCTGCTTAGTAATATGTAGCTTCTGAGAATCCAAAACTTCAGAGCGAGCACAAGCTTGTGAGCTCTTAGTATCTGCTTGGAAAACACAGCATTGAAGAGTCTGTTGGTCAGCAGATAGCACTGACCCTGTGAGATGGGTTAGAAACAAACCGCTTAGTTCTGCAGGGAAACTTGATCAGCCTAGACTTAAGTATGTGTCCAGTGACAGATAATTTTTCAGTCTCTGAAAAGAAGTTGAGGCAGAGGAGACAGTCAGCAAGGATTTGTGTCATTCAGATATGCCAAGAGTCCGTGACACTTGCAGGGACAGTCATGTCTTGGGTATTTTTTGTTCTATGTCTTTGAGGAAGACACTAGTGTGGGTGTTGGTGTGGATAGTTTATTTTGCTAGCCACCTTTTCCCCCACAGCCTGGCTGAAATGGGATCTGATGTAGCTTTCAGATCAAGTAATTTAAAACTGACATTTGCCATTGCTAAACTTTTCATTTAGCATAAGGGAGAGTGTCTGTTTAGTGAAGTGGAATAAAACAAGTAAGCATATGATAGCATGTCTCCTTTGAAAAATCTGGGAGACTTATACATCAGAATAAATTTTAAGTTGTTTCAGTGTGGTTAACATGCAAGTTTGACACTTTATCTTTTTCCTTGGGGCATGAAATGGCAGGACAAAGAAAATGTAATTGAAAGGATCTACATTCATGTCCATCATAGCATATGTCAACTGTCATAGTGGCTTTAACAAATAGGAGACAGAGTTGGAAGGGTGATACTCTTCAATTAGACCTGTGTGTAAATACTCTAGAGAAGATTGAGTAGGCTTCTGGCTAGGACCTCTGCACTTGTGTAAAAGAGATGGTTTTGCTTCTGCTCTTCTTTCAGACCTGCAGGGGACTTGTGTGTCTGAAAACATGTTCATTTTTTCCAGCAGTGCTGGGTATGCTGAAAGAGGATATTACTTCCCTGCAAGCCATGTCTTGCTGATATCCCTGGACCATTGCATCTACAGCAGTGCTACTACTTTAACTGCTAAAGCATATCTCTTGTTTCTGCTCTCTTATGTTGTTGTAGATGAAAAACCACGGTGAGTGAGGTCTGTGTGATAGCCCTTGAGTGAAGGCAGTGCCCAGAATGCATAGGCACTGAAAAAAATAGTCTCTCCAATTGTATCCAATCCCCACAATCTTAGACGAAAGTTGTGGACATTGTGTCACTTGAAGTTTAGCTCCTCTGTGCATTTATGATAGAAAAGCATTAACTGCTTTAGAAATCATGGTCATGGTCAGGTCATAGTCAGGTCATTGTTTTCGTTGTGCAGTGTTTGTACAGCTTACATGATGATGACTATGAAAGTTATGGACAGCTGCGAGGGGGGAAGGCAGAAGCTCAGAAGAGCCTGCCATGCCCTTTCAACGTGCCCCAGCCCTTGAGGAGGCAGGGTGAGGGATTTGCCCTTGCTGAGCAGCAATGAACCTGTTGGCAGGGCGCTGCCAGTCCCGTGGGCTTGGCAGAGAGGCTGGTACTGGATGTGAGCAGTTTGTGACTGCACTGCAAAGCTGTGCTGGGCCTCTGTCCTGGGAGATGTTTGACACAACTTTGAAGTGGAAGGGCATGGGATAAGGCACAGGGTTTTTTGTTTTTATTTTTCTTTGGAAGCAATCTGTTGTGTTACAGAGCTGCCACAAACTTCTTGTTCCTTTTAATGTTTAGATAAGAGTTGAAAGAGGAAGCAGCCACAGAGAGACTAACCTGTTGGCCTAAGGTTGTGCAGGAAATCTGTGGCAGAGCTGGGAATAAAATCCACAGTGCTTGACTCTTCATCTTATTCCATGGCAGTCCCACATCCTTTGTTTGCTTGGCAGCTGGAGATGGTTTCCAGTTGCTTGCAAGCTTGATGTGGACTTGCACCTGATGTGCTTTTCCATGCTACAGCAGTGTTGTCCTGACGCTGAAAAGCTCCAGCATAAACTGTATTTTTTTTTCCCCAGGATGGTTCACTCCTTAGCCAGAGCTTTTGTTGTTTGCACATCCCTTAATTGTTACAGGAACATTCTGCTGTCCTTAATCATATCCCTGCAATTTGACCTGCATTTCCTATCAGTATTATCTAGAGCTGTTTGAATTTCTAATTCCTCCAGCCTGGTTTTCCAGATGTTCCTTCTGCATGCAGAATTCACAACTGCTGTACTCCTCCTCTTTCCTTCCTCTTCCTTCATTTTAATATATTCATATATTCTTTTTCAGTTACACAGCCTTGTTTACAAGTGATCCCAGCATTGTAGTTTTTAACTCAAGTTTGTTATATTATAAGGAGAAGTTAGGGTTGTGGAAGCGAAGCTCTTCAGCTGTAGGACTCAAATTTAGTACATCCAAAATGGATCTTTGGCTGTCCAACTCTGAGCTTAGCAGTTTATTTTAGTTTTTCTAAATTGTGACTTATTAAATATTTGCCATTATCAGTGTGTTTTTGTTAGCATATAGTAACTACACGCTGTAGTTGCCCTTGAGGACAACTCTAGAGGGTCATCCAGAATCCCATTGTGGTACTCTGGCTGTGCAGTGTATGGGGAATGTTGAGTGTGTCATGGTGGGATCCACATTCTGTGATCAACAGTGGGATTATCTGCCCCACTTGAGACCACAGGACCCATGTGGGCAGAAGACAGGTTTCCTCTCTTCTCCTTGCCCTGAGTTGTTCCCCTGCTCAGGTGGACCTCACTGAGATGGGGACACTCAGCTGAATATTGAAGTAGTAGTCCACCTCCTTTTCAAAGGTGTAAAGAGGTGGAGAGAGAATGGAGAAATGCCCAGGTGTGGGGCAGATAACAGATTAAGGATGCATACCCATGCCTGGAAAACTTCAGTGGGGACATAGCAGTGTGTTCCTCCATCTCATTGCTCATTATAGTCCTGCTAGTGACTGGTAAAGCCATGATCCCACCTGGGCTGAACACAGAGCTCTGGTAGGAGACAGCAAACACTGTATCCCATGGGGTTTGGCACTTGGGAGATCTCTTTTCTCTGGCATATATACTGCCAACACAATTGATTCCTGAATTAGGAGTCTTGGTGTCATGGCTATGATTACATGGTTGATGTTACTGGAGTCCCTGAGAGCAACAGGGGCCTGGAAAGAGCCCTATCACTCGGGTGCCATACAGATAGAGCAGTCTCAGATGTGAGTCTGGGAGAAGATGATGAGAGAGCAGATGGACACATGCTGTGGGGATTAGTACACCGGATTACAAGTTGTTAGTTAAACTCTCAGATTTCTGTCACTTAATTATTCCTCTAAAAAGAAGATAGAAAGTCATTCTCATCTTTCTAAACACCATTTTAATTCTCTTTTTAAAGACAGCTGATATTTTGGTGCATAATATGAAGCAAATCTAATAGTCATTGTGTTTACAACTGGTTGTCCTTACACTGTCATAGTTTCCTTGAAGAGACATTATTTTCAGAAGGCAAAAGAAGAAAACCCTTTACACTCTGGGAATCCTTTGCACAAGGCATTATTCAGTTTGTAAATTGTTTTGCTGAGAATTCATAGACTGCGTAAAAGGAACCATAGCAAAATCATCTCAAAATATGAGTGATACTTCACCACAAGTGTGCTTATTTCCTCTTCTTTTTTTTTTTTTTTTCCCCCAGTTCTGGTACGTAACATATTTCTTGTTCATCTGGACAGGTCATGCTCCGCTGTGTTGTTTACTACCTTCAAAAACTTTTCAGTAACTTACTAGATAGTTCTGATAGTAAGTGGTGCAGAAATTTGAGCTCCTAACTTGAATGGATAGGATGAGAGCTAGGGGAAAGAGTATGTAAGAGTAATAAATATTCAATAAAAAGATGAAATTATGTTTTTCTAATATTTCTGGCAATTATTTTTTGTGGGATACTTTTTTATATGTTGAGTCATGTGAGTTTATGTAGGGGATTGATTAGTGGAACTCATGGAAAATTTCTGGTGGTGCTGGAAAAACAGGTGCTGGTGGACTCGTCTGTTGGGTTTAGCACTGGTAAATCTTCATCCAGGGGAGATGGGGAGAGGACAAAGGCTTCCTCCAAAACCTAGACCACAGACAAAGTAATTAGTCTCTGCAGGTGGTCTGACCATGCTTTGCTTCCTACTCTGTGGTGGATTTGTCAGGAAGAGGAACAGTTACCTGACCTGGTCTTAATCCAGTATATAGCTTAAGCATGACTAAAGCCGTGAGATGAGTGAATTAAGTCTGGAGTGTATAACCTCACCCCAACTACTTATCCAGTTGTTTTTCTTGAACGTCTGTTGTTATCTGTGTGGGTAGGGAAATTCAGCCTCTGAATGGAGCTGCAGAGTGTGTTTTTGCATGCAAGTGGTGTTAGGTTTTGAAAAACGTTCCCCCCGGCTCAGGCATGGCCATTAGATGTCCAGTCCAGCTGTGCAATGCTGTTCTGTGCTGTGCATCAGAGGGACATGGCAGTGAGTATTTGTAGGACTATTGAGCTGGCCTTCATGAGGGGAAGCGTTTGTTACTGCAGAACCTGTCCGAATTTACACACAACGCAGTGATGTGTATGGTTTGACAGATCCATCCTGGCGTAGTAGGTCAATTACAACATTAATCTTTACACTGCTACCCCTAACAGGTCCGTTTTCCTCTGCAAACCTGTTGGTTTTGACCTTCAGACCCCCTTGTGCCCTAGGGTTGGGTGCCTAGGTGGGTTTGGGAAGAAGGAGAGGCCCGATGTCTGTCTGCAGGACTTTACAGGCCGGTTTTGTCTGGGCAGTTTGGAGCCTACACTTAGGCTGTGTGTCATTATTGGGCTGTATAAATACCCAGGAGGGAAGTGGAGGGAGCAGTTCAGCAAGCCAGGCTGGCTTGGCATTTCCTCAGGGGCAAGTAAATGAGTTTGTTCTCTGTGTAGCCCTGGACACTTGGAATGAAGCCACCTCTTGCTGCAGCTGAGGCTGCTGCCGAAGGAGGGGGAGCACGGCTCGGGCCAGCGGGCTGTTGTGCTCATCCCTGCTGCCTGCATCGTGCCAGGGCTTGGGAGCTGAGGCCAGGCCACAGCAGCACATCCCCTCGTGCTGGTGAAGGAGAGCTGCCCTGTGGCATGGTGAGGGCATATGCTGGTATTTGCTCCATGGCAGGGGCTGTGTGACCTGCTCAGGACTGTGCTCCTTGAGACAATGGGCAGTGGGGGCCATCCCAGTCCAGCTACATGTGCACCTCCCTGGCGGAGCCCGGGCTGAAACCTTGCTGGCTGCAGGCATGGAGTGATTCCAGTGAAGGTTGTCCACATCTTTTGCTTTCTCAATCTTCCCTGACTCGTCTGTGAAGCTAGTGCCAGAATAGCTATACCACACCACACTTCTGCTGTCTTACGCAGCTCATGTAATTTGTCACTTGAAGTGCCTTGTGGTCTGTGGGAAGCAGCAGAGAAGTCTTCCAAAGACAACCCCATGAAGGACTTGCATGGTCTTTCAGGAGCCCTTCTCAGAGATCTTTGTCTTCTGTCTTCTCACATGCCAAAAGTTACTGGCTCTGATCTGAGGGGTTTGAAAATCAGAGTTTTTTTGCCTCAGCCCTGCAGTCAGGCACATCTTTGCCCAGGGCAAAGGATTTTTCCAGCGTTCCTGTCTACTGTGCCATTGCTGACTTGGGACTTGTGCTTCTGCGACCTTGGACTTTCACTCTTCTTGTTCGAGCTACTGTACCACAGCTCAGACACACACCTACACTTTGAGGTAGCAGATTTGAAATTAATAGGGGTTTTTTTCTGCATTTTTCTGGTGATTTTTATTTTTAGGGTGGTTGGTTGTGCATTCAGTCATGGAAGCATATATGCAGGATTAGTGGACCTCATGTGGAAAATTACTTGGTGACACTGGAAGAATGAGTGCCAGTTGAGTTTAACACTGATAAATTCTAATTCCAAGGAGGGCTCCTTCCAGACTACAAACAAAGTAATTAGTCTCTGCAGGTGGTCTGACCATGCTTTGCTTCCTACTCTGTGGTGGATTTGTCAGGAAGAGGAACAGTTACCTGACCTGGTCTTAATCCAGTATATAGCTTAAGAATGAGTAAAGCTGTGAGATGAATGAATTAAGTCTGGAGTGTATAACCTCACCCCAACTACTTATCCAGTTGTTTTTCTTGAACGTCTGTTGTTATCTGTGTGGGTAGGGAAATTCAGCCTCTGAATGGAGCTGCAGAGTGTGTTTTTGCATGCAAGTAGTATTTTCACTGGCATGACTCTGCTACTCCACATGGATGTTGTACAGTCTTGTACAACTCTGTGATATGAGCTAACAGCACAGTCATTGTAAGCTAAGGATCACTTGTAGGACTGAAGAGCTACTCTGAAAGGGGAAGGGTTTGTTACTGCAAGATCACCTCAATATTTGCGTATGTTCTTCTGATGTGCAAGTAGGTCCATAACTGAGAATTTCTCTGGATTTTTGACTGTGAACTTCATTTTTGTAGGCTCACTAAGACTTTCAAACCATGGGTATGCTAACTCAGCAACCCCCTGATTGGCTTACCCTAACAGTAGAGTCAGAAAAGCCTGAATGTGCTCCTTTCTCTGTGTAGACAGTTGGGAAGTAGTTGGGAACTGTGAACTGGAGCTGCCGATTTTACAGAGCTTTATTTTGTAAGAACTTTTAAAACACTGTGTTATGGCGTGTTCAGTGAAAAAGAAGCTAAATGGTCAATTAGAGCAACTTTGGTGACTGGGAGTTTGGTGCCTCAGTGAAACTAATTTGGTGGTGTTGGGATGAAAACTTGAAGAATATTTTGCATGAATTTTTTTTTTTTTAACATGAGAAATGTTGAATTGGCACTTCAGGTAAAGAAATAAGCAAGTGTGGAAAGCATGTACTGATGCCTTCATTAAACTGGACACTTCTAATTCACAAGTGTGAGTGGAGCATCTGAATACATGAGAGCAGTTATAAAAAGATAACTCTTGAGCAAGGAAAACTTTAGTTCTTGGCAACATACTGAGTAAATGACAAAGAATGATTAAAAGTGCTGCCATGTAGGATCAGACTCATATGTTCTTGAATTTAATTTTTAAATAGCTTGGGTCTGTTCCCATTCAAAAGCCAAAACATTGCAGAGAGTGGTGCATCTGAAACTTTAATTTCAAAAGGTTTTTTAGAGGCCAGTTTCCACCTGCACAGGTTATTTTCTCTGTGTGCCAAAGGTCTCACAAGCCAAAAGGTGTCTGTAGAATAACATAGTGCCATTGCAGCTTAGTATTTTTAAGAAATAATTCCCAAAATATTAGTTGCATGTATACAGCTATAAATAAAATTTTGCTGCAGAAGAAAAGAGAGTGTTGTATTGACAGACATTCTGTTCTGTGCTTTTTTTTCCAGGTGGTTCGCTGTCCCATGTAGAGTCTTTACAGGTTGTGAATAAAGGGGAGGAATTCAGGTTGACGTGCAACGAGGAGGGACCTGTGACATGGAATTTCCAGAACTCAGACCCATCGGCAAAAGCAAGGAGCTCCAGTGAGAAAGAGTGGCACACCAGAAATGCAACAGTCAGAGACATAGGCAGATACACATGCAGAAGCAAAGGGAGTATTGTCTCCTCTTACTATGTTTTTGTTAAAGGTAAATATCAATGAAGGCATTATTTTTGCTTCCTCACCCCCCCATCTTCACTCCCAAAATAAGAGGACAGTAAATGTTGGAGGAGGGAATGAGTTTGAAGTTCAGAGGCAGAACACAGTTGGGTAGAAGAAATCTTCTTCCCTGTCCAGTAGGAAGAAACCTCACTCTCTGCTTTGCTTGCAATGGCCTTTGTCAGCAGCACAAAGTTCTGGATGACTTCTTCTCTACATCCCCGTTAATTTTGTGGTCGTGCTTATCTGAGCTCCCTTTCTAGACGCTACCTAAGTGACCTGAGTCTGTTGTGTGAGTCAGTTATACTGTGAAGAAGTAAGAAATAAGTAGAAATGTCTTTTTAATTCTGTGCCATCCATCAGTATGGAGTCATATAAGGTTTGGTCCCAAGCTTTTAATTTACTGAGGCAGTTAGCCTAAAGGATTTGGTCTTTTGAGACTGTCCTCCGAGGCTTAAGCCAGCAAACAGTGATGATTCCTCTGCCTCCAGCTTCTGATCTACCTTGTGACTGATCAGAAATGTTTCAGACAGGAAAAAAGTGCTTCTGCTCTGACACATTTCTCAATCCTTTATTGCTCTTCTTTGTGCAGTGTTTTCTTCAGATTCCTTCTCTTCTGATTTATGTCTGCATCAGCTGCCCCCAAGTTCACAGTTTACCATGCCTGGCACTCCATTTACTTTCCAAGGAAAATGGTTATTTTGCTTCCCCTTCCCATAAATCTGGTGGTCTCCTAAACAGTTAATAGAAAAAAGGTCCTATGGTATCCACTTTCTTGAAGACAGCATTACTTGGCCAACAGGGGTTGTCTCAAAAGAGCCTCCTCTGAACCCCACTAGTCCTTTGAGAATTACTGCAAGGTTGTTCTCTGAGACAGGGAGATACCAGCATAGCAAAGCGCAGCACAGCGAAGGTTATTTTCTCCAGGGAAGATATCTGGTATAGTGGCCACACAATTTAAAGAGTGCTCCTTTAACTGCTCTGGGTTCTCCAAATAGCCATGCAGCTACCATGGATAAGTTTTCTTGACTTTCTGTTTTTCTCTGAGACTATGACTAAAGGAAGTCTGACATGTATTTTACCTATATGTGGTAAATAGTGTTGACTTTACCTACCATGATTTTTTTCCTGAAGGTCATGGTAATTATCCCAGATAGCTATGATCATAGAGATGTTTTTGTTTTCCATTACATGAGTGACTCCTTCACCTTAGGATAGCAGGCAGCTCTCCTGAGCATGCTTACCACGCATCAGGGAAGTTGTGTGGCCCTCATACAACACGTTGCTATCTTTTTTGTCTCAGTTGTGTGAAAAACGTGCCACCTTCACTTTGACAAGTTCCTGGCAGTGAAATAAGTATGTTTGTGAGGTTGACCATCATTTTGCAATAGGCGTGGTTTAATGACATCTTATACCACCTGTAAGATGCTGTCGTATGCTCTGCTGCTTGTGGGGTTGCCACAAACACCCCTTATACTTTTCTGCTTGTAAAACTGGGAGTGAAGAGAGAGTAGGACGAAGGACCTTAATCCTGCATAGTGACACATAAAATGGTGGCATCTGTTGATATCTTACGTTCTTCTGAACCTACAAAATCCAAATTTCTTCTGTTTCTGTGACCAAGGATGACACAGTGTTGACAGACTGTGGATGTGTACCTGTTTCACCTTTCTGTTACGGCGGAAAGCACCTGTGTTGTATCTATAAAAGCAGCTTTTTTCCTAATCCAAGCAAGCCTAGTTCAGACTCCTGCATAAGACAGAAAAATGTCTTGATTTTGATCTCAAGTCTTTTCAGAAGGAAGCAATGATAAGCACCACTATATCTTGTGTTGGAAACCTGCAGTATGCCCAGAAGGCAAGTGCAACCCAAGATGTCCCTGGCGTAGAAGGCTATGCAAGGAAGAACATGAGCATGAACAGCCTTGTTTTTGTCTGGATTCCCCATAGGAAGTCCTTTCATGTCTTCTGACTGTGCTAGTCCCTTCAAGAGGGGAATTGAAGATGCAAGGGGTGCACCTCAACGATGTTACCTTCTCCAGTCAAGACCTTCCCCGCAGTTTCAGCTGTTAGTGAAACAGGTCTTTGTTCTTTCTATTTTCAAAAATTTCTCTTTTTTTTGGAGTTGTGGGGAGCCATACTTTCTGCATAATGAAGATATCTTGGTTCTGTCTGTATTGGAGAAAAGGGGACTGAGTAGAAAGCAATCAGGTATGTCTGTTAGCAGGGACATTTAGATGAGCACTTTTAATCCATCCTCTTCCTGCTCAGCAGTGACAGCTAGTCATAGCATTTCTTTTAAGGTCTCTATGTGCAAAATGTCACATTTTGATTCTGTTCAGAAATGCTTTACTTTTTTTTTCATTTCTTAGTAGTCTCCATCCTCTAATTCTAGACTGATGCTTCAAAACCTGTAGTTTGTGGGGGCTTCTTGGGTGGTAGTATCAAATTCAGCCAAAGCTACACCCTCACTCTAAGCTAGAAACCAGCCAGTAACTTCTCTGTTCAGTGATGAGGAACCCCTTGATATAGTGAATTGCTTACATAAACATCCCAGGCTTCATTTTCAGCCTGGTACTTCTTGTCTTAAACCAAATGCACATTGTCCATTATCTTAACCAAATTCTCGCAGTCTTCCTTGTTAAGCCATGGTTTGTTGATCTGTAATCATTCAGGTTGTAAGCATGTTTGTAAAAAGGAAAGAAAACTTTCCTCTTTGTTTTTGTTTTTTTAATTCATTCTCCTCTGTAGAGAGGGCAGATGGAATCTGAAATAAACTTTTACAGAGTGTTTGTCATCACACATTCCTTTATTTATGTGTTTGCCAGCTTCTTAGTATTTCAAGGTCATGACATATCATGGGCTTCAACTTTGGTTGTAAAAGTGTTTGAAGTACTATATGTTTGTGTGCTGTGGTTGGCCGAGATGAAATGCTATAGGAAAGTTACCTTGTGAAAGATGTGATGATGATTTTTCAATCAGATATGCTGTTTGTGTGCCCAATTTTTCTTCTAAGGAGGCTAAAAATAATCTCTGCTTTCAGGGAGCTGAGAGAAAGAGAGAAGTTGTTTGCTGCTTCCTCTGGTAACAATGTGTGTTCATTTAGATTATGTATTTTACAGAAGTGAAAAACCATAATTTAGGTGCTTTTCAACTTCCATTTGCTCATAAATTTCTTCCAAATCCTCCCGTGGGCATGAAACTTTACAGCCCTGCCACTAGCTAAAAGCAAATTACTTTTAGTGATCTGTGAAAATCTGTTTACTGTTGTGGGGATATTTTGGACCTAAACAAGGCAAAAAACTCCCTCCATCTCCAAATAAAAAAGCAGTAAGCTTATTTTTAGTGCGAATGATTCTTTAGTGTACCTGGTATTGAATGCTACTGCATGTCTCCTGTCATGCTGCTCTTTTAGGACAAAATTTAATGTCTCTTGGTAAACATGAATTAGGCAATACTCAGTTTTACTGGCTGAAAAGAAACTCTCTTTGACAAGTGCCCAGTTGTAGAGTTAGGGTCATCAGAAGTTCCCATGCCAGCTTCTCTGACAGATCTTTGTGTTTCTTCATAGATCCAAATGTGCTCTTTCTTGTTGATTCTCTGATCTACGGAAAGGAAGACAGTGACATCCTGCTAGTGTGCCCACTAACAGATCCAAATGTTGCGAATTTCACACTGAAAAAATGTGATGGCAAACGTCTCCCCAGAAATATGACGTTCATTCCCAATCCCCAGAAGGGCATTGTTATAAAGAACTTACAGAGGTCATTCAAGGGCTGCTACCAGTGCTTGGCCAAGCACAATGGAGTTGAGAAGATATCAGAGAAGATTTTCCTGAATGTGAGACCAGGTAACACAGGATTTTTGCCTTCTTGTAGAGAGCCTGATTTTACTCCTCACCTCCCAGGAGATGTAGAGAAGGGCTGTGTGTGAAGCCTCGCTGCTGTCCAAAGGAAAGTGGTGAGCTTAGAAAGCTTGTTTTGGGCCAGTTGTGTCAGGGCACAGATTGATCTCGTGACACTTAACTTGTGGCTGTGCTCAGAAGGTTTGGCTATGATGAGTTTTGCTTTCTGTTCCTGGTGATTTCCAGGCGTTTTTTTCATCATTACAAGAAATGTGGGTTATGCTGTTAAATTCTGAGGGCAAACCAGCACCCTGAGGTTTGGACAGGTTTAAGCAGGCAAAATTATTTTGGTGCCTGACTCCTTTGTACGTTGCCCACAAGTGACAGTAGAAGGAGCTGATTGATGGCATTAAAGAAAAGGGATTTGGTGGAGAAGCAGAGCTTGTGAAAGGAGAAGGTCTTTGTCTTCTTATTATTGAGTGAAGATGATCACAACAGCTGTGTGCACAGATCATGATGGGGACTGCGTTGTGGCTGAGCTGCTGCATGCAGCACTACACTTGGCAAACCTGTTGGTGATACCCTACACTTGACCTTCAGACCCCCTTGTGCCCTAGGGTTGGGTGCCTAGGTGGGTTTGGGAAGAAGGAGAGGCCCGATGTCTGTCTGCAGGACTTTACAGGCCGGTTTTGTCTGGGCAGTTTGGAGCCTACACTTAGGCTGTGTGTCATTATTGGGCTGTATAAATACCCAGGAGGGAAGTGGAGGGAGCAGTTCAGCAAGCCAGGCTGGCTTGGCATTTCCTCAGGGGCAAGTAAATGAGTTTGTTCTCTGTGTAGCCCTGGACACTTGGAATGAAGCCACCTCTTGCTGCAGCTGAGGCTGCTGCCGAAGGAGGGGGAGCACGGCTCGGGCCAGCGGGCTGTTGTGCTCATCCCTGCTGCCTGCATCGTGCCAGGGCTTGGGAGCTGAGGCCAGGCCACAGCAGCACATCCCCTCGTGCTGGTGAAGGAGAGCTGCCCTGTGGCATGATGAGGGCATATGCTGGTATTTGCTCCATGTGTGACCTGCCCATTCTCCTTGGTGGTGGGGCGAGAGGTTGAGCAGTGGGGACCATCTCAAGTGCGGAGTCTGCTGTGGCAAGTTTAAATCTTCTTTTCCTGATGATCTGGAAATTCTCATACAATGAACTTTAATAACTACTAAATGTCAATTAATGAGAACAAAAGTTTAATCAGTATAGGCAGCTCTGGCATTCTTCTTTGACAAACAAAAATCAAATCCATTCTTGCTGTGTGTCGTTTGTTCTGTAACAAGTGGGGTTTTTTTCAACTGTTTCTTCAGTGATGGCCAAAGAAAGAAACCAGCTGGTTGATATAACTGATTTTTCTCTGACATAGGAAGATGGAGGCTGTAGTATTGGACTTTTTTACAGGATAAAAATCTCTAGTGGTGTGATTCAGTGGTGACTTCAGATGGAAGGGTGCTGACCTGGTACCATTGTCAGCAAACCACTGATGGTGGGCAACCATAGGTGGCTGAGGGCACCTTGTCATTTTGCCCACCTTCTCCATTAGGAAGGAAGCGTGCAATAAGTAGAAGCATCTGCTGAAATCCATCAGCAGCATTGTCACTCAGTATTGTATTTGCTGTGCTATAGTGTTCCGTCCTTATTGAGTTCACCAGGTAAAACTCCCACTTTCTCCTTGGCTCAACATTTAAACATGTTGGAGATGCTTTGGTGCGTAATGTGTTTGTAGTTATAACCATGCCACTCAGACCCTCAGGTGTGAGCTTCTGGTGCAGAAAGACTGAAGAGGCATCCATGAAACAGGGAGCTGTGCAGGAGTACTCAGACACACATCAGCTACGACAGCACAGGGAGTGTTTATGTACAGCCCTTCTCAAAACAATGAGGAGCTTTATGGACTTCGGGCTTTTTTTTGGATGTCCAGAAATGTTTCTGGCAGATGAGAACACAGAATGCCTTCTGCACTGGCATCCTCCTGTCTCTTGGGTATGCTGAATGCTGAGGGGGATTTTTGTGTGAGCCTTTATATCTGAAGAGAGCAAACATGTTTCTTTGTTCTCTTCTGTAGCTTCTTACAGCAACATGAGGAAAACATTATTGTTAAAGTACGAATGCCTGACAAGCATGGTGTTTTCCTAAGTTTTGTACAGTTTACCTAAGACAACTACAAAAGTTGTGTCAGAGGTAGAAAGAGAGTCTGAAGACCTTATCTGCATTTACAGTTTGTCTTCCTGTGTAAAAGCCCTAGTGGGAAATTAACTGGAGTATAATAAAATGGGAAAAATTGAAGAAAGGATGAAGAAAATAGAAAAACAAGCCATGAACAGAACAGAGGGAGAGCTGAAGAGCTTTGCAGAGGCAAGAGATACGTAGTTCTCAGATACACCTGACTGTTGATGAAAGACATCCTGAAGCAGAACAGGGTACAGCTACCCCACGTCTGCATGTCACCACCTGATTCTTGGGTGACAAACTGTGAGCCATCACTGTGAGCAGAGGTTGAGGTGCTTTCAGGCACAGATGTGCAGAAGTCCTTGAGCTGTACCTGTCCTTCCTAGGCTGTCCATCAGAGCTTTTCAGGGACTTGTCACACAGTACCTTCTGTTGGCTGTAATGTTTTGTAATTAAAATTTGCAGTTAGTGCTGGGCTGCTGTTCTTCAGTGACTGATACTTACCATGTTTTCAGTTCCAGAGTGCTGCTTTTTAATCACTGTCATGAAACGAATTGTCTCACTGATGGTTCAACATCATTCAAGTTTATTCATGCAAGTTGCTGTGCTCTAACAAGTATTATCTAACTCTTAAGTGTAATTTGATGCGAGGTTGAGGCAGAAATGTGCTTATTGTAAAGGAACAACTGTGTAATACGTTTAAAAAAATTTAATACATATCAGAATCTTGATTTTATTGGAAAGTTAATTAATGACTGTTGATTTTTATCCTCCTCGGAAGAGCTGAGACTAATGAAAAGTAATAAACTTCTAAATTGTTTTCCAGTTCACAAAACTCTTCCTGTCATCACCTTATCAAAAAGCTATGAGCTTCTCAAAGAAGGGGAAGAATTTGAAGTTACATGCATAATCACAGATGTGGATAGCAGTGTACAAGCTAGTTGGATTTCTCACAAAAGTGGGGTAAGTTCCTTTAATTGTATCATGTGTGCCTCAGCACAGTTCACAGACTCTCTGTAGACATTCACATGCTTGTCTTGGGTACCTGATGCTGTGTTGATTTTGATTTGTTGCATTTACAAAGATTCAGTATCCCACAGACTGGTGAGAGGGCAACAGCTGTCCTGTGCCCATGAGGATGGCTGGGACGAAAAGCATCTGCATGGGCTTCTCTTCTCAAAAAGAATTTAAAGTTAGGCTCTTCAATGTGAAGTTTAGGTGACCTCTGTTGGGTTTCCTAAATACGGAAGCGTGGAGTGCCTACACATCACATTGCAATCAATGGGAGCTGCAAATATCAACACATGGACTGCAAATTACATATTCTAGTTGTTATCATTAACAGTAAATACCTGCTAATTAGCATGGGGTTGTGTGTGACAGGAATAGTAGTAAGCATTCGCAGGAATGATTAATTCATTTAAATTACATGGTGTGCCTCACTAACTGGAAAAGCTCTGAAAAATGAACCAGTGAACTGGCTTCTGTCTGCCAGTGATAGATGAAGTTACTGACTGCATCACCAGATTAAATTATTGAGAGGCTCAGTGCTCCAGGAGAGTTTGATACTGCAACTATTCTGCAGAAGAGAGGCAGAAAGATTCCCTTTCCTGGTAAGCCAGTGTGCTGCCAGCTCTGTCTTTGAAATGAGCAGTACACATTGGGTTGTTTTTGAGAATGCTTCTTGATCTTCTGGGTATACCCTGAAATTTAAATTAATTAAAGGCCCTTGTGAAGACCTTTTAGTAACTCCTACAGTATACGCTCCCATGCTAATTGACTGATCTTTTACTGCTAATGGTAGTGACCAGAATATGTAATTCTCAGCCCATGTATATGGAAGAAAAGCCTCCTGTGATATTTGGATAAATTACATCTCCTTGGGCACATAACGAACAGGAGTCTGTTCCCTGGGGCTGGGCATGCCATGCTTAGCTAATCCACCAGCTCTGGTAAAGCTGTTCTTGCTAAGTGCTTGCTGCTCCAGAAATCCCACCCTGCAGCTCTGAACGTTGAGAAGGTCTAAGTGACACAAAGGTGGCTTGGGACATGCAGATCCGCTTTTGTTCCTGTGCCAGGACCTTTATCTGAGAATTTAATTTCTTCTCTCATTCCCCTCCCTTTCCTGTGTAACAGATTGATGAAATTCCCTTCATTTTTTGTGCTTTATAATTTTTTATTTAATGTGTAAATGCCACAAGGAAAGTATTTTCCCAATAAGTTTGACTTTTCTGTCCTTTCTAGTAAATAGTAGGAGTTGCTGTCTTTGAAATACTATCAAATTGAATTTTGTGTTGAAGGAGAGCACATAAATTTCATATTTAAGTAGATTTGGAATTACATTTTGTCCTGAATAGATGAGAGGAAAAAGACTGAAATGCTTTTTCCATGTATGACTGAAGTTACCACCGCTTTGGAAAACTAGGAGACTGGTTACTAACAAGCACATCCATACTAAATACACTTCTCTTGTGATTATTATAACTCAGGAGAAATCAAAATTGCATTGAGAAGCTTTAATTTATCTAGAAGCTCTTGGAACATCCAAGAATTGCAGTAATTCGATTAGAAAATCATAACAAGTCCAGGTCTGCGTTTGGATTAATCAGTGTAAATTTTATCAGTCTTCCCAACCATACCGAACATTCTCACAGAGATTCAAGTCAATATCTCAAAGCATTTATTTTTTCTACGCATATGTATAGAATCATGACATATTTAAGAGAATGAAATTTCCAGTTGCTTTTAAGATTAATAAATTTAGATTTCTATGGACCAAGAATCAGAGTGGGTACCAGAGGAAGGATGCTGTGTATAGTCTGCTGCCGGTAGGGCTCTGTGCAGCATGCCTGCAATCAGGAGATGCTGTGGCCTTGGGACATAGAGCAACACAGTTAAAATGAAGCCCCAAGACTTTAAATTGTCTCTTGTCATTCTCCAGGAAGCATTGCAGCCATTAGAGAGTCTGCTGAACTTCAGGCACCGCTTGAGTGGTGAACCACACTTCTGAGTTGCAATGACTTCATACAAGAGCTGCAGCTTCTGAGCATTAGGAAAATCAGGATCCAGTGGTCATTTTGCATCAAGCCCTACAGTTAGAAGTGCTGTTTGTGCAAATAAAACCTTCAGTTGGTTTTTCACCTTCTCAGTATTGGAAATGTAGGCAGAATGAGCTGGGTCTGACCTTGGGTGCAACAGACTTGTCATTAGGTAATGGGAACATGTGAAGAAGCTACAGCTCTAGTTCTTTGGCTTGGGCTGGTCTCCTCCATTTGGAACTCTTGGGGCAGGTGAGCACAGCCCCAAATTCACCCCAGCCACACCCCATGTCCCCCCACATTCTTGCCTTAGAAGGGAGCTTGTGGGGGAAAAAAAAAAAAAGAAGGGGAGGGGATAAGACTTAGGAGAGGACATTATCTCCCAAAGGCAGCTGATCACACACTTGTTTTGCATGGAGAGATTCTAGTGACAGGTTTGTCGTGCTGGCTTATTATTCCGGTTTAAAGTTATGAATATTAATATAGCAAAGTTATAATTACTCCTGTTTTTAATTTATCTAGGAAAGATGATGCATACACAGTGTTTTAGATGTTAATTGTTTTTTACCGACAGATTGTTACAAGCAAAAGCAGAAATTTGGGTGATTATGGATATGAAAGGAAATTAACATTGAACATCCGTTCAGTGGGAGTTAATGATTCTGGAGAATTCACATGCCAAGCAGAAAACCCTTTTGGAAAAACCAATGCCACAGTAACCTTGAAAGCTCTAGGTAAATGCTTCTTGTAGAAATCTTAACATTTCTAAGAGCAGGAGATGAAAAGTGAGAACACTGGGGAGTCTCTCTTCGTTCTCTCCCTTTTTCCTCAAACCTCAGTGAGTAAAGTTGCTTTTCTGTAAAGGTTATTGCTGACTGGTACCATATGGGATGGTTCAGGAAGTTGTGGTGCGTATGGCTGCCTTAATTTCTATAACCCTTTGCTCGTTATTCTAAAGTGATACTAGAACAACCACCCAACAGTGTTTCTGTCCCTCTGGTGTCTCATCCTTCCGAATTCAATCTAAAATTTAAACGGGTTTTAACAAAGCAGCTAATTTACCTTTGCCTGGTACTGTCCCTATGCTTAAGTAATTTGGCAGCACAAGCGCAAAGCACATCTTCAGTACCTGCCTTCCAAGCATGGGGAATTTCACTGACAGCGTGTCAATGTTTTTTACGTAGAAGCTATATTTATACCTCTATTTAAAATAATGCTGTGAGCAATGTCATGGTGCACATAGACAGCATGAAATTGTTCCGGAGGTCACCCCCTTGTTAAACCCACTATCCATCACTTCTACATGTTTTGGATCATGTCCCTAAACAGTGAGCAAACTCCCTTCCTCCTCTTGTTCAATAACAGATGTGTTTAGAGTCTGCTATATATTAACTTGAATGACACACAGTGCCTTTTGAATTTTAAAGCTGCTGAAACCTGATCATTTGATAAATTGAGTACAATTAAGAACATGTTGGTATAGTTAATAAGATCATTCTGGTCTGTGTAGTTGCTACAACTGTTCCAGTACCGTACCATTCAAGAGTTTAGTAACTGAGGGAAGTGTAGCCTTGGATTCTTTTTTTCCTTTTCAAATCTGTTTTTCTGCTGCACAGACACGCACTCCGGCAACACTGCTTGTTTTGCTCTCCCTGGTAGCGTAAAGAAAACAGAAGTGTTTGACCCGTGTGGGTCAGATCTTCAGCAAATAGGCAGAGGTTTGAGTGCCCTTAACCTTGCTGTGCTGGTCGAGTGGTAGGGCTCACAATGACAGGGATGTTTTCCTCATTTTTTTTACAGGAGAGACTACATTCATATGTAAAAGAGTGAAACAGTGTGAAGTATGAAAGAAAATCTTCTCCCCAAGGGGATCAGTGTGAAAGCTTTTATTATAAGAGGAGGGAAGTTCTTAACTACGGAAATTCTTAGTACTACTACATATGCAAATGTAGCTTTAAAAAGGATTGACTTTGGAAAGTCTGGGGTTTAAAATAAAGCATGGCACTATAAAAAGTAGGAAATAAAATTTTTATTTAGTAAAATGCAAGGTTTGTATTTAATAAAAAATGCCAGAGAAAAAGTGGAATCTTTCCTTTCTGAGATAGTTTTCTCTCTCCACCCTCTCAAGTTTGACTTAAAATAAAATAAGCTCCAACTTTTGGATACCTTTCACCATTTATTGTCAAACTGACTATCTTCACCTGAAGTGTGCCAGCTCCCAGAGTCCTAGGAAGTGCTGTATGGTGTGTACATAGAGGGAGATCTGGAATTGCATCAGATACTACATCACTATGGCTTTAACATTAGCCAAAGGTTTTACAGGAAATAATGTGTATTTTTTGTAAATTCCTAGTTACATTTTCTAGCAGTTAATTTATCTAATTGTAGAAGGTACTAGAACTGTATTACAGGGACCGATAGCATCATAATAAAATTTTATTTGAAGGCTGTTGGGTCTGATTTTGAATATAGCTTGCATAGGGAATCCTGTGTTTATACAGACAACTGAAAAAAGCACTACAAACCTTCCATTTTCAGATTTGAAATATTTTTCTCTTTTCTGATGATGGAGACCATTTCAGAGCGTACCTGCCTGCTGTGAATTTACTTCATCCTTTCTTCTTCAAAGCATCTGTCAAGTGCTCTGGCAGATCCATATGCTTTCACCAAGCCCCACTGGCTCTGGTTTTCCCAAGCTCGGGTGCCCAGCTGGCCACGGCAGTTTGATTACTAGAAAGTGGGAAGAAGCAGGGATCTGAGATTGACTTCAGGTCTAAATTCAAGCTCTCAGTAAATGTGTTTCCTAGTAATTGCAATCTGCCTGTCAAACTGATAATTCCCTTATGAATTTCTGTAATAGGACTGAAAAAATAGTCTTTTTAAAGTGAATCCTCAATCTGATGGGTTTATTAATGAAATTAAAACCACTACAGCAAAGATGTTGTTAGACATGATATTTTGGAATGGAACTGCGCAGTGATAAATAGTATCTGCCAAATGAAAGATTAAGACCCAGCAGCAGATGTACAGAAATGCCTTAGTTTAAGATTATTGGTATCTAGGCCTGTGGACATTTTTCTCTAATTACAGCTTTTAATAGCTTCATTTGTAATGTTGTTCTTAATTACACTTGACAAAGAAACCTTTAATACTCTAGTATACTGTAATAAATGATTTTAGCTTGCTTTTTTTGTAATGTTTTTTTCATACCAGACAGTTAGCAAGTCAAATTTTTGGAAAAACAGAAATACTTGAGTAGAATCAAATACATGCTTGCATTTTTCCAAAAGTATATAGAGAGTATTTTTCACCACAAGATGGAATTATCTATGGTAAAGCACTCAAGGCTGCTTTAAGTCCTGTGCCTCATGCTTACATATAGCTAGTAGCCTTGAGTTTGGCAGGTGAGGGTCTGAGTTCTGCTCTGCAGATAAGATTTCCTGTTTCACAGTTGTATGTTTGATCACTGATCTTGAAGTCGTCTAAGTGTGGTTAGAGTACTCACAGTTTTCTAAATGGCCCTGAAATTGTTTTTCTTCTCCTCATATGACCATCAGCTAAAGGATTTGTCCGTTTGTTTGCAACAATGAATACCACAATAGATATAAATGCAGGACAAAATGGAAACTTAACAGTTGAATATGAGGCATATCCAAAACCGAAGGAAGAAGTCTGGATGTACATGAACGAAACATTACAGAATTCCTCAGACCATGATGTCAAGTTCAAGACTGTGGGCAATAACAGGTAATATGCATGGCTGTAAATATCGATTTCACTTTGGAACAGCAGACTAGGGTCTGCTCTGGAAAGAGGAAAGTGGGGATGGTGAGAAAATTGTGACTATAAAAGATGTAGAATGTGTGGCTTGCCACAGTAACTGGTGTAAAGTCTGCCGACCTAGATTTGGATTAGCGTCGCGCTAACCACACTATCTGAGGACCAGCATGCTGTATACTCACGACTCACCTACATTGCTGTCCAAGAGCAAAAATGAGAATTAGGGTCGTTTGTGTGCAGAAACTCCCTCCATTGCCACAGCAGACCCCAAGTGCTCTGGATAAAAGCTTATGCTTTTATTTCTGCTGGGCACTGTTCTCTCCTAATCCCTTGTCTTCCCAAAATCCAGTGAAGCACCTAGAACATGTGGCCTAGGTTGTGAATCTGGGTCCCCTCCTCAGTGAGAAGAGGAGCAGGTGGTGATGCATGCATGCAGTCTGAGCCTGATGCTGAGCTGCTACCCAGACACACATCTGGGTGTTAGAAGTGGCAAAACTGCTGGATGTTGGAATTGCAGTCGCAGTCATAATGTAAGACAAGAGTGTTTGCATGGACGATGTGTGCAGAAAATGCCCTTCTTATTTTCCGTGCAGCAATTGCCTGTTCAGAGCAAGTTGTGTGTCTTAGTAATGCTTAAATTTTTCCTTTACAGTTACACAAGTGAACTTCACCTTACACGATTAAAAGGAACAGAAGGAGGCATTTACACATTTTTTGTGTCCAACTCTGATGCCAGCTCCTCTGTAACATTTAATGTCTATGTGAAAAGTAAGTAAAGTGAACAGTCTGAAATATTTCATTATCACAGTCATTGTATTTTATACAACATAATGTATGCACAAGATGTCACAGTGTGGTTCAGCATATGAGAGGCTTTCTGAAGTGAAGCACATGCTGGAAAACTAAATGTCAAGATATAAAAGTGCAGAGTACTCACACAAATCCACCTACTATCCAGCATGACCTTACATTCTAGCAAATGTATTCCAGAGATTACCAGAGAGCAGCTAGGTTGTTTGTACAGAAAAAAACCTGTAGCACGTGGAAACATGATCTCAAAAATAAGTATGTATCATAAACTTTTTATAATTCCAGGCGGAGCAGGATACACAGGGTTTGTAATTTGCATTTTTGGCAACCAGTTAAGCTTTTGTCCTTAATTTGTTTGAGTTGGATGCAGAGTTTGAAAGCTTGTCAGGAGAATTATTCACATTTAGATGCCTTTTGGCATCTAAATACTTCTGTATAATAATATAAATCACCATTGTTTTAGAGAAATCTGCATAGCTTTACAAATGTGTGTGTTGTCATCTTTGGGACACGCTCGTTACGGAAGAGCATTGGCCTCAGTTCCAAATAGCATTCCTCAAGAAAATGCCAAACTTCAAAATTAATTCAATGAAACCTTCCGAAAACCCTGTCCTTAGTGGAGCCATCCTCTTAGAGCCTTTCATGCTCTCAGCAGACAAATATTGGCTGCTGCTAAAGGCCAAGCTTAAGGAAAATTAAACCAAGAGGGGACTTTGAGCCCAGCAAGAGGAACTGTATCGAAAGTAAGTGAATGCGCTGCAAATGTGGTTTTGTGTTGCTGCTATGCTTTAGCAGCAATGTGTCCTTCTTCAGGCACAGTTTTGTGTGGAGGACTGTCAAGATTTCCACAAATGCATCAAGTCCTAGCTATTAATTTCTGAATTCTTCACATTTATCATTGAAGATCAACATTTGTAGCATCTCTATTAGCAATGACATAGTTTGGATCTAGAAATGTCACTTGGGCTCCTTTCAGAACATGGTATTTCTTCCTTCATCCATGAATGTTGACACTTGCATTGTGCCTTCTGTGTTTCCTAGCTCTGATTTCTGAGATAAGGGCACTAGTGATCTCAGATGTCCTTTGTCTCAGTGAATAAATGTGGGTCACAGTCATGAGGGATAATTCTAGTATTTAAAAGATTAGTGGAGCAAATTGTTGAGCCAGAAATGTAATTTCACTGAAGGAATGGGAGAAACTGCAGGTTTCCTATAGTCTGGGCACAAGAACTAAAAAAATACTGTCTCACAGTTTTGGCATTATCAGGTGTCAGTTCTCAATGCAGATTGTCATGTTGCTGTTTTTGAGGCATGTGCTACTTAATAAAAGCTGAAAATCCCTGTGGATCGTGGTTAGGAAACCAGACCAGGAAGAGAATAGAGAAGCAGAATGGGCAAGGCAAGAGGGAGCATAGACACTTTTGTTCTTCTGAATGGCTTGTCCCTACAACCAGCAGCATTCAAGTCTGTTTCCTTCTTTCTTCAACTACTGGTCTTGTAAGCAGCAAGATCAGTCTTGGAATGCCGTGAGGACACTTAAGCAGTCTCATGGAGCCCATGTTGTCATGCACTGTGGCCCTGGGTGGATTGCAGCCATTGCTGAAGCAGTTGGATTTGATGCACTTGACTCAAAAAGTTTCTTTTGGCATTTTGACTAAGCTCCTGCAAACATTTTTTCATTTTGAAAAAAAGAAACTAATAGATTGGCCTTTCTAGGGGTTGTTTTAGACAAAAATAACCTGTTTTCACTGACTTGCAAAATGCTCATTATTTAGCTGTGAAACACAAACTGCATGACAACATACCATATTATTTGACATAGCAGAGTGACTGCCAAAGGTGAGTCATGTGTGGGTGGGTCAGATCCTGATTTAATGGTGCATCCTCACCTGGCATTGTTGTCAGGGATTTTGCATAAATTGCTTAGATGTAGCTCGTGATGTTTACATGTCTGGCTTGGGCATGTAATCAGCAGAAAGTAACCAAACAGGTAAAACAGGATTCATAATCAGGAGAATGTCTTCACATAAACAAATATCGATGCTGAAGCATTTGCTGAAAGAAATGAAAAACCCGGTGTAGAAATACTTGCCTTGGATTTAAACATATTTAGCAATTGCATATGCTAACCTGAAACAATACTGTATTGCTTTTAAAATAGTGTAGTAATTCATAATAAATGTATGGAGAGAAGGAGCACTAAAATTAGGAGCCAGAAAGAAAATTACAGCTTGACAAGCAGCATACTGTACTCAGTTACACTTAAGAAACTGTAGAAATCTCCAGAGTGGCAAGGTATGGTGTATCTAGCAATTAGCAGAGGAATCTTCCAACTACTACCTGAATTTAATGCAAAATAATATCTCAGCTTAATTACAGTCAACAAAATATTATCTATGTGGTTGGGGCTCCTGCTGCAAAGAGAAAACTGGTCATGGTATTATAGATCACATGAAGCCAAGCTCAGCTGTTTTCCTGTCATTGGACTATGCAGTGAACAATAAGGAGTCACCATGATACTGTAGAAAGATTCGTTCCAATCCAGAAAATGTAGCTTCAGTGGGGAAAAAAACTCTCTCTTTGTCTGGGATGACTGACAGTACCTATTAAGTATTACTTTTTAGACATTTACTGCGTTAACAATGAAGAAAGGGAAACTGGCAATAGAAAGCAATTAAACTCAGAATTTCATTATACAGAACATTGAATTAAAATAGGAGTGACCTCTTATAAGTCATCTTTGATACACTCAGAATTGACATAAATAAAAGCTGAAAAGTGATTAATAAACTTAATGAAATTAGAAGTTTAAGACATTTAATGCCTGATTACAGAAGGCAGAATGCATATATGCTGAACAATGTAACAAAATGTTTAATATTTAGGGGATTAAAGTCAGAACAGTAAGCAACATCTGGTCATTAGGAGTCTGCCTGATAGCCGGAGTGGTAATTAGGCAGCAAAAGTCATAAAATCTAGCACAGTAAAATCCCTTTTAAAAAGAAGATGTGCAAGACAGCTCGGCACCTGTTTGCAAAAGGCAGTCCATCTTCACTCCAGCATCCCCTGGAGCACCTGCACTGGTGGTTGAGGAAGGTGCTCTGGCTGCCAGAAAGGGATGCAGGTGCTGAGACGCGTGCGTGCCTGAGCTGCCAAAGGAGCAGCCAGTGGGAATGGCAGTAGCAGCCATCTCAGTCCCCTTGGGTACTGGCATGGGGGGGCCTCTTTGCTGCCTCAAGTGAAATGTGTCCCTTAATATCTCTGAGCCAGGGAGGCTTGGGAGCCCTCGGTGCTGGTGAGGAGATGCTGATCACTCTAGTTGCTACATCAAAGTGCTTCACCAGGCACATGACAGGTAGAGCTGCTCTTAGGTCAGCACTTCTCAGAGGCTGCTACAGCTCAGCTTCCCCTGGCACCAAGGCTGGACCACACTGCCTGGGCTGGACAGCCTGTCATCTCCTTCACTGTCGCAGGATGAGTGCATGTGGGCTCGCGGCCATGCAGACAGGCTTTTATTGCACTAGGTTTTTACACTGGAAAGAGCGTGACTAATTGTGGGCATTTTCGTTTCCCTCACTCAGCTTCAGATGTTACATGCAGACCAACTCTGGCGCAGTATTTTTTCCAGGGCCTAATGCGCATATGCCTCTTATATTTGACTTCTCAGTTATCTCATTTCTTGACTTACATTGTACTGTAATGTTGCCTAAAATGCAGCATAAACCTAAACAAATAGCACATGGGTTGTAGTTTAGCTAATTATAATTTCACAATCCAGCCATTTTGATTGGAATTTCAGAAATGTGAATTACATGTATTCTGTGAGCATTGAGGCTGGGTTGACATGCTGTGTGCTCTCAGAGAGTTCTTCACCAAATGAGTAATGCTGAAAATCAGTCTCAACATTTTGCAACAATGTTTGGTTCTTGGTATTTTGCATAAAACACAACATGCAGATTCAGAAATGAAAGAACATTCAGTTCCTGTAACGTGAGTCACGAGGAGGTGGTACGTGATTGAGAATATTATCTGTTTTATTGCCTCTAATTTAATCAGTGAGTAGAATATTCTATTCATTAAAAACTAATGCTGTGCAGTCTTTGTACATGGGTTTTATCTGAAATAAATCTATGTTTTCCCACTGCAGTCTATACAGCTTCACCACTTTCTAGAATTAGAAGTTCATCTTACATTTCTGTAAAGCTGTATTAACTGATAATGGGCTCTTCACTTGTATCTGTCAGGTGAGCAGCATCATTGCAATGTAGTCTTTTGTAGTTGCTTTCACTAACTTCTGTTTAGGTGATCTTGCAAGGAAGCTAAGGTTGTTAAGGGAAGGAAGGAAGGTCAGTAATTCCAGTTTCACCAGGAAAAACCCCTTGCTGTGTTAGTGGTGCTCTTGGCTGAAGCTTCTGGCATTGGACTAACTACTCTGAAGTCCACCTGACTGCACTGGTTTCCTGCCATACTTGAAACAGGGGCTCCTAAACCAACTGCAGGACTAGCTCTGTTCAGGATGTGACAAAAGGCATTGGCCGGATGAATTGCTTTCTAAACTACCGGAGCAATCACAAATTCTCATTTGGAAAGCTAATACGTTTAGCCAAGTATTGGCTTCTTGTACGTGCGGTGTTTCAGAGAATCAGGCAGTTGGGCATTTCAGTAGCGATATCTTAGAGGGATGTATCCTATGTGGGGAGGTCTGCACTGGTTGCCTTGCAGCGTAGTTCCTTTCCTGGCTGCAGTGGTAATATTGAATACGCAGGGCAGATGTAAGAGGGATGTGGTTTGACAGATTTAGTACACTTCTAACTGTGAAGAAACTGTCCTTTTTACAGGTGGGTAAAGTCATGCTGTGCAGGAATGGGAACTTTATTGTTCCAAGCACAGGCTTCTTTGGGTTGTTCAAGCTCTTAGCTTTGCTGGTTTAGGATCTTTCATCAAATCAAATACTCAGGGGGAGATAAGGTATTCTTCTGACATTCAGCCCAAGTACTCAGTGTAAGAACTAATATTTTCACAGATACTCGATTTTTGCAGGACACCAGTTCAGACACAAACATCCTTGGGCATAAAAAGGTCTTGCTCACCTGAGTGATTCCATGCATGATAAGGCACACAGGTTGCTGGTGTGAAGAGCAAATGGCAATGCAAATCCTGTGTTCCCCTGATAGATGACTATTGCTTTTCTTTATTACAGCAAAACCTGAGATTCTCACTCTGGATATACTTAGCAATGGTATTCTCCAGTGCGTAGCAGCTGGATTCCCAGCCCCTACCATATACTGGTATTTTTGCCCAGGAACTGAGCAGAGGTGAGTTAAGTAAACAAGAGTCTCCAGAGGTTATTTATGTGCGACACACCCAATTGCTAATTAAAAATTAAGAACATGGAATGACTTCGTAATAGTTATATTCGAATGTTGCACTGTGTCTTTCATCCTTTTTGGCATTGCCTTATTTGCAGTAGTTTGTGAGAAGGTAGGGATATGTTTCGTTATTCTCCTTTGCATTCTCTCCTTGAAAGGGGAATAACCAACACTTTCTGCTGCGTAAAAGTGAAAGCCAAACTTTCTGCTGCAAGCTAACTATGGTTTGTATCAGCTTGGCCCCAAATGACACATGTTCTACGTGCAATTTCACAGAGCGGCAATCACAGAATCACTTGTGAATATGGCTGTTATAATTTGTTTCATTGTGTAATGAAGTAATTTTTCCAGACATAATGTAATTAGATTTCTGTTCACATGAAACATATGACAAGTAAACAAGTCTAGAGTTGTTACAAATAAAGCCGGATGTTTTTAAAAGCAGGCATTTTAAAGAAGATTGTAGAGTTTCACTGTGAAGTGGAGCATTTGTGAAGCAAGTTTCAAGGTTTTTCTTGACTTCCCCCGTAGTAATAGATCTCGTACTAGCAAGTCATGGGTCTCCTTCCCACCAGTGTAATTTGTTTTATGTCTAAAATAATTGTTATTTCCTTAATGGTTTCAAATAGTACCTTTTTTAAAATCTTAGATGTGTGCTTATGTAGTAAATATGTGACATATGAAGGAGAAGCAACATCTTGGGAGAAAAGAACTGGCTGTTTTCTGACTGCATATAAGCTTGGTGGTGCTTTATGTACATCATGGACTTTTTTTGTGCAGTAATAAGATGATGCTTGGGGAACATTTACAGAAGTGGGTATAGACCACAACTGCTTGACACTGAAGTTGAAAATGAATGTTGAATGGTATAAAACCCACAGGGAAGTTACAGACCTGTAGGTATGTCTAATCAAAAGCAAATGCAGACACCGTGGTCTCTAGTGGGGCCAGGGTAGGTGTAAGTATCCATTTCTCCCACTACATACAAGACCATGAGACCCCATGAGTCAGCTGTTTCAAGGTTAATATCTTCAGCCAAATCCCTTTGTAGACCAGTGTAGTTCCATTCTCTGTTGGTCTGGCACTTCAGGTAGCAATCCATTGCAGGTAACTGTCGGTATTGTTTCTCCAGGTGTTTTGATTCACCAACAATATCCCCCATGGATGTCAAAATTGGTTACACAAATTCATCAGCACTGTCATTTGAGCGAATCCTGGTTGAAAGCACCATTAACGCCAGCATGTTCAGGAGCACCGGCACCGTGTGCTGTGAGGCCTCCAGCAATGGGGACAGGAGCTCTGCTTTCTTCAACTTTGCTATTAAAGGTAACGTCCAGGCTGAATGAGACCACGAAACATGGATGGTGTTTAGCTCTTCCTGTAAAAGGATTTTAAGTGTTTTTGCCATAAGAAAGTTTACAGTACTGTGGCTGAGCACGTGATAACGTACTACATTGCATGTTCTGCCTGTCAAAGTATTGCTTTAATTTTTCAGTGACTATTGTGGTACTGTCTTTTTAAGGCACCTGTTCTGCAGTGCAGTAGGTATGTGGGTTTCTTCTGTCTGTGCAGCACAGGGGAAAACCACTTACAGCATTACTCTGGCTTTCCCTCTCTCTCTCCCTTTTGTTTTCCTGTCATTGTCTGTTTTGAGTATTTAGGCCATCACTTCTTTTTTTAAAAGAATGATTGCATTTTATTTTAGGTTTTTACAATATCTCAGGAAAAATGCTGTCCCCAGCTTGCCTGGAGCTTAAGTGTCCTGCTGCTATAAAAGAAGTAACAGCAACAACATGCTGCAAAAGGGCTTATGAGTTTTGTAGTGGTATTTGTAGGTTTGTGGGGGAGAAAAAACCACTAGAACATAGATGATTTGAAATGTGTTTGTAAAGCTGTGCTCTTCTTTGCAAAACCAAATGTTCTGCTTATTTTTTTTTCCGTTACAGCCAGATAGAACATACAAACAAATACGCCAGATTTGGGGCAGATGGGTTGTAGTGGAATGGTATTTCTTCACTACTTGACACAACCTCTCCTTGTGAAGACTCTGCTGTAGGGATCATACTTAGGTGGGGGGCAAAGGGGAAGAGAAAAAATTGGGGCTTCAGATAAAAGCTTCTTTCTTTAACCTAACTTGACTGAGATCATGCAAAGCCCTTGCATTACCTGATCTTAGTGCCAAACCTCGTGAATTAATGAAGCTGAGACTCCGAAGGCATGAACTGGGTGGTTTCTGTGCCAGCTCCATCTCCCACAGCTCTTTCAGGAAAGACATTCTGACACACCTGGAGCACATCTGGGAAAGTCAAAACTCCAAACTGTATTTTACAAAGAAGAACCAAGGAAAGGTGCTCACCTGCATCTTTTTAATTTAGTTTTTCTCGTTCAGTATTTTAAGGAGAATTTTCTGTTTCTTTCCAGAGCAAATCCGTACCCATACCCTTTTCACCCCTCTACTAACTGCATTTGGAGTTGCTGCAGGACTGATGTGCATCATAGTCATGATTCTGGTGTACATATATTTGCAGGTAAAATCAGAAGCCCCTTTGCCCAAGTTAAAAAAGCGTGTGTGAGCTGCTTGCAGAGTCCTCAGTAGTCACAGCTGGTCTCTTTCTTTTCCAGAAACCCAAGTACGAAGTTCAGTGGAAAGTTGTTGAAGAAATAAATGGAAACAACTATGTTTACATAGATCCAACGCAACTTCCTTATGATCACAAATGGGAATTTCCTAGAAACCGTTTGAGTTTTGGTTAGTTTAGATTTATTTAACTTCATCTGCAAGGTGAAACCTTCAGGTCTCATATGAGACTTTGGTCAAACACAGCAGGGTTTTGTCACAAAGATGTGCAATAATGCAGATAATGATAATTGCTCCTTCTTGCCTTGGGACAAAAGGCAAGCAGACATGTCTGCAATAGCTTCCTTGATATCATATAATAAGATGTTGAGCCCTACAGGAGGAAGTACTCAGAGTTGTTACAGAGTATTTTGTTTGCTTTATTAGGTAAAACCCTTGGCGCCGGAGCTTTTGGAAAAGTTGTTGAAGCCACTGCTTATGGTTTATTTAAGTCTGATGCTGCTATGACAGTAGCAGTAAAGATGTTGAAAAGTAAGTTGCTGTAGTACACGATACCATTTTTTCTCTCTTCTCTCTTGGTTGGTGGGTTACATACTGAACATTGTGCTTTGCCTTGCAGCAAGCGCCCATTTAACGGAAAGGGAAGCCTTGATGTCAGAGCTTAAAGTGCTGAGCTACCTTGGAAACCACATCAACATCGTGAATCTGCTTGGAGCTTGCACTATTGGAGGTGGGGTTGTCTACAGATTATTGGTTGTTTCTGTTCTTTTTTATTGCCGGGAGGATGAATTTTGTGAAGAAGAATCCAAGGTGCAGCTCTAAGTGTAGAAATCTTAAATACATTTCATGCTTAGACATGTTGCAGATCATCATGATTATCATCTGTGATTTACTGAATCTAGATTTTAGGCTCATTTTAAAAACAGTAGTAAGACTACTGTAGCTTCAGCTGAACAAGAAGGTTGCTTTTATTCTCTTTCATGTGAACCATTGTGTGCTTTCTTCTGGAGAGATGACAAAATGTACAGCATAAACTTTTTCCTCCATCACATTGTTTCTCATTAATGAGAACTGGTTCCTTGTTGGTATCCTAGGTGAAGTCAACAGGCTTGTCTTCTGTAGCCTTCCAGCCTTCTGTTTAAATGTATCTGCTGCAAATATATCTGCTAAGGCACCACTAAAGGTACAAATTCTAAGCAGCAGAAAGTTGAGAAAAGTAGTTTTGGAAATAAAGAATTGCAAAACCCTAATGTTTCACATTTAGTATAAACTTCATAAGTTTGTTTTCATACATAATAAAAGCTACAAAACCCCTGAAGTGTCAATAGAGAGTGATAGAAACTTGTATTTTTAATTTATACTCATTTTAATATGAAAGATGGTACTGCTTCTTACACATTTTTCAAAGAAAAGGGGCTTGTAAAAATTCATAGTTTTAGACAAAGGCAAAGCATTTCTCACAATTAATGATTTAAAAATAGGATGAAACTATTTTGTTCAGGCAGCCAGCTAAGTAGACTCACTGGCCCAAGTGCATGTTTCTCTCAGTGGAAAAAATGTGGTGTCTGTAAGAAAATCACACCACAAACACTTGTTTTGCTTTGTGAAAGCTATAATTTTTAACTGTAGAGAAATGGAAATAAACCAGTGAGGTTAGGCAACAATGATACAGAGTAAACTTAGAGATGAAATAACACGCAGTGTAATTACATATTCAAGCTCTGTAGCTGGAGTCATTCACTCAAAAGACATATATTTGATCTATAAACATCCTTGCTGAAGATGACTTGATTCCCTTTTCTGATTTCATTTTAATATTCTAAGACCTTGTGCAGTGTAGTTTTCTGTTGCAGCAGGCTGTTCTGTTTGAATGATTTTTCCTATTATACTGCAGAATATAACACTCTACATCATTTCCAAAACATTACTGAAGTAGTGTGAAGCTCTGCTGTAAACAGAAGTGAATCAAAAGGATTAATGTTTGAAGCTTGAATTACTCTTAATGTTTGGAACAAATAACTTCCTTCAGGAAGTGAGCAAAATCAAACAGATGTGTCTGGCCAGAACCATTATCGCATGAAGAAAAAGACTTACTTGTTTAATTTTTGTACAATCCAATGCTGTTGAGGGGCAGAACATTAATTGGGACACAGCTTTAGCTGGACCACAGTTGTTCATCTGTGAAAGGGAAGATGCTCGGTTACTTTTCTATAACTTTTCAAGTCTAGACAGTGCTAGGCAGTGTGATTTTTTTTAATAGTCCAGCCTGTGTGCTTCACTGAATGCTAGCTTTATGTAGGGTTTTCTGCTTTAAAAACAATACTCACCAGCTTTCTAAACCTTACATGCATCTACAGGTCCCACTCTAGTCATTACAGAATATTGCTGTTATGGTGATCTTTTAAATTTTCTGAGACGGAAACGAGATTCATTTATTTGTCCAAAACATGAAGAACATGCAGATGCAGCTGTTTATGAGAACCTTTTGCATCAGTCAGAGCCTGCAGCGTAAGTATGACCCACTGAAATGTACTTGTGTTTTTAGAAGATTGGGAAGGAGGAGATATCAAAGTTTATTAGAGATAAGAGGTGTGGAGAAACATTTAATGCAGCAGGCTTTGGAGATTCTTGGCTGCACAAGAAAACAATTTAATTAATAGGCTATTTGTTCAGGGGGTGGTTTATTCCAACAGAGTGTCATTATATACAGAGTGGATTGTATGCGCTCTGTTTTACTTGTTTATCAAATTTCTGCAGTTATTTCGTGCACTTCCTTGGCTCCAATCTTTGTACATATTTGTGTTTATTGATACTGTTAAACTTCGGTAGTGCTTATTTAGCAGCTTGAATGACAGCTTCCCCGGTGTCGGGCTGTTAGTGCCCTGAGTTCTCCCAAGTTCCTGCCTTCAGAAATAACTTTTTACAAAGTCAAACCACTGTCTTACAATGTCAGCGGCAGGCTGCCACTGACAGCTCACTACATTTTGTGGTGAAACAACCTGTGTCATGACTCTGAGATTGCTCTTGTACTTAATTCATCTGTATATTTTTAACTACTGTGTTTTATATACCATCCCAGAGTTCTTTCCAAGGGCGTTTCCAAGCAGATTTCCTTCCGTTTGCAAAGTGAGAGAGACAGCTTACCAAAACCTAGGGGCTATTACAATATCTGCCCATTCTACATTTTAGTCTGTTTATTGCCCCAGTGGGCCCATTACTTTGTGTTGGCAGTCACAAAAGAAGCAGGCAGACCCAAGGAGTTGGAAAAGTTCTTTATCCCAGCAAGGTGTAGCCCTGGTGAAGCTGTTTGTGCTGTGGTAATAAATGGATAGCTGGTGATGCCCCAGAGAGGTTGGGACCGCTGTGGAGATGAACATAAGGCTGTGATTTGCCATTGGAGGTTGTGCCCTCTGTTCAGTGAAGGGATCTTGCTGTTTAAGCACAGTTCATAAATTGAGTTATTAGCAGCAGAGTATTTACAAAATTCTCGTGGTAGTGTTTACTGCTGCTGAATGTGTCAGATGTGTTTATGATGGTAACTAAAGCTATTGGTGATCTCATTGCTCCTTCCTATGTTAGCTCTGTGGCTGCATTTATTGTTCTTAAACTAAGCAGATGTTTCAGGCTAAGGAAGTATATGAATTCCAATGGCAATGAAGTGAAAAATGCCAAAGTACATCCATCATTTCTAAAGGTGCCTAACTGTATATTTATAAACCATATAGTATGAAAATCTGTACATTTGAATTATATATAGAAATAAGAAAATTTAAACTTAAAAGAATGTAGCAGATGGCTGTCCCAAGCCTCGGCTGATTTTTTGAAATACATACGAATCCCCTATGGAACTTGGGAATTTCTGAATTTAACATTTTTTACCATTTGTCTTCTGCATTTCAATTGCCAATTGAGCTGCTGAAATATTCTGGTAGAAGTTGGCCTAAGGAGAAAAAGGAAGCACTAGCAGATCCTGTGAAACATCTGGATGTTAATTTATAGAGAGTGAGGTCTGTATAAACAGTATTCATGTGAAAGGTTTTGCTTGCTCACCTGAGCCAAACTCAAACTTTGAGGTGTATCATTAACTGTACCAACAAACCTCCCTTTCTGTACAGGCATTTCCTCATTTTTTTCACACACCCATGAATTTCCAATCAATTGATCATTTGTAAAGCAATTATTCAGAAGGTTGGCCTGATGTTGGCTTTTTTCTTGGATGGCTTTTGGGACCTTTTTCACTAAACTATGTTTCTTTTGTTCTGCTGCCTCTTACAGTGATGTTGCCAATGAGTACATGGACATGAAACCAGGAGTGTCATATGCAGTCCCACCAAAGGCTGACAAAAAACGACCTGTGAAGTCTGGTGAGTTCAGTGGCAAGGAATTCTGTTTGCTGGTGGGAGTGCAGGAAGAGGGGTTTCATGGATTTGTTCAGTTTTAGCATATTTGTCTTTTGTGAATGGGGATGCGTAAAACTCAGTAATAGGTGTGAGGAGGCTTGAAAAAGAACAGTATGCTCAATTACAGTGTCTTGTATTTCTTCACACTTAAATGGAGTATCAGGATTATTTTTTTCCTTTTTGGTGATGGGCTATTTATGTGATTCTAGACTGGTACTTACTCCAGTCACTGTTTTGTTTAATGTCAAAACAACTCTACATGATTTCTACATGATTACACTTGCTTAACTCAAAAGCTGTTGTTGTTTATATTGTGTAGGATCCTACACTGATCAGGATGTTACCCTTGCTATGCCGGAAGATGACGAACTTGCTTTAGATGTAGAAGATCTGCTGAGCTTTTCTTACCAGGTGGCAAAGGGCATGAGCTTCCTTGCCTCCAAAAACGTAAGTTAAGAATTTTTCAGAGATGGACAGAAGCAGTAGATTTGTAATTTATTTTATCATCAGTTTCAGTGTTTTAATGTGATCCATGTGTTTAAATGCTGAATATGTCTATGTTCTTTTCAACAAGCACTGTGAACTGATAGGCTCCCTCTCATACCTGAAGCTTTACCTAGAGTTGGAGTTGTATACTGTGCTTATTGGCCAAAAGTGATGTTTTATATACCATAAAACAGAAGTCAGTGTGAAGCAGTGCTGTTGTGTATCTGCTGTTCAGGCTAGTAGAATCAGAGCAAAGGTATCTATTTGCATGAATTTTAAGCAATGCTGCACTTGCTACTTCTCTCATGTAGAAAATACTGCCTTAAATAGGGGAGACACCACGATGTGTGCTTTTTTTTGTAAGCAGGGCTTAATTCACAGGAAATATCTTGATTTTTAGTTTTCTGGAAAGATAAAATCAGCTGAGAGACCCACAAAGAATATTCATTGATTACACTGAGCATAATAGACATTCCTCTGCGTTTTGTAGGAGAGGTGTTGCATAACAGAAAGGGATTTATAAAGAAGTCTTAAGCACAGCATAATTAGTATCTTCCTATGGTTATTCTTACATTTTATTTCAAAAATGCCATTTAACATGTAAACATTATGACTAATGTAGCTACTACAAGTGTACCTTATTTAATAAAGTGCAAAAGCAAACTTAGGCAATTTAAGGAAAGGAAGGCAGGCCTGGACTCCTGTGTTCCTATTGGGAAATATGTCTCGAACTCTGCTGTGAGGAAAGTGCACATTAAAACTTGCTTTTGCACTTGTTTTTTTTTGTCCCACTGTTCTTTCTTCCAAACCAAACCATGAACTTCCTTTAGTTTATTTTTCATCTATCAACACATTCAAAACAGGCCTGATATGCAAACATATCATATTACAGACGATGCACAGGTTCACCATGCTCCTGCATCCTTCGCTGTTGAGGACATCCAGTGCTTAGCACACATATTCTGTATTTCTTCTGTTTTCCTAAAGAGTAGCCCACAGATCCACTATGTATTATTCCTGGTGACTTTTTCTTTATAGTCTTTCCATTTTTACAGACACCGTGGCACTGAATAGCAAAGGCAGTAAAGAATATAACATCATCTCACCCTGAGGATGGGAAGTAATGCACAGCATTGCTTTGGCAGTGCCGAGTTAACATCTGCATCACAGAATTAAATTGCAGTGCACTAATATGTTACTGGTCCTCTTTAGTTGTTGTATACTTACATTCTTTTAGCTCCAGCATGTAAATTAGTTAATGCAGAGTGGGCTGATGGATAAGGTGCCTCAGATTGCCTCATCTTTGAGGCAGGAGGGTCCGTGAAGACCAGCACGCAGAGTGCCCAGCTGCTCTTCTGCAGCTTGCTTGTGTGTCAAGGCTGCGCAGGAATGGGGTCAGGAGCTTGTTCTGGGAGGGTAACTGCCTTAAGCACACGGTGCCTTAATCACAAGACAGAGCTTCATCCCTTGGACAAAGTCTCTATTCATTGCGAACTGCACTGGTTCTGGAGGGACAAGGCAGAGTCATACTGACTCTTGGCCATCGCTTTGCCTTACTGCTTCAGTGCTGTATGACAGCTTTACATATGCAAAGTGCAGAATGCGTTGTATAAGGAGGTGAATGAGAGCCCACCAAAACAGTGGAACTATTAAAAATAGTTCCTTGTGTAAGCATGCCGAAGGGACAGAGATTAAGTTACTTGTGCAATTTGCAGTTACTTTCTGACCTTGATTTTTGTAACTCATGATATTTTGATATTTTTTGGTTAGAAATGCCAAAAGTTTTGTATTTCAAGGAAAAAAGAAAAATTGAACTATCTTCAGTTATTTTTTAGACAGCTGTGGCCTGCGTGCTAAATACTATCAGTAAAGCTGAAGCTTAATACTCTCCAGATGAAAAAAGAAGTCACTTTTTTAGAGAATCACCTTCATTCTCTAACAAACACACATGGCCTCCACAGTTTTATGCAAAGAAACACAGCTGCTGGGGAGCTCAGGCACCCTTCTGGAACTGCAGTTCCCAACACATGCTGACTGCTCAAGTAAAAACTGGAATATAAAGTGACTAGGTCACTGAATGCATGACTGTCTGTTGAAAGATACTGGCATGTGGGAATTTCCAGTATTTTAAAATATGTAAGTCTGCTTAAGTTCTCCTAGGTACTTAATAATTCAGCTTTTCCAGAGGAGTATTTCTGTAATGGGATTCAGTTTCTGCATTTGTGTGCTTTCAAGTTGTTACCATAATTTCCCCTATTTTCAGATTTTCAGCACTTTTCTAGAAACAACAATAGTTATTTAATAGAATATTGGGATTATTTTGGAAACAAACCACCTCTGTTTGTCCTGTATTAGGAAACAAGCCAGTGACGATTTTGATAAAAAAGATCAGAAAAAAGTGCATTAAATTTCAGCTGCAAAGTGAAACACTGCAAAATTCAATGACTGCGATTGGTCTTTTCTAAAATAAATGCATAGACAACCTTAATAATGTGGATGGATGTAATTATTGTGAAGATACTATGTCAGAATGTTTAATCATCTGAGTAAGCTTATTAGCACATGGCTTAATTGTGATTTACAGCTTGCCTTAAAATGCATAATACAGCAAGTTACATAGCTAAATAAACATGTAACCAAACAATAGTTATCAATTATCAATTAGTTATGTTTATCATAATAGTTTTGTTTATCAATTAGTTTTATCAATTAGTTTTGTTTGTTTGTCTATTATTTAGTGCATTCACAGGGATCTGGCTGCAAGAAATATTCTTCTAACTCATGGTCGAATTACAAAAATCTGTGACTTTGGCCTGGCAAGAGATATAAGGAATGACTCAAATTATGTGGTCAAAGGAAATGTAAGTATGCATGATACTTTTTATATTTGTTTTAAGTTAAGGGAGTTCCTGTTGTCTTGACGTGCAAAGAAAAGGGTTTTTTTGTTAGATGGAAATCTGGATTTTCCATTTCTGGTATATATCCGTGTTGGCTAGGAGGGGAGACTTCTGACACAGATGTGTGTGCTGACAAAATCCTTGGTATATGTTTGTTACACTGGAAAATATGTGCTCATATTTGAATGTATGGTAGTGGAAGAGGTGTTTTTGCTTCACCAATATAATGTCCAGTCTTCTTACTATACCTGAATGTACTCAAAGTTACTGCTCTGTAAGTAATTGCTAGTTTTGTCATGGAAATGCTCCGGTATCCTGGTCCTAAATTTTGGAATTATTTGGGAACTTTTTCCCTGGGCATTGCACTATTTGTCCATTATTGAAATAGTTTATCTTAAAAATATCTGAATAATCAGGGGTTTGCAGCTTTTCCTTTTCTGTAAGGGATCACTCCAGACAATGAAAACTGAGTTCCAAAGTGTGAATTTACTGATTAGAGCATCAATGGGAGGCAAAACCACCTTGGTTTTCTCTGATTCCATGTAGAAATCCTAACCTTGTATGTGTAACAAACACAGCTTTAGCTTGCAGCTATAGTTCAAACCCTGTAACAGCGTTGGAACAAGACAATATATTTTGATGAGCAAAGTTAAAACTTCCCATGAAGAAGAGCACAAATCTCACGGGTACCTATTAAACCTCTGGAGGGGTACAAAGGTGCTTTGAAGTGATGCCGATCACCTTGGCAGCATTTGCAGTCCCCTTTGAAGTGCCAGTGTGGTAAAAAGAGCCCTCCTACAAAATAAAATTGAGCTTGTCTGTGGTTAAACTGGAGAAGTGTGTATGAAGTATAGGTTTTTTGCATCTCAAACTGATTTTATGCTGCCTGGCTTAGTGTTTTAAGCCTGTGTCAGATAGGTGCAGCCAGTTGGCTGCCTTCAGAGTACATATGCTTTCACTTGCACTGTTTTTCAAAGGAGAAGATCCATGTTCAGCAAGGCAGCCCTCGTCCCCAGTTCAGCTGAGGGCTCCATGATCTTAATGATCAGGGCCTGGTCATCACTTGGGGACTTGACAACACATGAACTAAAGCTTACCTGTCCTGGCTTTGGCAAGCTGATAAAGACAGAAAATCCCACACCTGAGCATTTCTCACCAGAGGGGTTTGCCACTCAGTTAACTTCAGTCAATCCATAGTACCTCAAGTATCTGACATATCTCTGCTGCTGTGCTGTCACCCAGCAGGCCTTGATGTCTCAGCTACCTACAGCATCCTTATTTTAGGCTGTGGGACTGACAGGTTTATTGGTTTTCTTCAAAACAATGTCACTACCAGCAACTGATTGCTTAGAAGTTGAGGTTAGGGAACAATAGGAGCAGAAATAATTCATGAATGGCTGCTGTGACAGAATACTGAGTAGCATGTAGTGTAACCAAGCTACTTTCAGGCACACAGGCAAGTCAAGAGCTGCTTGATCATAAAGGCTCCTGGGAGTAGGAAGTTCAGACCAGCAGCTTAGGAGGGAAATGTGCAGTTGAGTTTTGTCTGGGCTGTCCTTTAAGTTTCCTGGGTTCATAGAATCACAGAATCATAGAATGGTTTGGGTGGGAAGGAACCTTCTAAGATCATCTAGTCCAACCCCTCTGCCATGGGCAAGGACATCTTTCACTAGATCAGGGTGCTTAGAGTGCCATCCATCCTGACCTTGAACATCTCCAGTGTTGGAAATGTCCAGATGAAGTATCCACCACCTCTCTGGGCTACCTGTTACAGTGTCTCACCATCCTCATCATAATTTTTTTTCCTTATTTTTAATTTTAATCCATGCCCTTTCTGTTTAAAACCTCTGCTCCTTGTTCAGTCATCACAGGCCCCAGTAAAAGGTCCCTTTCCATCGTTCTTATAAGTCCTCTTTACATATTGAAAGGCCACAATGAGGTCTCCCTGGAACCTTCTCTTCTCCTGACTGAACAACCCCAGCTTTCTCAAACTTTTTTCATATGAGATGTGTTCAAGCCCTCTGATCATTGAAAGAAAGAGGTCTGGTTTCTTCCAAAGCATGACAGATGTTTAGGACAGAGGCCTGACCTGCTACTACAGTCAGACAAGGAAAGGGCAAACCAGGGAGAGGAAGGTGGAAACAAATGCAAAGGCTTTCTGTGTCCTTTCTTCTGCTCCAGTTAGCATTCACGAGGGATGTGTCTATTCCCATACAAATTTATGCAAAATCACAGAATCATAGAATTGTTTAGGTGGTAAAGACATTGAGATCATTCCCTCCAGTCGCTAACCCAGCACTACCAAGTCCACTAAACCATGTCTCTAAGCCCCACATCTCCATGTCTTTTAAATATGTCCAGGGATGGTGATGCCATCACTTCCCCAGGCAGCCTGTTCCAATGCTTGACAACCCTTTTGGTGAAGAATTTTTCCTAATATCCAGTCCAAACCTCCCCTGGCACAATTCAAGGCCGTTTTCTGTGGTCCTGGGAGAAGAGACAGATCCCCACGTTGCTACAGCCTCCTTTTGGGTGGTTGCTGAGAGCACTAAGGTCCCCGCCAGCCTCCTTTTCTTCAGGATAGACAGCCCCAGCTCCCCTCAGCTGCTCCCTGTTGGGCTTTATGTTCCAGACTCTTCACTACCTTCATTGCCCTTCTCTGGAAACACTCCAGCACCTGAATGTCAGTGTTGTACTGAGAGGCCCAGAGCTGGACACAGGATCTGAGGTGCAGCCTCACGAGTGCCAAGCACAGGGGGACAATCACTGCCCTGGTCCTGCTGGCCACACTATTGCTCATACAGGCCAGGATGTCTTTGACCTTCTTGGCCACCTGGCACAGCTGGCTCATGTTCAGCTGCTGTCACCAACATTCCCAGGTCCTTTTCTGCTGGAGAGTTTTCCAGCCACTCTTCCCCCTGCCTGTTGCACTGCAGGGGGTTGATGTGACCCCTGTGCAGGATCCATCACTTGGCCTTGTTGAACCTCATACAACTGGCTTGGCTCATCAGTCCAGTTTGTCCAGATACCTCTGCAGAGCTTTCCTGCCCTCCAGCAGATCAACACTTCTGCCCAATATATATATATAAATAGTTATTATTTTTATTTGAATTTAAATTTTTCTGCTGATAGACTGAGGAGCTAATGCAGGTGTATTGACTGTAGATTAAAGCCTTGAAGCATCTTGACTATGTGAATCTCATTTGTGTGCCTGTGCCAGCCAGTCCACCAAAGCTTACGTGCTTAAGGAACCATGCTTACTTACATTATTTTCTTCTGACATCCTGATATCCTTTATTAACTAGACAGAAAGAATCAAACAGCATCCAGAAAATCAGAGTACAAGGAACTGTATTAGCTTGGTAGACCCACAGAAAGATGGATCACTAGTGATGCAGCACTTGGAGAGTCTAAAATGCTGAAAGTTTTCATTTTTGGTTGGATACTTGTACTTCTTGATTTTAAAAGTATTTGATGCACATCAAAACCAGAAAAAATATTTTATCTTGTCAATTCTTATGTCCATTGTCTTAATTTATTCCCTCTTCCCTGGAAAGGCTCGTCTTCCTGTGAAGTGGATGGCACCTGAAAGTATTTTCAATTGCGTCTACACCTTTGAGAGTGATGTCTGGTCTTACGGGATATTGCTTTGGGAGCTCTTTTCCTTAGGTAAGCTCCTTCAAGATCTCTTCTTCATATCTGTTTCATATTGGGGTTTACTGTAGATGCAGAAATCATGTTGCTCACCTGCTCTCTCAACAGGAAGCAGCCCCTATCCAGGGATACCTGTGGACTCCAAGTTCTATAAAATGATCAAAGAGGGATACAGGATGTTCAGCCCTGAGTGTGCACCACCTGAAATGTAAGTGAGCAACCAGCACCTCTAATCATCCAAACATCAGTAAAGACGTGAAGGAAGGGAAGCTTCTATTCTTGTACCGAGGCTCATTGCACTGCCCTGTTGTCATTTTTTAAAGTTCTTGTCGTGTTTTAAATAATTCATGTACTCTAAGTAGCAGAATACATGCCTGTGTTTTTACAAGCAATGAAATACGCTCATGCCTTGTGCCATCTGATCACTCTGTCATGGCACCTGCTCTCTGTCAATAAATTATTGACAGATCACAGAACATAATTAAACATTTTTACTTCAGATAAAGAAGTCAGTGAGATGTATCACCAGACTGTACAGCATTTGCATTTGTGCTGTACTTCCTGACAGCAAGAGGACTGGCTACTGATCTTCTTTATGAGACATTCCTAACTCACTATTTTGTAAATGGATTGGCATTTAACAAGCTGTCAAAGAAAACGGTGTCCAAAGCCTCCCACTAGTATTGAGTTCTCTGTTGTCCCAAACAGAGGTGTTAGCAGCACCATTCCTGTTCTTCTAGTCATTTAAAGAAGATAGGACACTTTTGTTTTAAATAATAATGCAGGAGAGATAAGAGCTCTAAGGATTTCTTCATGAGCAGTACTTAGTTGTGGTATCTTTACAGGTATGACATAATGAAGAGTTGCTGGGATGCTGATCCTTTACAGAGACCCACATTTAAACAAATTGTACAGATGATAGAGCAGCAGCTTTCAGATAATGCCCCCCGGGTAAGTTATGGATTAAGCAGTTTCAAGCAAGAGGTTATACTGGAGCTGTGAGAAGCAAAGAGCCCAGGCACTTCATTTCTAGTATTATTTATGTAGCTTTGCAGCATCAGTCCAGGTAGTAGGAATGAAGTTTGGGCTATTCCATTAGACAGTAGCTATCTAAGCCCATACCCAAAATTCACTAGCTGGAGAAGATTCTTTACATTATTGATGTTTCTCACTCACAATAGACCTGTCACAACAATTTTGATGTTACCAAGTGCAATGGTACTGCATATATTCATCTTATCCTAAACTATGAAAACTTCTGCTAATCTGGGAAACATCTCAGAAATAAAGTACTGTTACTTTTTTATTAGGAAGCTATTGGATGAAGGGGTGGAGCCTTTAGTGTGCTCTTCTGTATCTTCTCACTTGCTTCCTCTTATACCATTTAAATAACCTTGGAGGTATGTTGTGACAAATTGTATTTGCTGCTCTTTCAGTCACTCCGTGGTGAAAGCTTATTCTGAGCAGGCAACTGGACAAAACAGTCCAAAAAAAAACTGGAGGCACATCCTAAACTTGTATTTTCTCTCTCCACAACTTTGTGTGTTACTAGGGTTTACAAAAGTACGTTTAAAACCTGGTTTAAAAATAAAGCTTCCTTTTACCTTCTGGATGCCTTGGGCAGAGAGTACATGGCTTCCTGACAATTTGGAAAAAGAGGAAACTGAAAGCTGCTGGTGTTCGATTGCATCCTGTAGCATATTTTTGGCAGGTGCAGGCATTACTAAAACAAAAGCAAGAATCTTAAGGAAGAAGTATTAGTGAGGTTTCTGGGGAGCTTTGTAATAACCTGAGCTATTTTATTTTTTGAGCTCAGCTGAAATTTGGCATGCAATTGGAAGTTACAATGTTTTTAGTAATTGAGATTGAGTTTCTTGATTCTTTAAAATAGCAGTTCAGCCCAAGACCTTTTGAAACTGTTTTGATTTGCAAAGAAGCTCCTGAGCTGGAACCCTTCCACAGTAGTGTGTAGTACACAGTGGGAAAAAGCTAAGAAAGGAATGCTCTCCAAGAATGTGTGAAGGGAGCAGTCTGCAGGGTACTGACACCAGTCTTTGGCTTCTGCAGGTTTATGCCAACTTCTCAACCCCACCTTCCAGTCAAGGAAATGCTCCAGATCACTCAGTGAGGATTAATTCGGTGGGCAGCAGTGCTTCATCTACTCAGCCTCTCCTGGTACGCGAAGATATTTGAGTGGCATGTGAAGGAAGAAGAGATCAGATGTGTTAGCTGTTTGTATTGTGCAGGGGCTGAGAGAGGGACAACTTCAATAATTTCTCTTTCTTTTACTCACTACTACCACTGTGTAGCTGAAACATTGTTGTAATACTGTCCTTTACCATGCACTGTTACACATAAAGCTAATCTGCTGAGCACGGTTACAGGCCTCATTGCAGTGTTAATTGAAGCTGTATATATTTCGCTATATTGTGTGTATTTGCAGTAGAGAGCCAGATGTGAAGGAAAAAAAAACAACCAACAAAAGAAATCCTAAGCCAGGGTGTGGAATTAGATGACTATAGATCAAACCAAATCTGCAGTGATTCTTCTCTGGATCTGTGCCTGGAATGCATACAGTCATTTTCTAGTTAATCTTGTTTTTCTGAATTTAAGAAATAAACAAATATTAAGTTAATAGTTTTGTAAACCCTTTCCACATCCAGCTAAGCCTGAGAAGCTTTCCCAGGCAGGTATCATAGGTTGGAGGCCAGTGAGGGTGGTGTATATACCTGGGAAAAAGAGGTGAAGGAACCAAGACCCTTCCAAAGTTGTTCTGTGCAACTGGAAATCCTCCTGGGAGCTCTGGGGTTTAAACCAGAAGAGAAGGGAGGAAGAGCATGGATTTTAATTTTTATTTCCCGCCTGGGCTGTCACTCTTGCTGACCAGTTGCACGGTTTCTATGGATATATGCACTACATCCCACCGGTGCATTCCCTGCCAGGATGAAGCTGCCCATTGCTGGGTCTCACTCCACCATGGAGCCTGAACTGCTCCTGTCCCCCCCTGCCTTGGGTGCCCAAAGACTTTGACATTTGTTTTGCTAATAGCTACATCTAAAGGTGTTCACCAAAGATAGGTGGGCCCTGTCAAAGTGGTCAAAAAAGAGGAGGAAGGCTGCTTCCAGTAAATTGTGTGTCTGGAGAAGAGGCCGTTTAACGAGTCATCTTATCTAAGTGAGAGCAGAGGCAAGGAGTGCTCTCCTGGGGGCCCTTTCTTTATCTCGTCCTACCCAGGTGAATCTTTCCCACAGGCAGTCTTGGATAGTGCTAACAGGAAAGGGCTATTTTCCTCCACCCCAAGTTGTTTCTGTGATAGTCCAGAGATGATAATGAAGAAGAGTCTAACTGGGAAGTGCCAAATTTATAAATTGCATAAAAGAATCCTTTCAGTCTTTGACAGACATGAAGCTTTAGGGTCAGCATCTTTTGAGCCCAGGGCTGTGCTTAAAAGTGTTTTCTAACCCCATTTCTTCTTACCAGGAACACTGCTGGTTCTTTTCTTCCTTTGTTTCTGATCCCTAGAAATAAGTAAAGGCATTGAGAGAAGCATTTCTCAGAGGCAGAGTACTACCTGAGTACCTATTTATTTACAATGCACTTAAGCACTCTGTAACTTTTACTTTACCGGGATTTTGGTTGAGTTTACATTCAGATGTGTAACTAACTGCCCAAATACAAGGTAATTGTAAATATACACACTGGTAGTATATTTTGGGTTACATTGAATACTGCGCTCTTTCTATGACTGTGCATTTGGTTTATTGTTACAGGAGTATGTCTTTCAGAGTTAAATAAAAAATTAGCCATTTGCACTGAACTTACTTAGGCTGTTGCACCTTTCCAAAGCTAGCCATTTGTTTGGATGCACTCTTATGCCTACTAGTTGTTGAGCATTTTCAGTTTAATGCTATAAAAGCTCTCTTGTAACGTGTTGGCTTTCGGAGCAACTGTAGACAAACTAGTTGTTATAGATGTCTCGGTACTTTACAGACACTTAGCTGAAAGAGGTTTGGGTTTTTTCGTTCTTGAAATTTATATTTTTATAATTTGGGGGGGTTTGAAACTTATTTTGCAATGGCTTGGTGTTTTGAATGGGTTTATGCATTGTTTTTGTAAATATGGAAATGTAGCAATAATGTCCTTTTGACTATTCTCAGTCCTTGAGTCTCAAAAATATTTTTATATATATATATATATGCAAAAACTATATGTATAAATATGTAAGTGTTTGAAAGTTTATGAAACACTTACGGATATGTTGCTCAGTTGTAGAATTGCAGTTAGGAAAAGTTCAAATAAATCTGTAAATATGTATTCAAATGCTACCAATGTGTATTTTGTTAAGACAGAATATTTTCACGTAAGTGTTAATAAATTCTTGGGCTGAAGCAAAATCTCAGTGTCTGGCCACACACAGGTCAAGTTTGGCATTCTGAAACACTTTTGCAAATACATGCCAAAATTTTTTACTCTTTATTTGCTATGGAAGTTCTTTACCTGTGAATTTGTGGGACAAATACTTGAAAATTTTGATGCAGCTTTGTTGTGGAAGAAAATTGCAGTTAGAATATTGATTTTGTAGACTGTTGGTGCAGTCTACATGTCATGAATAGTATTTAAAACAAAGATATCTCGGTGTTGCTTAGGGTATGGCTGTAGAGGCACTTGGAGCCCCTTAAAGGCTGCAGCAATGCTGAATATTCCCCCTTCCTTAAACAAGGGTACATGCTCTTGTCCCCTCTTGCAGGCTGGCACAAGAGCTCGTGCTGGGCTGGCCGAGTGCAGCACTGCTGGGAGGCAGCAGGAGACACCTGGGGCTGCTGCGGTGGGAGGGAGGTCATAAAGGGAAAGCTTCCCTTGCTGAGCAGATACTCTGTGTCTTGGTGGGAGACCCTCTGATTTAGTTACTCCAGGTTTGACATCTGTGGCTCCCCTGCTCACACTTGTTCCTGTGCTGCGTAAGAGTTTGCCTGGTTGGTACGTGGTTTAATAGTAGGTTTAGAGCCTATAAGCGTAAGTCTGTAGAATAACCCTACTAAAACCCCTGCTAACTGACATGAGAGACAGACCTCAATTGTTTTGATCCTTAAACATTTCTGTTCTTTCAGCAGACTGCCTTGAAAAGCTCCCCTCCTTCAGCTTCCTTTGTAAAACAGCTTCCTTTTTTTTTTTCTTTTTTTTTTCTTACACATAGGTCTTCACTCTGCTTGTTAAAACTAATTAAGAAAATTATAACCTGGTTTTGTCAGAAGCCATGAGGTACAAGCTTTGTTACAATTGGCATTGTCATTTTTTTTAATAATGCTTCAGAAGATACCAAGATGGTATCTGATTTGGAACCATTTTTTTTCCTGTATTGTCCACCCCCACATTCAAGCAGAGTAGAGTTCATACTGAGGGATTCCTGGAGCTGAATTGTACAAATAATTTGTGAATTCTCATTTAGCATAGCCAAAGGTGCTATTTTATCTATTTATTTGGTTAGCACGTCACTAATTTTATTTTCCTGAAATGTTTCCTGTTCTGAAACACCCTCGAATATTGCATCTCTGCTTTCTGAAAAAAATCTCTCTCCTGTTTTCTTATTACAAGGCTCGCAGTGATTACCACCTCCATTCTTGCTCATGGTCAAACAGCCCATTTCCCTCTGAATTATTTTATTGTGCCAGTTCTAAGCAATAGCTTACATGGAAAAGCACATATTGGCATTAATATGTGTTTTATCTGCCCTTCAAAGCATTACTGTACCCAGATATAAAGAGCAACCAGCACCATGTTACCAGCACGGACCATTGGGACCATGGACCCTCATGGACCAAGTGTCTGAAGGTAGGGTGCAGGAGAGGGGTTCAGGATCTTTACAGTGGTGCCCAGTTACAGGACCAGAGGCACTGGGCACAAATGGCAATGTGTGAGTTTCCCTCAACATCAGGAAACACCTTTTTTTACTGTAAGGGGGACTAAGCACTGGCACAGATTGTCCCAGAGGTTATGGGGGTCTCTGTGCTTGGAGATAATCAAAACCCATGTGAACATGGTCCTGGGCAATGGGCTTAAGCAGGGGAGTTGGGCCAGATGACCTGCCTTCCAACTTCAACCCTTCTGTGATTTTGCAATCAGCCAAGGGCACTTTGGAGAATCTGAGCTGTAAAATGCACTTGGACAGAAGTAGAAAAGAAACACCTCACCCACCCCCCCACCCCCCTTATGCTGAACATTAGAGAATGACGTGTCCTCTGTTCCCTTTACTAACTAAAAAAGAAAATACTTGCAGGCTCTGGGAGAGAAGAGGAAAGATTGTGGAAATGCTAGGGTATACATGGAGTTAGTGATCAGTATCATGTGCATCAGCACCACCAGATTTTTTGTTTCTGTTTCTTCTTCCCATCTCTACATGGGTCTTTGGGAAGGCAGATGGAGATACAATGTTCCTGGGACAAGTCACCAGGGAATGACCATTCATACCCTGGACCAAACTGTTCATAGTGATCACTGGAGAAGTTGGACAACAGCATCCTTAATTCTAGTGTGCTGTAGGCTGAAACCAAAAGAGTAAAATACTTCCCTCTTCCTGTACATGGATTAGGAAACTTCCTTCTTGTCCTGTAGGGTGGTCTGAGTCTCCGTAAGAGGAGAAGGAACAGTTGCATAGACTTTTTAGCTTCTCATTTAGAACTTAAGTTGTAACAAAAATGTGATAATCTACTCTGCAGTTCAGTTGTGGTTCCCAGAAACTTCTGAAACTGTGAATAATGGTTGAAGATGACCTCCAATTGCCATGTTTCCTGTGCACTAATTTCTTAGACGATTATGCTGTAATTAGTAGTTTTCTGTCCAGAAATTGCTCTGAAGCTCTTTTTCCTGACAGATCGTCCATATTTCTTAAATTGATCATCATTCTCTCTTCTTGGTGTATCTGTTGGTTGCCAGCCAGGCAGCAGAGCTTATTTACTAGCAGCAGTCACTCCAGTTGATTTTTCTGTCTGTGCCCTTGAAATCATTTTAGCTAGGTTGTGACGGGCAGCAGAAACCAGTATACCCCAAAGGGCCCGCTGGACTTGGCGTGTGTGCTCCCCACTAAGCGCTGTCAGCAACATCAGATAAGGGCTTTGCGTGGCACATGCAGCGTTACCCAACCATCCGGTCCCCGCACGGGCAGGCGCAGCATGCAGCTGCCCTTACAGACCAGCAAACATCGGTGTGCAGCACAAGTTACCTCCAGGACTTTCTCCAGCTGCACAAAGGGCAAAATTCGTATGTTTTGAGATGTAGGAGTACCAGTGGCTGTCTGCACTTCTGTGAATTATACCCATGTATTTTTGACTGGTTCAAGTACCATTACTGGGCAGGGGGCCCTGCTCTTATGTGTGGTTGTGCATGGAGCTAGTGTGGCCATCAGAACGCTTCTCTATGGCCTAAAGGGTGCCCGCTTGGAGAGAGAGCTCCTCTCCCCGCCTCAAGGGGGTTTACCCAGCAACAGAGCCTTTCTGTGCATGTGCTGCATGTGCTGTTACTGCCAAGGCATGTGTCCTTCTGGTGCTTTTCCATTCGATATCAAATACCAGACTTACAACCCACAGTTCAAGAAATAAAACTAAACAATGTTGAAGCATTAATATTTTAAAAGCAAATCAGTTCCTCACAGCAGTACATTAAAAAAGGGCAATTGCAACTTCACAGATGCTGGTTTTGGCATTTTCTCTTTTGAGTTAAAATAGCAAAGCTGATTTAAACTTATTTGTGAGATGAAAGCATATTTGTATTTTCCCCTTCAGCCACTTTTCATTCAAAAGCTGTTTGCATTTTTCTTCTTTTGCTGGGCCTAAACATTAGCTAGTTACTTCCAGAAATCAGCATTATTTGAAATTTCCCACGTTCTTGTGTAATGTATTTTGGGTTTTTAGTCATTCTGGTCGATAGGATGTCTCTGAACCAAAGGACACAGAGAAGGACTTGGACTAGAAACAACAGCTCAAAAGTGGCAAATGCTGCACCAAAAGCAGTAAGTAGCTGCACAGCCCGTGCTGTCTGAGGACAGCCTGGAGTTGTTGGATTGCTAAGAGCACCAGAATCCCGACAAGACTTGGGCTGGATACCAGCACATGGGCAAGCCTGGCTGCAGCAGAAGAAGAAATATTGTCTTTATCCCTTCATAAGTCAGGCCTGTAAAGGTTTCTTCTCTAATCCTGGTGTTTGCAAAGGTTCTCTCTTGAGGGAAGAGGGTGAAATTACTGGTGTAATACATTTTAGCTGTTCAGTCAGAAAACTGACACTAAAAAATGGTAGTGGTGGGGAATTAAGTGTATTTTACAATACCTTTTTTAATAATGAAAAGAAATGTTTGTAGAGGATGTTTGTCAGCATCCTTTGAACTATATTGATGAAATAAATTACGTAGGATAAAATCAAATAGCTTCATTAAAAGTAGTTATCTAAATTTTGAAGTTTTATTTTTTCTTTTTAAAGCTTCTAGCATTTTGGGGCATGGAGAAATAATAAAAGTATGAGCATTACTGGCAACCGCTTCCTCCCCAGGAAATTAACAGAACACAAGGACTACAATTACTTTTCAGAAATTCATTGTTAAGCTGCTGGAGACTTCAGAGGCCTGGGGCATTACCAGGGAATACCTGAGCCTGGTAGCGGGGAGTCACCACTCAGAAGTAGAGCCCCAGGTTACAGGGAGGTAGCTCCAGCAGGAGCCAGAGGACATGGCTGACCAGTGCCTTGCTGCATGCTGCCCAGTCATCGACTGTCAGCTCCTGAGAGATTTCCTAGCAGTTCTCAGACCCCTTTTGAATGGCAGCAGTTGTTTGGAGTTTCACATGTAAGGTTGCAGGAAAAAGAACCAAGCTGATTTTGGTCACTTGAGTGGAAGAAAAAAACAAAACAATCTTTTTTTTATCAAAAAAACATTTTGCCAAGATTCCTCCATTGACTGCAAGTAGTGTTGCACTGCCTGCACTCTGCTGTGTGGTTCCTTGTGGGAGGCACCAGCAGGACCAAGGCAGCAAGAGCAGTGTGATTCCACCACAGGGATGAGCATCCCCATCAGTGCTCACCAGCCAGCTTCTCTGTGGAGCCACATATGGCACTTCTAGAGTCACGGAGAATATCTATACTGTATTTCATTGGCCCCTTGCAAAGCAGCCACCAGCACTTGACAGGGGACAGGAATTTCTCTAGCACTGAGAGGAGTTAGCCTAGAGGATTTGCTTCCCAGGTAGCCTCTGTTACTCTGTCATTTAATCCCAGCAGGAAACATATTACCTGCTGCTTTACAGCCTCTGCCCCGAAGAGCTGGAATGAAAAAAATATATTTTAGGATCTTTCATCCTTCTTTGCTTTTTTTTTTTTTAATTTCTCCTTTATAAAGTTTCCTTGCCACCCTCAGCTCTTGCTGGGTTCAGTATTTTTGATTTTTCTGTGAAAGAGTACAATACTGGAGAAGATCCTGGTTTTAGGCAAGCTGCTCAAGGCCTCTCTCTAGCAGGAGGAGGCTCAGCTCCCTCTTTGGGATGTGTGTGTTGGTGTAGGGCTGTAGCTGTAGCAAGCACTGTCCCACAGGCAAATGCACTGCCAGGGCAGACAGCACTGTTTGACCCAAGCCCCTCTGGCCCCTTCTTTAAACAGCTTTAGGAACAAATCCCCTTTTAATCATCTTTGTAAGCTGTTGCTGCAATTACGTAGGATCCTGAGGCCTTGTGATGGTCATGAGTGCCGATCATCACCCCAGCACTTTTCCAATCACAAGTAATAGATAGATCTACCTCCTTGGGTAGTGGTGCTGTCAGCTCTGCCCTGAGCAATGCCTGTGTGAATGACCATGTGACAGTGGTTTGGACCTGCTCTTGTCATTTGTTCAAAGCAAAGAGCATTTCTCCTTCCCCCTGAATGGAAGGAGGGGAGGGAAGGGAAGGGAGGGCTGAAGAAGAACCATATTTTGTCATGTTTTTCATGGCAGTAAAATAATTCAGACTGAAAACGTACCTGCTTCATTACACTTTGCCCTTAGTTCAGAGCTAGAGAGAGAAAAATTATTAGGGTCTTGGTAGAAGGTCAAACTGTTTGCATCATGCATTACAGGATCATTAGTAATGTAGTTACAAATGCTGAAGAAAGTATCTGTTAACCAGTTGGAAAGTAAGAATTTTGATGCTTCATTTACCATCTAGTAACTGGACAGTCCAAGGAACCACTTATATGACAAGAGAAATATTTTCAGAAATAAAATCACCCAGGATGTTTTCCTGGGTTGTTTGTTGATGCCCTCAAGTCTTGTAGAGCAACACACGTGGCTGGGTGTCACCAGCTCAGAGAGCATGTGCAGATTCATCATCTTTTCCAGATTTGTTCTTCTGATATCAAAAAGCCTCTCTGAAGTGGAGCCTGACTCATGCCCAAGCCCATAGATATGCACAAATTAGAAATGTGGACAAGTATTTGCACACCTTGCCTGCCTAACCAAGCCTCCTCCTTCCAGTGCAAGAACAGATAGGGAAAAATTGTAGTTTTATATTTGTGTGCAGCCAGTTCTACAGAAAAGATGGCACAGAGAACCATGGACCCCACTTGTGTTGTGCTATGAGATCGTTACAGTCATATGATGAGCTATCTAGATTGTTTGGCACCCGAATTGTAATCTGTGGTTACATACAAGCCTAACTGCAGCAATACCTGCAAATATGGTTAAAGCTGATCTACAGCATATCAGCTGGAGAAGGAAATGTATCTGCTCCTTTGCACAAGGAACTTGAACAAAAACTGTTTTGTTTCTCCTCCATGACAAAAAAACAGACTCTGGAGCTCAGTAGAAGTTTTAGAAAACAGGCTAAAACCAGCTTTCCTACAGTGAAGCGTTGTTATCCTCTGGGATGTCTCTTCCTCCAGTAAAAACTGAAGAGCTCAACCATCAAGTAAATGGTTACTTTAAATTAAAAAGAGTAATTCTTCTGATGTCAGATTAAATATGAATTGTACACTGGCACACATTTTTCTAGGTTCAAATTCATATCAAAATATGGAATTGGTCAGTGCATCAAGAAGTGGGAAGGAGAGGAGGCAGGAAAGCCAAGCTTTGTGATGTCAGAGCTGACTGGTTGGGCTGGGCTGAGCCTCTCAGGGGATGGTTGTACCTGCCGTGAAATCCAGTGTAGCTGGAGGTCATTCCTTCAATGGGCACGCCAGGACAGACTTTTTACAAACTCACATGAAAGGGGAAGGCAACACAGCAGCAGTTTGCAGGACAGGGAGCCCTGCAATAAGGCTGAGTTGTAAGAGCCATACTGAGAACGTGGTGTCAGACACCCAACAAAAACCCCAAACATGGGGAGATGCAGCCTCAAAGCTGATCATCTATAGAGACTTCAGCTGCTTTCCTGGAAAACGATTTCTAGTATTTAGCGTTGCAGTCTTGGACAACAGCCCCATCAGCTGCTTCAGGGGAGGTTGGAAACAAGCAGCCCATCACCTGCACCTCAGGAATAGCTGCCTCCTTGTGGGGATGTATCTTCTTAACCCAAAGCAGTGACCGATATTTGGTACCCTGCACCGTAAGGTTGGATATTTCTTCTAATTTTCCCTCCTGCCCGGTGTCATGGTGAATATTTGTGATTAATCTCTTCTACTAAATTTCTTTTTATGAGCCCGAAAGTAAGAAAAGCCTTCTTCAAGAGAAAATGAGTCAAATATTTTCCTACTTTCCTGAGCAGTTTTGTGCAGACTTGATGCAGTTGGTAATGAGGTTCCAGGTCATTTCTTATTTTGGGTACCATCTGCTGCAATGGGAAATAACAACCAAGTGTATTTTGTAAACACCATATGAATACGGTTCATTTTCTCTAATAATGTCCAAAACCTCTCTCCTAAGTGTATGCTGAACTTGAAAAGACCATTCCTGAACATCTGTACAGCTTCAGAAAGTCTATCACTTCCAAGCAGACGGACTCAATATAATTCTTCCGAAATAGATGCTAGCATTTTACCCCAAGTGTAGAACTAGTGGGCTGTACAGGGCTGCTATGACAGCCAGCTCTACGTCTATGCATTATGACTTATGCATATTATGCATATTATGACATGACTATGCATGACAGACTAACCATGGAGACTTTACAAGAAGAAGAAATACTTTAGAATTTGCATTATTCTATCACATATCCTTTGTGCAGCATTTTTAGTCTTGCTGTCAAGAGGCCTTTTGTCATGAAAAAAGATCTGATTATTTTTGAGAAGTCTGTCAAGAGAGCTATTTTACCAAGTGCCTGCAGATGCAGCTTGCTAAACTAACTTTGCTTCTGAAGATACTCAGTTACTAGGATAGCTCCTGCCAAAGCATCTTCTTCATTACGTCCTTACCAGTGCCTTCCAGCACCCACCTGTAGTCCTTGCACAGCTGCTCTTCTCCTCCGTGCCTACCGCAGAAGTATGTGGGAAGAAGTATATAGAAAAGATAAAAGTAGATAGGCTAAATGTGTGGAAGGCATGGATTCTGTGCTATTTTGTCTGTGCAATCTGAACAAGCTCCTGAGACAGTCTGGCACAGGCACCACCGTCAGATATACAGCTCTCTTGGGAGGCACTCCACGGGGTTGATGGCACCCAGCTTTACTGCCTGGAGGATTTGCTCCCAGGACAGGGAGCTAGAGTAATTTGGGGTAATTGCACAGCTAATTTTGGCTGGAAGGAAAAAATCTTCCTGCCAGAGAAATAGTTTAACTATTGGCAGCAACATAGTACGTACCTTCCAGTTTTGTTTGTTCTTCAGCTGTAATTAATTTACTCCTTTGTAAAATTCTACATCATGAATAATGAAATATATTAAATAAGCCCAGGTCTAATACTGATGCTTGTGCCATTCCATTAAGGGCCTTATTGAAATAGAGGTAGTTCCCACTGTGTTTTGTTTAAAGAAGGTTTCAGTTCATGCTTAGGCACCACACAAATCAGCATCTGGTGCTTGAGCAGGTAGGATTTTGTGCTGCATGGTATGAAAAACAAGCCAAAATGAAGAAGCGTCATAGCTCTTGCCGCCTGGTTTTCTCCCTCATCAGCATTTGCCTGTTCAGGGAACAGCGACCTGTGGCTGTGGCTGGAGGCAGATCATTCAAGGAATATTTTTTAACCATATTAATTGTATTCTAAGATCCAAAATCAGATAGATAATGACTGCAAAATTACCCCTTAAATGAGCATGTAGATTGCCTCGACTTTTTCTTTTATTTAAGCTTATCTCCCAGTATTTTGCATTTTTATTGAAATCTTTTCCATGTCCTCAGTGGACTGGGCAGAGGCAGCACAAGGAGGAGACAATGCCACCAGACTGGGACAGATCCCCACAGGAGCAGGGGTGAGACTTCTCCTTGTTGCCTCCCATACGAAATGTACAGAGTCATTTCTGAGCACTGACCTCTTCCACCTGCCGAGCACAGATTGTCTTTTTGATGCTCTTATCTTTAGTCTGCATGCCATGACCCGCCATACCTTATGGGATGTTTTCTTCTCCTTTTCCAGCCCAAGTTCCTGTTTAGAAGCAGATCTTAAGCAGTCCATCACTAACCAGATTGGCCACTTCTTTCTTCTATTTTCCTCTTCAGTGTGACATTGCCTTGCATTCATTTCGATGTCTTATTTACAAAACCAACCCTAGAAAAGATCATTCTCCCTCTTTTAGTTCCAGACATTACTTCATCTAATTGCAGCACCCTGAATGAGGATCTGATATGTGGGACTGAGTAGCAGGGAGCCCATTTACACTGCTGGCTACATCTGGTCACAGCTCTCTTCCCAAGCACTAAATTGCCTCCTACCTCAGGCCTGGACATAGTGAAAGTGTACTTGAACAAGGGAGAAGACAGCTAGAAAACAATTTGCCCACATCTATGCGGAAAATAAAGTACTTTATTGTTTAATAAAAAGTAGACGGCAAAACCAAGAGCAGGAGTTTTCGGAATTCTATTAAAAAATCAACAGTCCATGGTGAGATCTGATTTCCAAACAGCTTCCTCCTTGGGGCAGCAATGCCTGCAGTGGGAGGCTCAGCTTCACCAGGTGACACACTAGCTATGCTGTTCCTTGGCATGAGAGTGGGTGCCCTCTCTGTTTGGGCTTTGCCCACCAGCAGCATGGTCTTCTTGATGCTCTTGCTGCATGGCACCACACCAGAGGTGGGAAAGCTCCTTCTGCAGGGGGTTTTGCTCTTGAATTTGAAGAGCAAAAGGATACCTATATACTTAGTAAGAAAGCTGGTCTGCACAGACCTGTGAACTGGGACCTTCACAAGCCTTGGTAATATTGGTACTGACAAAGGGCAACAATTAAGATGGAAAACCCAACAGGCTGATGAGACAAAGGATTAGTGACTACTTACTAATTACCATCATGGGCAAAGAAGACTCGATGTGGCACTTAGAGACATGGTTTAGTGGTGATCTTGGCAGTGCTGGGTTAATGGTTGGGCTAGATGTCTTGAAGGTCTTTTTCAACCTAAATGACTCCATGAGTCTATGAAGTTGGTGGAAACAATCAGTTCAAAGTTTCATTTTCTTCATAAGTTTTGCTCTTTTAGTATTTTTTTTACTACGTTTTTATCCCTAAATGTATTTGTTCCATTTTGGAGGCCAGGTTTTGCATAGTCTGTTACTTTCCAAAGCATTACCCACCCAGACAGGTTTTCAAACGCATTTGAGCCTAGCCAAGATCACAACTTTTATTTATTACCTTTTATTTATTTATTTACTTATATGTATTTATTTTCCTTTATGTATCTGTTTATTTATTTATCTTTATTTAATGAAATAGGCACATACTTTAAAAAACTTACATAAAATATTATTATGTTGGGGCATAGAAGCAGAATCAACATTTAAAAACCAGGTTTGAAAGACAGCACATGTTTTTGCATGTGTGTGTGTGTGAATGGGTGTTCTCTGCGTATTTAGTCTGGTTTGGAAGGGTGTGATGCTAATTGCAGAGTGCTGAGTTCTTTGAACATGGGCTTTGTGTGTGGATTTCCCCCTCCAGAGTATAAAACTATTTAGGCTGCATGTATTTTTAAAGTAAAATTAGATATCTGTGGAAGGTTTACAGTAATTCACTTTCAATTTAGGGCTGTTTTTTGAACAGAACAAATAGCTGAGCATCTGTTACCCTGAAAATGTTACAAAATGCAGTCACCAGGCAAAAATCAAGCATCTCTGAAAATGATTATTTTGGCTACATAATCAAGAAAGCAATTACTGCATTATCTACAAAGTATGATCATACATTATTAATACATTTTCAGAGAAAAAGGTTTCAGTAAATGCAGTTTTTCTGGCTTTTATGATACTCAAGACCCAGACGTAATTCTAGCTGATTGAAAATAGTTCATGGCTTGTCATTTCCCAGTTTAAGGTGCAGTTTGGTTGGACATGAGAGACAGTAAGGAGGGAGCAGGAAGAACAGAAGGATGTGGACATTTGTGTAAGTGATTACAGACATCCTTCCTATGTGTCATGCATATCCAAAGCCAAAGAGCCAATTTTCCAGTGGAAAAGGATTTAATGAATGCAAACAGTGTAGTGTGCTGTGCTATATAGACGACATTGTATTTACACATTCAGATATACAACCGGGCAGGCATTTTTCACTGAGCACCAGAGTTTCACGTGATACAGAGAGAACATTTTCAGAGCCTGGAGAAGAGCCCAAGAGAGGTGCTCACTGACCTTTGATGTTCTAGGCTGCCATGACTACAAACTAATTCCCACCTTCAAAATCATCTCAAAGCGGGATTAATTTCAGTTAATTTTGGCTGTCTGAATGTTAGGCATCCTAGCCAAGCTCCCATCCGAGTTTATTTCTGCAGCCAATAGAGAGACTGTTTCACCTGTTTTGGATGCTTACCCTGTGACAGGATGAATCACTCAAGCCTACAAAGATGGCATTTATACTGCTGAAGCTGTGGGAGGTGAATCCATTAAGCATTAACAGTTTCAGTCAGTTTGTAAATGACTTTTGGAAATGGAAATTAGTTTTCCAATTGACTTGGGGAAGCGAGTGCTACCTCAGCCCTGACACGACTGAGCAGTACATTCTTCTTATTGAGCTGCATGCCATAACCTAATGTCACCAGCTAGAACAGAAAGGTTCACAACCTGGTATTGGGCAGGTTCTGTCTGGATCCTGCTCTAATTCCATTTCTTAAAGATGGCTGAAAGTGTATCCTAAAATGTCACCAGGAAATACTTGTGCCTTATGGACAAATAGCCCAGACTGCTTGGGGACTCATCAGTCAAGACTGCTTTAAAGATAAAGAAAACATGAGTGAGACCTAGCTCTGGGAAAGATCTGCTCAGAACTTGTGCTAGTGCCAAAAATTCTTCTAGAAGGAAGTTGGTATATATATATAGAGAGAGAGAGAGAGAGAGAGAGAGTGTGTGTGTGTGTGTGTGTGTGTGTGAAAACATTGGCAGGCAGGCATCACAATAATTAGTTACACAAATTACCACTAATGGGTGGCAGCACTGAACGCCATGGGATAAATTCATCCTTGGCACATAGAGGAGTAATTAATCCTAAATGTACCCTTGTGATATAGGTAAGTATTATTATTACCCCCGTTTGACAGACGCAGAGAGGTGACGTCTTGCCCTTGGCAATTCAGCTTTCCAGAAGACTGACTAACATAATTTATGGTGGAGGATTACGCTATTGCTCTTTAGATGACATTTCTTGTAACATTGCAACACTATCCCATAAAGAGATGCACGGGGTAGTCAGATTTTGGAAAGCTGATTTACAGCTAGAAAATTCAGCAAGCAGATTCATGTTGGGGTGATCTGGAAAACCTCTAAATACACAACACGGCAGTGTTTATGCTGGCACACATGCATCAGTAAGGAAAACTTGCTTTTCAGCAACGGAAACTTTCTGAGTGTTTTTTTTCCTTTGAAAATTCACACTTTCGGTACGTAAACAACAGCTCTGCTCAGCTTTTGAGGTTTTCTATAAAACAGTCCCTGATTGGGCTATGGGCTTTTCCCTGCAGCATGTAAATCATCCTAATGCAGTGCTTGAGCCTGTTTCCCTCCCCAGTTTATTTGCTGGTAAAACTAGGTGACCATCAGCTCAAAGAGTTCTGCTGCACATTGGTAAGTCTCACAAGCAAAGGAACATTTTAAAGTCATGCCTTCAAAGATGTGCTATCCATAGCATGAGGAGACTTAAACCGTATACCATATGTTTAGCATATAAAGGTTTCAACACATAGCAAGTTACAGCTGGACAGACAGATTGTATGTTGAATTTCCTCCATACTGATCTGTAAAGCCCACAAGCTATTTGCATTTCCTATATGTTTTCATTCAGTGCAAATAATTTTGATAATAAAAATCAAAATCTACTAGGAGACAGAAATCTAGCTTTCTTGACTGACAAAGAAGCTTTGGAACGAACAACAACAAACAATCTAGATTGGCTGGAATTTAGGAAATAATTTTGGTATATGTTTCTAATGCTAGGATGTTGGGGAAAAGAATAGTATCTTATTACAACACAAAAGCACAATCAGGCTGCACAATGTTTACTTCATTACTGTGCTGATTTTGACATTACACAGGAAAAAAAATTAAAAAATCTATATTTCGTACACCTAGTTCAGCTTTTAATGGTTCTGAGTCAATGAGTTTATCCCTTAAATTTTGCAGTTCCTTAAACTTTAAAAATAAATAAAATGTTGAAAATACAAATTTCTGGTTTCTTTTCTCAGAACTGTTGCTTGGGACCATTCTGAAACTCTCAGAGGCAAATAGTCTTTGAATACTTTATTAATTTTGAAACTCCAGGTACAGGACACCAGTTTTTTTAACTAATGTGCATTAGTAGAAAATGTCTTACCAAAAATTATTTAAAGGACACCCCAAGAGACAGCTCATCATAACATTCTCATGAGTACGTTCCCTTCTGCGAAGTGTATGATCACCTTCATGTACAACGCAAAAAAATTTTAATTTAGTCTTTGGAGAACTCTTAGGAGCTGTAAAGCATTTAGGTAAGTATTAAAATATATTAAAATAAAATGCCCTTTTTAACATGTAGGTTTCCTAACAACATAAACCCTGGCATTATACATTTGGACAAATGCCCATGTCTAAAAGCATCCCCCAGCCTGCTAGGCTCTCCTGTCTCCTGTGAAGGGCAGGGGGCTGAGAAGAACAAATTCAGGCTGGGGCAGATTAGTGTGATGAACAAGTGCCAGGGACTATTGAAGATGCCGCCTGCTGGTCCTGTGAAACATGTGGTTCCCAGCAGGACTGCCTGGGCTGGCCACAGTCTCCTGTGAGGAGCGAGGCAGACACCAGTGCCCAGAGACCAAATCGGGCTTCACAGATAGAGCTACCCCTCAAACTTCTCCTTAAATACACTGCAAACTAGGTTTTATGTGCCAAGAATGAGCACCTGACAGAAAGCAGTCAGGCTTTCCCCATCTCCAACTGGGGTGTTACTACCAGCTGCTTTCCAGGGCAAGGTAAAAGAGCCCTGTGCTGAGAGCCTGAGCAGCAAAGGTAGCCCAGCTTCAGCTTCTGTGATCCCTTCTGTGAGCTCCCTTAAACCACAGGGAATGGAGCCACTAGAGTGCCATTTCTGTCCCTTTCTGAGTCTGTGTGGTCCATATGTGGGACATTTTGCAGCCTGCAATATCAAAGACTCCAAAAATGTTGGCTTTTCATCCATGCTCAGAAAAAGCCAGGATGCAAATCACTCAAATGTCTTCAGAAACCCTTGGGAGCAAAATAATGTAGAGGTATTATGTCTCTCATGGAGGCATTGGTTGCCACTCTGATTAAAGCTGTGTTGTGCAGTGAGGAAAGAATAAAGGTCTAAAATGCCTGGCAAAGAGAATTACAAAATGTTTCAAATTGAGAAAAACAGTGTAGAAATTGGAGTGTCTCAAAATTATATCCCACCACTGAGAGAATCACCGCTACACTGCACTCTTTCGAGTGTATTTGTGTGCATACACATGTGTACACAAGAAGAGGCAAAGAAGAGAAACCCCCCGAACCAGGCGGTTTCAGTTTAGCCCCATTGCAAAATGAAGGTGGTTTATTGTATTTTTGTCTGGGTGGAAAGGAAGCAAACGGCTCTTACTGGGAAAGTGGTGGGGCCTGCCTGTCCCGCGAGCCGCAGATGCTCAGGAAGCCGAAGCGCTGGTGCAGCTTCTGCATAGGAAACACTGCCCTCCCTGAGCCCCCTGAGCCCGACCCAGTGCCCCTGCCCACCGGGGCCTGCTGCTGCTGCCCGCCAACCCCCGCCTCTTATCTAAGGTACGGCGGCTTCCTCACACCCCGCTGGCTGTGTGGCAACCTGCTGCTGTTTATTGCATAACAAAGCGGTTGCATAAGAGAATCTTAAGAAAGGATCAAATAATTAACAGTGAATAACTGCCACTGTGTGTTTTGACCATGTGAACCCAGACAATACTTAGGGGGAAAATAAAGCACCACGACAGAATCTGTTTCCTGAAACAGTGCACGGCTGATTCAAACCCAATGTCACTTTTGCCATCTAAAGACTCAGCTTTAATTAGTCCAGACCAAACCAGCTGGGGCTTAATCATTAGCCTATTTATCTAATGTTGGTTATCTTTCACAAGCCCAAGGAAAAACACAGATCCTTGCTCTTGTGACCTCTTGCACATCTTCTGGGTTCTGGCCCAGCACAGCCTGATGTGCCCCCGTGCCATCCCTCACCACAGGACCAAAGTGATGCTTAGTTAGTCCACTGTGAATTATTGCACTAAAGGTACCCAACCATGACTTGGTCAAGTACAACTTTCTACCAAGAAAGAGATACAGAAACTTGCCCAGAGATGGGATAAATGGCATCAGGAAGGTCTTCTCCCGCTGAGGTAGCTGCAGACAAGAGCTCCCCTGTAGCTGCTAAGAGCACATATGAACACAGGGGACATTTTGCAGAAAACCTGACTTTGCAGGTAAAGTACCATGGGGGGATGAGCAAGCAAAGATTCTCTGGGTGTCCCAACCCAGATGACATAACAGGAGACAATTTGATTTTTTTTTGTTCACTGTTGTATCACCATTTCCTAACTTCTGTAAGAGAGAGAATAATATCCCCAAATTTTGTGAATTTAGGCAGGTGAGTTTGCAGGCAGTCACAGAGCAGTTAGAAACCCTGGAACAGACAACAAGTTGGAAATAAGATACCTCATAAATGGGCATTCGTAAAGACTTGTCCACTACCACATTACAGCAACTTTTATTTCCAAAGTAAAAAAAAGATTTCTCATTGAAGAAAGCAGTCTAACTCCTTGGACAAGGAACTTTAGGTCACAGTTCTTGATAATCACAGCCAAGTTACAGCCCAAAAGAGAAAAGCTCTTTTCTGCAGCTGAATTTCAAGTCTTTGGTTGAGATGGTCAGTGAGGTCTATTGCTAGGAGCCCGAAATGGCACTGCCTGGGAACTCATGTATCAGTCAAGATCCTCCTGACCTCGTAATTGCATCACCCATAACATTTAGCACCTGAAGCTCTGGCAGAGGATAGGCACAGATTTGGGAGACTTCTTCAGCCTTTTGGCAAGGGTAGGGAGAACTCCATCAAAACTAATGCAGGATACTGCCCTTGCCTCAGTGCAAGATGCTGGGCAGGATGAGTATTCCTTCCTTGGTATCCTAAGGCAGTGCTCAGGCATATAAAGAAAATTACCTGTTATTATTCGTCATCTGTAATAAAATGATATTAAGTCAGAATCTGCTATTAACTCTTTAGTGGCTGGACTTACATTCTTCCAGCATGAGTTACACACTAATGCAAAATGCATTATGCTTTTATGGTAAAATCCCACTAACTGCACCAAGAGGTTAATTAAACTGTAGAGAAGAAAATAAAGAGGCTTTTAGAATGAATTATTCAGAAGGTCATTAAGAATCAGGCATACATGAGAAGCATGATACTTAGAAATCCTAAATGTAAACACACATTCCTGGATTAATGTGAGATTAAGAAGATGAAGTTATCTATGTGTTGCTACTAACTATTGTTAAACAGCAGAGTTAGCCTGCATGCCTTTAAGAACCACTTAATTGAGAGCATTTCTGGTGCAGAGGACTAAGAAGTGTGAGATGGATGCTCTAAGGGGAGCAATATCAGACCCCAGAAGGCTCCCTCATTCTGTGCTGGCCACTTGGGTCTCCTTTCATCATGGACCTCCTTGTCCCTGCTTCAGGTAGCATAGGTTGGGTACAGTGGCTGAAAATACATCCTAACTCTACTGACACCAAATCACCCAGTGCCATGATCCCTGGGCACCACCTGTTGTGGAGTGTAAGCAGTCATCGCCTGCCTTTGCCTGCCACTGATCCCCTGGATGTGCAGACTCAGATGTTCATGCAGCCCAAGGGCACTGATTGCTCCTCAGTGGAGGAAATCAAAACAAATGAAGCCCAGGTTTTCTTGGGGGAGGCAAAAAAAGTGGCAGTAGCTTTCCTGATGCCTTGGCCCCAGCGTGGGTGTGACTATAACAACGGGGCCATTCTTCTTTCTTCCCACTCTTGTCTCTGCTCTCAGAGCTGATTTTGACCAAAGCTGGCCAGCTTAACTCTACGCCAGCCCCCCATCCCGCAATGTGTGAGTGACCTCCTGAGCTGTCAGATGTATGAGAAGTCTCAATCACAGATGCTTATTCTCTGAGAAGACTTTGCTTGACGGATGCTGTGGTGATCAGCAGATTCACCGAGACAGTCCCATGAGGTGTTTTCTGAACACTGAATGCTTTATTTGTCTCCCATTATGAAGCTACAGTGCAGCCACTGGTATTTTCAGCTATACAACAGCCATTTTACACTTTGAAGAAACAACAAATGCACGAATTAATGTGAGCTTTCTAGGCCTGAGCGTCTTAGTTAGCAAGTCTCCACTGGGGCAAAGAAAAGTGAGGTTATAGTATGTATAACTTATATTTACGCTGCATTTGTGGTCCCTTTATACAGTCAGAAAGATATCAAAAGGTTGATGAACATTAGGCCCCCAGTCTAGATTACATCTATTTGAGTCAAGGGGACCAAAGGGGTTTGCAGCGATAAAACATGGTGCTTATCTCTGGCTCTGTGAGATCCTTTGTCTTAAGCTGTCTTGAGGTGCAGTCTGCAGATCATTTTAAGAGCTGTAATAGAGGGGGAATAGGAATAATGCTATATCACCATCCCAGCCTGGAGCTGTGCTCTGTTACTTTTCCCTCTCTGTGCTTAATAGAAGGATTTGATAATGCAAGATCTTGAATGTAATTTCTTTTCATTATTAACCAGCTGAAAACAGTTTATTCTTTTACCTTAAAAGTAACTCCCTTCTATTTCCATTGAGAAATGGCTACTGTGGAGATGAAAAGATCCTGCTTTCCCCAAGCCAGCTCAAACATTTGAAAATAAATACTGCAAAACATTCACTTGAATTCTTCTGAACAGACTGGATTTCAGGTTGAAGAGCAAATAAAGAACAAGGCTTGGGGATGCCATGTCCCAGTGCAGTCGTTCAAAATGACAGATGTTTTGCAAGTTCAAGGATCTATGTCAAATCTCTGCCATAGTGAAGGGGCATTTTTGTAAGGTCAGCTGCTGTCATGAGATGTTTGCTGTGATCCTCCCTCTCTAAATGGATTGATGTGGGCACTCCTTCAGCCTGGATTTGGCCTGAATAAAGAGCCAGAGGGATAAAATTCTAGGGGAAACTTGAACCCAGTGTTTCATGATGTTTCACAAAATTTATACTCCACAGAAGAATAATTTCCTACCACTAGAGAAACACCCACTTCTCCATCAAGACATGACCTTTAAGTTTTGAGAAGCCTTTCTTTCAGATCACCTTTTCTGGTTTCATCTGTAACTTGTAAGATGAAAGTTGTGTTTGAAGCTAGCTAATTCACAGTCCCTGATACCATAACCAACATTGTCACCTGAGAAGCAAACCACTAAGTGCCAAATAACCTCCTTGGAAAACAGGCTCTTTGCTCCTGAATTCAGTCTGCTTTGCTAATGGTGGCATTTGCAGCTGCTGCTGTGGAGCTGACAGGCTCCAGTGACTGAGCATCCTGCACAGGGTCCAGCCACCACAGAAGCCAGCTGGGCAGGTTGAGCTGCACTGGGGGGGTGTGCATGGGCATGCAGGGTGATAGGGAGGGTTTATGGAAGGCATTTCAGTGGCTGCTGGCTCGGCTTCTCCCAGGTGAGCTGGAGGAGGGGCAACAGGGCACTGCCAAGCACTTTCCAGATTTGCAAGAGAAAGTGGTGGATGAGGCAAAAGGGGACTGAAGTCTGGGTGAACTCTCCTAAAGCTACCACCCTCTCCATACCCCTCACTGTGCATGGAAAAAGTGGTTGCTTTGCCCCACCAAGACCTGCACCTCAGAGTTATTTCTGAAAAGGAGCCTGTCTCCTCTGCCAACCTCCCTGTGTGCTGCCCAACCACTCCTCCATCAGCTCTTGCTGCCTCCCACCTCACCCCACAGATTTCCAAATGCATCCCACTTTTACACAGTTCCCTCTTCAAATTCTCTGTCAGGGAGAACTGCTGATTCACACACACCACCCTCGTCCTCAAAAGCATTTCCTCCATGCCACGAACAGCCAGGAAACTCACATAGGCAATTTTAGAAGCAGTATTAAATCTTTGACATTTCAGGTACCACTGGGTTTTATTCATCTTAATTTAATTCATCTTTGACTAGTGTGGTGTATACCTTCAGTCTGTTCAATGCTTCTGCCTTAATCCTTGTGACTGTAGTCTTAAGACTCCATGGCCTAGCAAGGGCAGAGCACAAAGCACTCCATGAAAATATGCCCCAGGATTTACTTTTTGAAGGGCAGAGTCATCTACATGCCCTGCTATTGTGGCTTTAAGTGCAGATGTCTCACAAATGTGCAGAATTTTTTCACTCTTCCTCCAAAAGGAAAAAAGCAAGTGACACGACATGTGCTGTGTGCCAGGGTTTGTTTTACAGGAGAGGATAGGATATGTGCCAGGACAAGGTGTCACCATTTAACTTACTTTGCTGAATATTCAGATGAAGCTGGTGGCACATCAGCTCCCTGCTTGCTCTTGGCATCGAGCTGTCCTGCTCGGTAGCTCCCCATCTTCTGCTCGTTGGCTGCCGAGTTGTCTAAGCTCATTTGTCCCCTCAAGACGGTGTGAGCCACACTCTCACTGCTTTTTCTGTTGAGATGTGAAATCTTAAAATGAGATCTCAATAGAGTTAAAAAATCTGTTAGCTATTCTTTTTCACTTGTGTCTACTGCTAGCACGGCACAGTAGTTAAACTAAGGCTTTTATGCCTCCTTACACTACCAGCTATCTCAGTAGTTGTGGGGTTGATGGAGTGTGATGGAAGAAGGGTTGAAATTCAGTTCCTGAAAGAGAGTTTTGGTTGTTCTTATGGGAAGACAGTCCAGTTTGCAGGCAAAGTGAGATGGACTTACCGCACCCTTCCGAAGTGTCTTTCCAGTGATGACTCAGTCATGTCATGCAGAGCAGTGGGTGCTGAATAGCACTTGAACACAGTAGAGTGCCATGTAATTGTCTCGAAACTGTTTGGGTGCACCACATAACAGCCACCATTGCACAGGTGATGAAGCAGAAAGTCAGTCAGGGAGAGGTGGAAGTGTTGGGTGGGAGCATTGATCTGTTGGAGGGCAGGAATGATTTGCAGAGGGATCTGGGCCAGCTGGATGAACTGAGGCCAGTGGTATGAGGTTCAACAAGACCAAGTGTTGGATCAGTCTGGGGGCAGAGTAGCTGGAAAGCTGCCTGTCAGAAAAGCACCTGTGGGTGCTGGTCCGCAGTGGTTGAACATGAGCCAGCCTTGCCCAGGTGGCCAAGAAGGCTCTTCTAGCCTCATGTAGGATCTGCAATTCCTAACATGTTTCTGGGAGATATTTACTAACTTGTCCTTAAAGTGCTCCAGGATGGCATTTCCACAGCCTCCCACATTAATACTACAGTACTTTACTGCATGGGTAGAAAGTGAGGAAAAAGGTTTCCTGTTCCCTATGCTACTGTTTCTTGTTCCAATCACAAGGCATCTGGAAAGTAGTAGGTTTTTGGTACCTTTTGCAATGATCCTTTATTTGGCTTTTGTTTGTCATCTAACTAAGCTCAGCAAAAAGTCCTCTGTGAAGGAGTACAGTTAAAACCAGCGTGTACATGCAGTTGTACAGTCCTCACAATCTGGAGGCAGGGGGCTTGCTGCTTTTCAAAATCTGAGCTCTGGCTCTGAGTGAAGTTCCTGCCATTCCTGCATTAACTTGTCTGCTTTGGGTTTGCTATTCAGACGGGTGATCAGTCTGAGACTGGTTTTGGAGAAAAAAACAGGCATGTGACCACTGAACCCCTCCTGTGCAGCGGCAATTCTTGCTCAGCTGACAGGTTGGTGATGTGTTGGGAGTGCAGAGGAAGGGGGATAATATCTGGCCACTGATTGCAGTGCCTGCTCCTTGTCTAAAGAAGACAACTCTGGAGAGCACATGAGCCAAAGGGCCTCTGAAGCTGTAGAAATGCCTTGAAGGAGCCTGTAGCCAAGGCTGGCTTCTCCCCAAGCTATCACCAATGTGAATCTAGAATAACTTTGAAAGAAATTTTACTTACCTTGCTATAATCCAGCTCTTATAATACTGAATGTCCTTATTGGTGTTAAATAGACATCTGTGATTTCACAATAAATGGAGACACATGAAGGTCTAGTACTACTTGATATTCATAAGAAGAATGAAAAAGGATGTCCAGTGCATTGCAGAAGAAAAGATAGAAGCTTCTCTTCCTCTATTCCAGTGTTTATCGCTAAATCAGATGTATTGGAGTCATGTGAAAGCAGCTTGCTGGGCAAGATGTAGCATCTACAGAGAAATAGCACATGATCCTATACATAGGGTCAACATCATAACACACAAAGAACACGCCCCAGAATATATGTTGATATACTTCTGGTGTTTCTGACCTTTCACGTGGGTGGCATGAGGCATGAGTTTGTCATCTTTATAATGCCATTTAAACACAGCAGGCTTATGTGTGTGAAAGTAAGCCATCGTTTCAAAGCATAAAGGCAATATGTTTTATTGAAGGACATCATCTTTTTGCAGTGAGGAAAGCAAACACTTCCTCTCTTCCTCCAGACTGTTCAGGGAAAGTGACTCCCACACTGGAAAGTAGCATTCCCAAACTCATTGAAGTTCAACAGTCTTTAAAGCTACTGAAAACAGATATTAAAAATACAGTTTTTGAATGGCCCCAGTAAAAGGTTATGCTATGGGGTAGAATGAATTTAGAGAATAAAATCAAGACTTCAAATTTTGGAAGAGTGGAAAAAAAATCATCTGGAAACATAAGTATAATGTTAATTGGTAATTATGGCATGTAGTCAATGCAGGTGGAACTGGAAACCCTAAAAATGCACTAGTAAGTGAATTCACAAATAAAGGCTGTGAAAACATAAAAATGGTTTCAAAGAAGGAAACTAAGAATACATCTGTGTCCTTTTTTAACAGTCCAGAAATGTTTTAATGCTTTCACAATGTATTTTCAAATCTTCCTTTTTTCCAGGAGCTACAACTCCAAGAAAAAAAAAAAGTAATCCATGTACTAGGAGATTCACAATAAAGTTGGGAGGTTTTTTATATTACTTATGATGGTGGATATCTGCACTTTAGATTCCACTACACACTGGAGTAAATTGATTTTTAATAACCAGCTCCTGTTTACCCCCCCCTGCCTTATATACCCATGTGACAGGAGCATTAAAACAGCAATATCTTGTTATATTCCAACCTCACAATCTACTGAAGCAGAGCTTGCAGTTGTAGCTGTTTGGGAAGTGCTGCACAAAATTAAGCCCCTGGGCTGTTTGCTGTACACAAGCCTCCCAAAGCTGATATGATAGCTCCAAGCCAGCTTGAGAGAGGGAGCCAAGAGGGATGTTCAGTATCTTAATAAATATTTCAGTTCATGTTTACATAGTACACAACTTTGCAAATAACACATAAAACATTTTTGAAAAATCTTTGAAATAGAAACCTTCAGGTAGTATGCATTGATGTTTTCTTCACGACAACCTCCTCCTTCTCCTCCACTCTGCTGAGATCACAGATGTCAAATACAAGAACTTAATACACTATTTACGTTCCTGTTCTTTAGCACAGAGACACAGACTTTTCCAGGCACTGAGCTTCTTAGCTTTCTGAGTCTCAGACAATATCCAAGGATCCTGTTCATGTACCTTCCCAGAGGACATTCTTCTTACCAGGGGCTGCAGGGCAGGATCTTCCAGGGGAGGTATTGCTGGAGACCTGAGACTGTTGAATGAGCCATCAGGCACAGTGCCTGCAGTGGGATTTTGCTAGGACAACTTAACTCCTTTGGGTCTTTCTGAATTCCTGAAAAGAGGAATGAAAGTGAAGAGTTTCTGTCTTGGCCCATCATCTGAAGAACCACATTCAGGTTCATGTATGCCACAAGACAGGGTGAACATCTATTAATGACAGCATGAGGCAGAAACACAGAAAAATCTGTTCTCAACCTTTCTGATCATGAGTAAGAAATCTGAATCAGAGCCACACAGAAGTGCTAATCCCTGTCCTGCTTATTTCTAAAGATTTTTTTTTTAATGTGCTGATGCTATTAGTGAAAAGAGGAGAAGGCACATTAATAGGAGTTAGAAAGGCTCTGCTCTGCTTGGGTCTGGGCCTGTAGAAGGGATGGTGAATAAGCTGTGTACTGCAGGAAGGCTACTGAGCATTTTTGATTCCTGCTTTTCCTCTTCAGAGCATGCCATACATTTGGCTATTTTTATGAAACCCTGTTTTAAAAATAGCTGGTTTCCTTCCTGACCAGGATGCATCAATGACATTTATTGGCAATCCTATGTGCTTTACATTTTGTTTCTCTAGTCACATTTTCATCAAGTTGATGTGTATGTGTAGGGTGGCAGGGCAGTCACTTCCAGAGAAAGCATGCTTGTGCTTCTGAGAGCCCTTTTGTTCAGGTGTCAATACATTCACTTGTCTGGTAAAAATACCTACTCATAAATAAAAGACTGTTCACAAATATCTATACAAACAATTGTATTAAGGCAGATGGAAAGAATGTAAGCATGGTAGATTGAATTGTGAATCGCTGGGAAAATAATTTTCCATCAATCACCCAATTCTATCCACTCAATACTTTGAGAAGTGTGTATCAATGGACATGGTAGTGCTACATGACTTGCCCTCCTGTCACATGCTCCAGTATCAGCACCCTCTGACCACAATTCTCCAGCCTGATTTAGCAGTATCCATGCAGCAGGCTATGAGCAAGCTCCGATACAATCCTACACCAGGTGTTAGCACCGTCTTCTGTCCAGGACCATCCAGGTTCGGTTGTTTCATGGTCATGGGAGGGTGCTCTCACTATGCCTGTTACAGTGTGGTCCTCAGCTTTACAGGGCTGGTTTGAAATAGGGGCTGCTCTCTGGTATGCCAGACACCCTGCAGTACAACTCCATTAAGTTGCTCAGGGTCACCAAAGTGTTCAAGGTTTGGTGCCTCTGTGCAGAACTGGAGTCAAGCATGGTCCCAGCATCACCACCTGTGGGCCCAATGGGAACTCCTACAGGCAGGTGCTGACTGTCCTGTTAGGAAGCTCTATGTTTTCTTTAGACTGGAAGATTTGTTCAGTCTGAGCACATATAAACCCCATTATTTTAATTTCCCATACACTGGTCTCAGTCAGAAGTGATTATTAAAACCACTCATCTTGATTCCTCATCACTGTGGTTACTTTGTGCTTTTTGACCCTCAAAGTGTGCACAGCATGCTCGTGTTCATACCCAGCTGTTAGTTTTTGTATTACATCTGGGATGGTAAGATAGTTGAGAAGGAGGATGAGCTGCATGATAGCATCAAGGTCAGTAGTGAGATGTCACTTTGGTTTTGATTAACTTGCAGAGCGACACAAGCTTGGTGCCCTGACCCAGAGAGCTTGTACCCAATTCAAGTTCAGCCCAGGCACAAACTGCCTGGAATTTGAGAGAAGGGGAAAAAGGCTTAGCTGTTCTTTAAGCTTGTGTATGTACCTTTGACAATTTCTAAAGTAAAATTACTGTCTCAGAATACACTCTCTATAACGTAAGATCTGTGAAAGGGCAGCATCTACCCTTGGCAGAGCAGTGCAGATTTGCACCATTCCAACATCAGATTTCTCATTAAGAATCTGACACATACCAAGAAATTTAAGCACCCACGATGGATATTGTTTACTTGTTTATAGCATTTTAGGAGCAACAGGGAATTGTGATGGATTCAGTGGAATTTGAATTAAAAAGCTAGCTAGAAGCTTCACAGGCCTTTCAGACTGATAGCTAATCCCTGTGAAAAGGGCTATGAAATGAAATGATAGTTTCAGGGCTAGTTCCATTTGCTTACTTAACCCAAAAACCTTGTTAATGCCTATTAAAATGAAATCCAGTGAACAACAGCCTCTCATGTTTATGGGCTGTCAAGTTAATTTCCATAGAGCTGCACTATCTTCGCTGTCATTGTTGACCAAGGGTTAATTCACTGCAGGAAAAAGTGCGACAAAATACATCACTTTAATCCCTTTCTTCTGCAAAGATGAAGCAGTAGGAAAGGAAAAGTAACAACTGGGAAAATGTTAAGATCCGGAATTTTTTATATAAACTTGTCAGCCATTCCTGACGTCTTCTGTAATAAACACTCGACAATAAACAGTGAGGACTTTTCTTAAATCACCATAACATAACAACTTACAGAGAAAAAAAAAAACCTGTTCAAAGACGTTTTCTGAATGCATTTGCATTTCTAGGCTTTGTTGTGTTATCTACACAAAATGAAGCAGTGGCTCGTTCACCATTAACCCTCTAGAGAGTACTCCTCAGCACCAGAGTCCTGTGCTGAGCATGTCAGAATTTGGAAATTGGGGCATGTAGACTAGTAAAATCCTGGCTTTTTGGAAGCTCCATGCCACAATTGTCCCAAACTTTGTGAGTCTGCATTTTATTTATTTCTTTCACCCCTGCAGTCTTTTTTGCCAGCATTCCTGTACTTTTTACTGAACTGAGGCTCTCCATAAACCAGTATTTCCAAAACTCCTGGCATTCCTTATTCATTCCATAGTCCTAGCATTACGCACCCAGCCATCCTCCCCCATACCAAATCTCATCATACACCGTATAGCCACAGCCACTGAGCAGTTTCTGTTTTCCAAGTTAGTTTCCTACCAAATAAAAGGCAAAGGACCTCTACACCAACATTTGCTTTTTCTATTATTATCCAAGACAGGCTGCAAATGCTAGCATAGCTTTTGCACCAAATAAACCAAATGAATGAATGAAACATTCAGAGGCACAGATGTTTTCAGAATAAGATGGGGCACTTGGTTCACACAATTGTTCTGCCTTTTTTTTGTTTTCCTGCATGGTTCTTTCCTGTGGAGTGTAGGATATATTAACTTGCAGCCGCAGAGTACTTGAAACGCATCTACTGGATCAGCCTAGTGCATCAGTGAAAGATGGCTAACAGTCTTCCTTTTCCTGTGCAGCTGTTGTTTGCAGAAGGGGATAATTTTTATGTTGATTTATTTACCTTAGACTTTTTTCCCCCTTCTTTTCTTAATCAGCGATCATCAGCACGCTAATTGTTACAAGTAGCTTTGAAACAATGAGTAAACCTCATTGATACAATTAGGAATTTAATAGAAAAACATCCTTGACATGCAGGTGGAAAGCTAAGGACTTTGTCTTCAGAAATGTTGATATCACAGAGTTCCCAGTAAAAAAAGAAAAAACAAACAAAACCAAACAACAAAAAGAAACAAAGGTCCATATATTCAGTTAGAAAAAAACCAGAAAGTCCTCAACTTGGTCTTTTAATATAATAGACAAAATTCAAGTATGGTTTTCATGGTTTTAGTAAATCCCTATTTGCTGTAAACTATTCCTGCTCTGATTTGACAGTCCACTGTGCTAGAACAGAGTGGTCTCCACCAGCAAGGTCCCTTGGTTGCAGAAGGTGAGCTCAGGAATCCCCCAAGCCGTTAAGAGAGGGCACAGAAACCATCAGGATAGGTATCACTGCTGCCCGGTCCTGAGAACCAGCAGCTGCAAAGACAACGCTGTCATTTCACACCAGATAAAACTTTTTGCCTTCACAGGTCAGGAACACTTAACCTTTTACTGCATGTAAAACACCTCGCTCAAGTGCTGCCTCCACCCGCAGTACAAGGCGCAGGGGTGCCTCGGGAGGTCAGGCACAGCCCCACATTCCGCCCATACGGTCCTTGTTTTCCATTTACTGACGCTTCCTGCAAAGCTCCGCTTCCCCATTCACTGTTCTCACTGTTGTTCTCTCTAGGGTTCTTCTCTTTCTGTCTTACTGGTGGAGGCTGCCTCTCTGTGGCAAGAGCTTGCATGGAAGGTGGTTCTGCAAAATCCCCCTGCCTGTAGCTTGTGAAATGTGCAAGGGCATCAGTGCACTCCTGGGACAGTTCTCATGAGCTCCCAGCAAAACGCTGGAAAGCACCTAGGAAACTCCTCATTGTGCTTTGAGCATCTGAGGGCTTGCACGTTTCCTGGTTATTAACTGGACGGCCCAGCAGTGTCATAGAAATCACAGAAATCAGAGAAATCAGAGAAAGTATTGGCTTGGAAGGGACCTTGAAAATCACCTAGTCCCAACCCCCATGCCATGGGTTATATAAAACTGGTAAAAACGTTTTTTGGCAGCCTGAGATCACAAAAAAACCATTTGTGCTCTGGGGAGGGATGGGACGTCGTTTCTTCACCCACAGCAGCTCATTTCACTAGCAGAAAATTTCAGAAGAATCAGACTGTCAAAGGGTGAACATTTCGTTACTGCAATAGAAACCCTCTCCTCCAGCCAAAGCATTTTACTCTTTTAACACACATCTGCCTTACAGGGCTGAATTTGGCTGTAAACAGATATGAATCAACTTTCCACTGAAGTGTCTTGCCTGGGAAAGTGCCCAGACATCAAGATGAAAGGGCTTCTGAGGAAAGGCACGTGTTCTGGCATCTTACTCTGTCAGTGCCACACCACTTCTTGACCACTGGCCTCCAGGGCTTCTGGGGAGATCAGGGTACCATGACCCACAGCTCCCTGCCAGGCCATGCACTCTGTCTCTAGAACACTAATTATCAAACTGCAGACACTGACAATTATTGGGGGCACAGGGAGGGGGCGGGGGGGGGGGGGGGGGAGGGTGAGAGACAAGGCTCGGACAAGCAAATTGTATTCCTGTTGCTGCTTTTTAATGCTGCTGGTTGACCATATTAGGCAGGATACAGCAACCCAAACTGTTAGCTTCTCCCACAAGCCTGTTTTTATAATTTCAAAAGGAAAAAATAAATCGGAAAGTAAGTTGATTCTCTTCTAATAATGAATGGTCACTGCTCTGTGGCCCATAAAAGGCAGGGCTATCTGCAGCACAGCAGGCACAAGGACTTGGCAGGAGCCACCAGGGCCTTTTATCTGTTTTCCCCTTTCAGAAGGAAAGCTGCTGTTTTTCCCTTTCCTGTTTCTTTGCTTGGGGAAATCTGTTACTTCCCTCAAGGTTTACATCCTGACCTATGTAAATCTTTGAACTGCTCTTTTTAGCATTTCCCTTAGGGAGGGTCCTCACGGAGAAACAAGGCTTCAGGAGCACAGGATAGCATTATTTATACATCTGACATTAGTAACTTATGAGGCAGTATTCATCAAAGAATTGCTTAGGTTTGTACATGCTACAGTCACGCAGCGTAGCTTGCAATAGGGGGTGATTTTCCTTAATGAAATCTCTTGCTACTGTTTAGAACAACAGCCTTAATGTGCTAAAGTTGTCTGTCTAATTCCGCTGGTGTTTTAAAATAGGATTCTTCCAGAACTGAATATTGGTTTAGGTATACTTCTCATTGTATGATTTTTTTGTATGTTGGTAGTTTGTTTGTTTGTTTTAAAGCAGGGCACAAATTCCCTATATCTGAGAAAAAAATGCAAAAAAGGAAGCTTTGTTATTAGCCTGTGACCATGGAGTATCTCTACTTCAGATCTTGTACAGATCCTGCAATCAGCAGCAGAAAGAAAAAGAAGGGGACTCTTGAGAAAGCGCAGCAAGGGTTCCTGCTTAGATCTGAAAGCCCTGCGAAAGGGAAGTGCAAGGAAGGGCGAGCTTCAATTAGTAAGCAACTAAGAAAAGTACAGCCCTACGAAGAGAAAAACCTAATTGCTCTTTACTATTATTGGGTGTTTTGCACGTCAATACTGCTACTCCTGGGAGCCACACCCTTGTTTTGGGAAGCACCTTACACTGAGCAACCTCTCTGGGCTTTGGTGTGGTCAGTGGCCAGCTTCTTCTTCACCACCCCTGGAATCTATGACCCTGTGCCAAGGTTGCAGGTGCTGCTGCCCAAGTGCCATCTGCTTCCCCCTTCCCTCTCCTGCTCCTGGTTGCCTCCTCCTGCAGTGACAGACCAGCAAAAGCCCAGAGTGATGGTGAATATGGCCCTAGACCAACACAGGTCTCGTCAGGGTGGCACTGCAATTCAGAGTGGGCTTTGCTTTAGGGAGATGACAATAACTTGTCAATCACCCTGCACTAGCTCTGAAGTGAAGGCATGCCAAAAGTGCTGTTGGAGAGATGTTTTCTCAGTGGGTTATAAATAATTGAATTTTGATGTTCATGCAAGTCCTTTAGTTTCCTCTGTTTAAGCCTTCCGGGAATTTTGTTTTTCTCAGCCTCTCTGATTCCTAATCTTTCCAAAAATCTTCTGCTTTGGCACTTTTTTGGTTATTTCTAATAGCATCTTCTTAACTACTCTTGTAACAGTTGTACCTGGTCATCTTGAGGAGGCATTAGATATCTGGACCTCATCTTGCCTGACACTAGCCATCGACCACAGCAGTAGCTGCCTGCAACTGAACTTACTGTCAAGGTGCCTGTCCTGCCAGAGATTTTGTCAGCTGAGATGTCGTAATCCATCTGGGCGAATCTAGTCAACTACTTTAGGCAAGAGTAATTGCTTTCTGCATTTCATTAACTCTGATGACTCTAAAGGGTGCTTAGCTGCCAAGCTGGAATGTAAATGTGCCTCAGAGGCACCTAAAGTCAGGTTAAGAGTCATTTCTCTCTTATTACTCTGTTACATACAACAACCACCTGATTGCTGACCCAATCATTTTAATATCTGAGTCTCTAGTCGGCTGCATTTTCTGAAGTTCATTTAAACGTTTGAAGATTGTTTGTTTGCTTAAAAAATGCTGAAGGGCAGGACAAAAATCACCAAACAGCTCAAGCTTGCAATGTAGGAGAGGCAGCGGTGTGCAGAGCGGAGTGCCTCACTGCCAGTTTCAACAGTTCTATTTTAGATCTACAAAATATGCTACGGCATGGAGGAAGGTTGTGAGAGTCTCCTAGGGCTTGTGTTTATCACCTTGGTGCAGAGTGGCAGCTGAAAAGCTCCAGAAGAATGGCAGCAAAACACACTTCCAATAATTCTTTATTAGTTCAGAGAGACTCAGGGCTCTGGTTACCCGTGCTTATTCAGAAACAATCACTACAGTGTCTTGGTAGACAGGAACTCCCACTGCATGGGGCTGTAGTATTGATGTTGACATTGTTTGAAAGACAAAAGATGGTGTTTCCAATGTGCTGGGCTTTTTACTAAAAATGAGCAACGATCTGCCACCACGTCCTCTCTCTTGCTATCAACTCCAAACCCCACAGAGAACAAGGGAAAAAGACTATAGTCCAGTCATTGTTTCCTTTCCATGGGAAACTGGACTTTTCCACCAGCCAAACAGCATTTGAACATCTCACATGACCTAATCAGACTTCCTTGTATCATGTGGCTGTGATCAGACCTTCAGCTGCACAGAAAAGAGAGCAATCCCTACCTCGGGGACACATCCAGAGGAGCAAATTGCCATCCTGGTTACACCGGCTCAGGTCTGTTTGTAGAGATGAATGACACTGGAATGAAGATGTGCCTCAGTGAAAAGAGAGGAAGAGAGGTGACTCACTGCCACTGGTGGTTCTGTAAGGACATCAACTGGACCAAACAGTTTTTGCTTGCAAACCAAATGTGATTCCTGGGAAATTCTGGCACCCACCATGGTGAGACCAGGCTCTTAGTGCCTGGTAGTAACAGCAGACAGATCAAACACAGCCTGACATTTTGCAGAGGTAAGAACTTGGCCACAGGAAGTGTGAATGGTGGTTATATTACCACTATAATCTCAGTGTCTTCTTCCAGATACTGCTTATGTTTTGACAGGTATCTTCACTATTAATTCCTGAATAAATTTCATTCATCTCTTCATCTAACCACTGTTGCTGAAAAGAAAAATGTTTACACATGCCTCTTTGCTGCACATGAATTGATGGGTTAGTCCAGCCAGCAATGGTAGTAAGACTCCTTCATGCTACCTGCCTCTGTTTTATAGACAAATCCTGTCCTCATGCCAGGCTGTGATACTGGTGTAGACTTTTTGTGATGAATTAATTCCTGTTTATGACCAAAGGTGGTAGTAATTACTGAGGAATATCCCAGATCAAAACCCCTATTGTTTACAAGAGGGCTGATGATTGGTACTGGCCTGATCTGAGTACAGGTGTTTACCCTCCTAAGAGCTGCCATTTGCTAGGAGGAAGCTGTAATTCAAGGCATGAAGGTAAGCTACAAACAGGGAAAGGGCAGTGTAGGTTCATTGAAAAGCAGATAGTGCCACACTAATCCAATGTCTTCCTTGGACAAGACAGATGATTTTCCCAGCAGATTTGCTCTGTTACGGTTTCAATAAATCATCTACCATGGTGCCATACAAGCAGCATCAATTAAGAGAGGAGCTATATCACAACTGTGACCTGCCAAAGCTAAAGGGGAATGAAACACAGGCTACTGAGTGGGGGGAAGCACAAGACCACAGGGCAGTCACTAGAAAGTCTCGTCAAGGATTGGTCTTTAAATAGTGGTCGCACATTCCAGCAGTGTGGGAAGGCCACTGCCAGTGCCATCAAGAACTCCAGACCGAGCTTTGTTAAGATGGAAGGTAGACAAGGATTTGGAACCGGCCAACAATATGTCCACAAAGGCATCTGCTGTGCCATCAGTTCTTGCACCACCCGTGCTGGGCGGAGCATTCAATGAACACAACCCACACTGTCAGACCACTGGAGACATTTTGTGTGTTGATAAAAATACCTTTTCCACTTTGGATACCACAAAAAGCTTCCAGTTTCATCAGCATGGAAGGATACCAGTGAGCCAAGAGCTGACATTGCTGCTGGCTGCAGAGGTCTCCCAGCCCCTGGCTTGCCCAACAGATGTGTCTTGGAAGATGGAGAAGGACCTACTGTCATCTTCTTTGAAAGTTGGGAATGCTCAGTCACAGATGGCATTACATGGTCACATTATTAATACAGAGAACCAGCGAAGGCCCAAGGGGTTTACATGTGTGTATGCTATGTACAATGTGCAGAAACGGAGGTTTTACACTGATAAATTGCATTTCCTCTCATGTATGTCACAGCACTAAGGATAGGAACGAGTAAGAAGAAAAAAACCACATCGGTTTTGCTTATATTCTTGTAATAACCCATACCTTTGTCCAGCAATTGAAAGCAGTTCTTCATTAGGGTTTTGCAGATGGGGGTGGGATTCTTTACAGATGGGGTTCATTAGGGTTTACAGGTCTGTGGTTTAACCTTGTTTTCTAATCCTAAAATTTGCTTTCTGATTTTCTTCAGCAACAGGTTAAGCTTAGGTGAAGGAGAAAGCATGGGAGTTTATAGGAATAACTTCTCTACACCACTTTAGCCAGAAAGGTCAGGGATCCCCCCCAGAAAAGCTGTCAGTAATTTCTTATATCTCAATAACCCAGTGAAAACGCAGCCTCTGAAGAAAGCCTGGAGTAAATGGATACTTTAATGTATTGGTGGATATTGTCAGGCAGTTACTGGCACCACCTTATGTTACCAAGCTCATTGGCACCTCCTTTCTCCTGAAGAGCAGCTCCTCTCTCCTGGTGCAGCTGGAGAACCTGTGTCCCATGGATCATCAAGGGAAGCAGGCAGGCAGAGAGGCCTGTGGAGGACAGATGTGCAGAACACCACCTTATTTCTCTAATTTTCCAGTTCTGCTAATGTATTTCATGTACACGGCAGCTGTCTGTCTGAAAGCACATCCATTCCCATGGTAACAAAATGTCCTAAAAGCTATTGTGAGCTAAAGGTTTTTACAAACACCTTTTATA